>NC_082726.1:66438640-66759474 GCF_030144855.1 Hypanus sabinus | reverse complement strand
ACTGGAGTAGCTCAGAGAGAAGAGCTGTCCTCACTGCGGAGTCTAGGACCAGAGGGCACAGCCTCAATATAGAGGGTCATCCATTTAGAACAGAGATGAGGAGAATTTCTTTAGCCAGAGGGTGGTGATTCTTTGCCACAGGCAGCTGCGGAGAACAAGTCATTGGGTATATTTAAAGCAGAGGTTGATAAGTCGATGGTAAGGATGCAGTGAAAGTGGGGTTAAGAGAGTAATAAATTGGCTATGATCAGCACTGTGACGGACAGGAGGGCTCTACAACTACCCAATGCATTAACGGCACAGGCACACCCGCCATCAGGGATATATACACAGAAAGGTGCTGGAAAAGAGCCAGTAACGTCGTAAAGGATCCCATCCTCCCTGAAAATAGTGATTGTGATTGCTCCCATCAGGGAGAAGGCTACATGGCATCCATGCCAGGACCACCAAACTCAAAAATATTTCAACACGTACAACAAGCTGGAGGAACTTTGTGTCAAAAATACTTCCTTTCCCCAAGCTGATCAACACCTCAACCCACTAACCCACTTCGCACCCCCCACACCCCAACAACTACTACTTTATTCTGTCAGACTCACCTTATGTACAGACACTTCTGTGCCAAGTGTCACTTTATGGACAAACAATCAATCTACATTTATAAACTATCTTCCAGTACATATTTATATTTATTGTGTATTTTTATTTTTGTGTTCTTTATCTTATTGTGTTTATTTTGGCCTGCATTGGATCTGGACCAACAATTATTTCATTCTCTTTACACGTATCTACTGGAAATTCCATTAAACAATCTTGAATCTTAAACAAACACTCTGAAGCCTGGGCTTTCTCTTTATTTAGGAAAACTTTCTTCCTTGGACAAATATCAACATTTGCTGCTGTTAAACACACTCATGTTCTCAAAATGTCAAAGGCCTTACGTAACGAAGGATAAACAAGCAGTTTCTGATAACGTTGTACAGCAGATATTCAGCAACACAATGTGTATATTGTGTGGGCAGGTACAACTTCCTGCCAGCCCAGCCTAGATACTTATCAGAATTCCTTGTTATTTTTTGCTTTTTGTTGGGATTTATTAATTTGGTACTGTTATTTTGTTTGTTTGTTTGTTTATTTATTTAGCGATACAGCATTGAGCGGGCTCTTCCGACCCAACGAACCACACTGTCCAGCAGCCCACCTACTTAACCCAAGCCTAGCCACAGGACACACAAGCAGACGCTGGAAATCCAAGCAACACACACAAAACGCTGGAGGAAATCAGCAGCCCAGGCAGCAGCTATGGTAGAGAGTACAGTGACGTATAGGGCTGAGTGTTTGCTCTTTTCCATAGATGCTGCCTGTTCTCCTGAGTTCCTCCTGCATTTCGTGTGTATTGCTAATCACAGAAAATTTGCAATGACCGTTTAGCTTACTAACCGGGCTCTGGACCGTGGGAAGAAACCGGAGCATCCAGAGGAAACACACGCGGACACGGGGAGGAATGTACAAACTGCTTACGTAGACATCAGATTAAACTCTGAACTACGCCCACCAAGCTGTAATAGTATTACACTAACCACCGCACGACTGGCAGCAGCCATCTTGTTTCAAAGTACATGATCATTTTTAAATTGAAAGGCCCGCTGTTAATTGTGATTGAAATGTGACTGCATGGTGGAGCAGTGGGTGCAGTTTACAAAGCTCACACTGCAGGATGGTACTTTGGAAATGTGTGAATACTCCACACTTAGTTTTATAAAATACTCGGCTGACAAAGTAGCTGTGGTTCAGGCCATCGACAGGTTGGAGAGACTTTGGCTGTGCTGAGCTCCTGTGCCTGGCCAATGTGCTCCAGTCACTGGGATAGCTGAAGCCTGACAAAACTAGATGATAGGGTGGTTAAGATGGCACACACACACAGAGTCAAAAATACCCAGTCCCAATAAGGGTCTTGGCCTGAAATATTGACTCTTTATTCCTCTTCATAGATGCTGCCTGACCTGTTGAGACCCTCCTGCTTTTTGTGCATCTTACTAAGTAAGTGTATGTTGTGTTGGTCTTCATTAGTCAAGGTACTGGTTCCAAGAGCCATGAGGTAATGTTGCAGCTTTATAAAACTCTGATTAGACCACATTATGTCCAATTCTGGTCGCCTCATTACAGGAAGGATGTGAAGGTGGGAGAAAGGATGCAGAAGAGGTTTACAAGGAAGCTGCTGGGCTTAGAGAGCACATTTTATGAGCATAGGTTGAGTGAGATAGGACTCCTCTCTTTGGAGCATTAGAGGTGATAAGATGATAAGAGGCATAGTTAAAGTGGACAGCCAGAGACTTTACCCCAAGCTGGAAATGGCTATAATGAGGGGACATAATAGCCATTTATGGGTTGCCACAGTAGCACAGTGGTTAGCATGACACTATTACAGTTGGGTTGTTCTGGAGTTCGGAGTTCAACTCCAGCGCCATTCTGTAAGAAGTCTTTGTACATCCTCCCAGTGGAATGCATGGGTTTTCCCCAGCTGCTCTGGTTCCCTCCCACAGTCCAAAGATGCAGCATGTTGGTTAATTGGTCATTGTAAATTGTCCCGTGATTAGGTTAAGGTTAATCAAGGTTGTGGGGTTGCTGGGGTGGCATGGTTCAAAGGGCTAGAAGGGCCTGCTCTGTGCTGTATCACTAAGTGTGTAAAATAAAATAAAATAATTCTCAGATGATCAGAGGAGGGTATAGGGAGAATACTGGAGGGAGATTTTTTTCTACACAGAGTGGAGGATGCGTTGAGTGCTCTGCTGGGGTAATGGCAGAAGCAAATACATTAGAAGCATTTAAGAAACTCTTAGATAGGCACATGGATGAAAGATAAATGGGGGGCTTAATCTTACAATAAGTTAAAACAACATGGTGGGTAGAAAGGCCTGTACCATCACTGTGATGAGTTACCGTGTCCAGACGATGTGTCTCAGTCAGTGGGATACCTGTCACAGATCACTGAGTTACCGTGTCCAGACGATGTGTCTCAGTCTGTGTGATTCCTGTCACAGATCGCTGAGTTACCGTGTCCAGACGGTGTGTCTCTGTCTGTGGGATACCTGATGCCTGACAACAAAATGGGATCCTTGGGATTTTTGCCAAGATTTTCCCTCATGAAGATTATGAATCATGAAGATTATAAGGCTACTAGGAAGAAGCTTAAGAAGGAAATTAGGAGAACCAGAAGGGGCCTTGAGAAGTCTTTGGTGGGCAGAATTTAGGAAAACCCCAAGCCATTCTACAAGTATGTGAAGATCAAGAGGATAAGATGTGAAAGAATAGGACCTATCAAGTGTGACAGTGGGAAAATGTGTAATGGAACCAGAGGAAACAGCAGAGGTATCTAATGAATACTTTACTTCAGTATTCATTACAGAAAAGGATCTTAGTGATTGTAGTGATGACTTGCAGCAGACTGAAAAGCTTGAGCATGTAGATATTAAGTAAGAGGATGTGCTGGAGCCTTTGGAAAGCATCAAGTTGGATAAGTCTCCGGGACCGGAAGAGATCTACCCCTGGCTAATGTGAGAGGTGAGGCAGGAGATTGCTGAGCCTCTGACAATGATCTTTGCATCAATTGGGATAGAAGAGGTTCCGTAGGATTGGAGGGTTGCGGATGTTGTTCCTTTATTCAAGAAAGGGAGTAGAGATAGCCCAGGAAATTATAGACCAGTGAGTCTTACGTCAGTAGTTGGTAAGTTGATGGAGAAAGTCCTGAGAGGCAGGATTTATAAACATTTGGAGAGGTATAATATGATTAGGAATAGTCAGCACAGATCTGTAAAGGGCAGATTGTGCCTTATGAGCCTGATTGAATTTTTTGAGGATGTGACTAAACACGTTGATGAAGGAAGAGCAGTAGATGTAGTGTATATGGATTTCAGCAAGGTACCCCATGCGAGGTTTATTGAGAAAGTAAGGAGGCATGGGATCCAAGGAGACATTGCTTTGTGGATCCAGAACTGGCTTGCCCACAGAAGGCAAAGCGTGGCTGTAGACGGGTCATATTCTGCATGGAGGTCAGTGACCAGTGGTGTGGCTCAGGGATCTGTTCTGGGACTTTTACTCTTTGTGATTTTTATAAATGACCTGGATGAGGAAGTGGAGGGAGGGGTTAATAAATTTGCTGATGACCCAAAGATTGGAGGTGTTGTGGATAGTGTGGAGGGCTGTCAGAGGTTACAGTGGAACATTGATAGGATGCAAAACTGGGCTGAGAAGTGGCAGATGGAGTTCAACCCAGATAAGTGTGGTGGTTCATTTTCGTAGGTCAAATATGATGGCAGAATATAGTATTAATGGTAAGACTCTTGGCAGTGTGGAAGATCAGAGGGATCTTGGGGTCCGAGTCCATAGGACACTCAAAGCAGCTGCACAGGTTGACACTGTGGTTAAGAAGGTGTATGATATATTGGCCTTTATCAATCTTGGAACTGAATCTAGGAGCCAAGAGGTAATGTTGCAGCTATATAGGACCCTGGTCAGAACCCACTTGGAGTACTGTACTCAGTTCTGGTCGCCTTAGTACAGGAAGGACGTGGAAGCCATAGAAAGGATGCAGAGGAGATTTACAAGGATGTTGCCTGGATTAGAGAGGATGACTTATGAGAATAGGTTGAGTGAACTCAGCCTTTTCTCCTTGGAGCAACAGAGGATAGGAGGTGACCTGATAGAGGTGTATAAGATGATGAGAGGCATTGATCGTGTGGATAGTCAGAGGCTTTTTCCCAGGGCTGAAATGGTTGCCACAAGATGCCACAGGTTTAAGGTGCTGGGGAGTAGGTACAGAGGAGATGTCAGGGGTAAGTTTTTTACTCAGAGAGTGGTCAGTGTGTGGAATGGGCTGCCGGCAACAGTGGTGGAGGCAGATACGATAGGGTCTTTTAAGAGACTTTTGGATAGGCACATGGAGCTTAGTAAAATAGAGGGCTATGGACAAGCCTAGTAATTTCTAAGGTTGGGACATGTTCAGCACAACTTTGTGGGCCGAAGGGCCTGTATTGCGCTGTAGGTTTTCTATGTTTCTGTGTGTGCCTGCCTTTGTTTATCATCACTCATGTACCCAGATACTATCCATAGTCAGGATTAACCAGGTGACTCAAAGCAGTTTAACGGTTAGCGTAATACCATTACAGAGAAGGGCGCTGGAGTTCGGTGTTCAGTCCCAGTGTCCTCTGTACGGTGTCTCTGTACGTCCTCCCTTTGGAATGCATGGGTTTCCTCTGGGTCCTCTGGGTCCTCTGGCTTTCTCCCGCAGTCCATAGGTGTACTAGTGACTAATATAATTGGTCATTGTAAATTGCCCCATGATTAGGCTAGGGTTAAATCAGGGATGATGTCGTCATGGCTTGAAAGGCTGGAAAACCCTAGTCCACACTGTATCTGCAAATAAATAAATAGTCACCGTACAAGGTTACAGATTATGAATCAAAGTCTAAGTAGACAGTCGACCTCCGACTGGACTGAGATTGGGTGGGATGGGGGAGACGGGGGTGAGACTGTTCACCTCAGACTGGACTCTGAGATTGGGCTGGGGGATGGGGGAGATGGGGGTGAGACTGTTCACCTCAGACTGGACTCTGAGATTGGGTGGGGTTGGGGAGACGGGGGTGAGACTGTTCACCTCAGACTGGACTCTGAGGTGGGCTGGGGGATGGGGGATATGGGGGTTGGACAGTATACCTCTGACTGAGATGGGCTGGGGGATGGGGGATATGGGGGTTGGACAGTATACCTCTGACTGAGATTGGGTGGGGGATGGGGGAGACGGGGGTGAGACTGTTCACCTCAGACTGGACTCTGAGATTGGGTGGGGTGGGGTTGGGGAGATGGGGGTGAGTGTTCACCTCAGACTGGACTCTGAGATGGGGTGGGGTTGGGGAGATGGGGGTGAGTGTTCACCTCAGACTGGACTCTGAGATTGGGTGGGGTTGGGGAGACGGGGGGTGAGTGTTCACCTCAGACTGGACTCTGAGGTGGGCTGGGGGATGGGGGAGATGGGGGTTAGACAGTCTACCTCTGACTGAGGTGGGCTGGGGGATGGGGGAGACAGGGGTTAGTCTGTCCACCTCAGACTGGACTCTGAGATTGGGTGGGGGATGGGGGAGATGGGGGTGAGACTGTTCACCTCAGACTGGACTCTGAGGTGGGCTGGGGGATGGGGGAGTCGGGGGTTAGACAGTCTACCTCTGACTGAGGTGGGCTTGGGGGATGGGGGAGACAGGGGTTAGTCTGTCCACCTCAGACTGGACTCTGAGATTGGGTGGGGGTGGGGGAGACGGGGGTGAGTTTGTCCACCTCAGACTGGACTCTGAGATTGGGTGGGGTTGGGGAGACGGGGGGTGAGTGTTCACCTCAGACTGGACTCTGAGGTGGGCTGGGGGATGGGGGAGATGGGGGTTAGACAGTCTACCTCTGACTGAGGTGGGCTGGGGGATGGGGGAGACAGGGGTTAGTCTGTCCACCTCAGACTGGACTCTGAGATTGGGTGGGGGATGGGGGAGATGGGGGTGAGACTGTTCACCTCAGACTGGACTCTGAGGTGGGCTGGGGGATGGGGGAGATGGGGGTGAGACTGTTCACAGACTGGACTCTGAGGTGGGCTGGGGGATGGGGGAGTCGGGGGTTAGACAGTCTACCTCTGACTGAGGTGGGCTGGGGGATGGGGGAGACAGGGGTTAGTCTGTCCACCTCAGACTGGACTCTGAGATTGGGTGGGGGATGGGGGAGACGGGGGTGAGACTGTTCACCTCAGACTGAGATTGGGTGGGGTTGGGGAGACGGGGGTGAGTGTTCACCTCAGACTGGACTCTGAGGTGGGCTGGGGGATGGGGGAGACAGGGGTTAGTCTGTCCACCTCAGACTGGACTCTGAGATTGGGTGGGGGATGGGGGAGACAGGGGTGAGTGTTCACCTCAGACTGGACTCCCAGGTGGGCTGGGGGATGGGGGAGATGGGGGTTAGACAGTCTACCTCTGACTGAGGTGGGCTGGGGGATGGGGGAGACAGGGGTTAGTCTGTCCACCTCAGACTGGACTCTGAGATTGGGTGGGGGATGGGGGAGATGGGGGTGAGACTGTTCACCTCAGACTGGACTCTGAGGTGGGCAGTTGGGTGAGGGAGATGGGGATTAGCCTGTTCACCTCAGACTGGGCTCTGAGATTGTGTGTGGGGTGGGGTAGATGCGGGTTAGGCTGTTCACTTCAGACCAGACTCTGAGTTGGGGTGCGGGAGATTGGGGGAGATGGGAGTTAGACTGTCTACCCCAAACTTTAACTCCTGGGATGGGGTGGGGTCCAGATGGGGGAAGGACTATCCACCCCAGACCCTGACTCCTGGACTGGGGTGTGGGGGCCAAATGGGGGTTGGACTGTCCGCCCAAGACCGGACTCCTGAGATGGGGTTAGTTGGGGGAAGAGTGATGGTTCAAACATAAAAGTAAGATAATGAAATTCCCAGTAATGAATATTCCCAGATATCTGCTCACTCCTGTACCTAATAAAGCAGCCACTGAGGGTATGTTCATGATCTTCTGCTGCTGTAGCCCATCCACTTCAAGGTTTAGTGTGTTGTGCATTCAGAGATGCTCTTCTGCACACCGCTGTTGTAACGTGTGGTTATCTGAGTTACCATCACCATCCTGTCAGCTTGAACCAGTCTGGCCATTTGCCTCTGACCGCTCTCATTAACAAGGTCTTTTCACCCTCAGATTTGCAGCTCACTGGATATTTTTGTTTATTTCTTGAATCATTTTCTGTAAACTCAAGAGACTGCAGTTTGTGAAAATCCCAGGACATCAGCAGTTTCGGAGATACTTAAATCACCCCATCTGGCACCAACTATAATTCCATGATTAAAATCACTTGGATCACATTTCTTCCCCATTCTGATGTTTGGTCTGAACAACAGCTGAGCCTCTTGACCATGTCTGCATGCTTTTATACATTAAGTTGCTGCCACATGATTTGCTGATTAGATATTTGCATTAATGAGCAGGTGTACAGGTGTACCTAATAAAGTGGCCACTGAGTCTATGTTTTCCATTGTGTGTTGCTGGAATCCTCCAGAATTTTCCTCGGAATTAGAGAACATTTTCTGTCAGCAATGCAATTACTCGGTCAGGAAGAAACTGCAGAATAGCTGTAAATCTGTTGCCAGCTCCGCGTTGTTTGCCAAACACCATGCTCAGGTCTGGAAAACTTCCCATTACAATTTATGTCCCTTTAACCAACTGTTGGCAGGGAAACAAAAACACAGTGCATCAGGAGCAAAATAACATCTTTACTAAAGCATGTTCAAAAAGACATTTCCTGCAACAGTCAGCAGTTGGCAATGGGAACTTAATTCCAATTTTGTTTTTAAATCTATTTGTACCTTTTACGCCAGTTTCCTTTACGATTTAAGAAGAACAATAAGGCCTGTTTTAAGTGCAGTCTATCTCCTATCAAAAGTCTCAAAGTAATTCTCAAAACAGAAGTTAACATCTTACTGAGCACTCCATACAGTTTTTAAATTTTCAAATTCCCGGTGGTCAGTTTTCTTACAATATTCATCTACCATGTTGCATTAACATTTATTTTTAACTCAAACAGACAGGTGGTCTTGAAATCTTTCAACTGCTTGCAAGCGCATCAGGCAGATACCTGTTGAATGTAAGTCACAGTAACTGGTAACATCAGTAACAAGATCGAGATCTCTAATTTAACAGAGTGCATTTAAAAAAAATCCCTCTCACTGGTAACAGTGAGATGTTTTAATCTAACCCCCAGTGCTTGCTCAGTGGAAGATAAGAGCCCATGGAATTATGGGAAATTTACATACATGGATAGAGCGTTGGCTGATTGGCAGGAAACAGAGAGTGGGAATAAAGGGATCCCATTCTGGTTGGCTGCCGGCTACCAGTGGTGTTCCACAGGGGTCCGTGTTGGGGCTGCTTCTTTTTACGTTGTATATCAATGATTTGGATTATGGAATAGATGGCTTTGTGGCTAAGTTTGCTGATGATACAAAGATCGGTGGAGGTGCCAGTAGTGCCGAGGAAACAGAGAGTCTGCAGAGAGACTTGGATAGATTGGGGGAATGGGCAAAGAATTGGCAAATGAAATACAATGTCGGAAAGTGTATGGTCATGCACTTTGGTAGAAGAAATAAACAGGCAGACTATTATTTAAATAGGGAGAGAATTCAAAGTTCTGAGATGCAATGGGACTTGGGAGTCCTTGTGCAGGATATCCTTAAAGTTAACCTCCAGGTTGAGTCGGTGGTGAAGAAGGCGAATGCAATGTTGGCATTCATTTCTAGAGGAATAGAGTATAGGAGCAGGGATGTGATATTGAGGCTTTATAAGGCACTGGTAAGACCTCACTTGGAATACTGTGTGCAGTTTTGGGCTCCTTATTTAAGAAAGGATGTGCTGACGTTGGAGAGGGTTCAGAGAAGATTCACTAGAATGATTCCAGGAATGAGAGGGTTAACATATGAGGAACGTTTGACCGCTCTTGGACTGTACTCCTTGGAGCTTAGAAGAATGAGGGGGGACCTCATAGAAACATTTTGAATGTTGAAAGGCATAGACAGAGTGGATGTGGCAAAGTTGTTTCCCATGGTGGGAGAGTCTAGTACCAGAGGACATGACTTGAGGATTGCAGGGCGCCCATTCAGAACAGAGATGTGAAAAAAAATTTTAACCAGAGGGTGGTGAGTCTATGGAATTTGTTGCCACGAGTGGCAGTGGTGGCTAAGTCATGGGGTGTATCTGAGGCAGAGATGGATAGGTATCTGAGTAGTCAGGGCATCAAAGGTTATGGTGAGAAGGCGGGGTAATGGGACTAAAGGGGAGATTGGATCAGCTCATGATGAAATGGCGGAGCAGACTCGATGGGCCGAACAGCTGACTTCTGCTCCTTTGTCTTATGGAAGAATAAGCCAGACCAGGAAGGTGGGCTATGTTACTTCTTCTCTTTGTGACTGTACGTCTTTCTGAAATTGTAATCAGATGTGCTATTTGTGCTGTGTGCTGCTGGTAATGTGATTTGCACCTTGGCCCTGGGTGAGCCCTGTTTCACTTGGCTACATTCATGTACGGTTACATGATAATTAAACTTGAACTTGAAACTTCAAGTAAGCCATAGTCTCAAAGAATTTTAAAACACAGACATGTGCTCTTTTAGCCACCTTCTTTTGCACATTGGATGCTTGTCAGATTTTGTTTGTTTTTGTATAATTTCTTTTTAACTTACTTATTAAGAAATGCAGTACAGTAGCAGGTCTTTCCAGCCTGCCAAGCAGCAGTGTCCAATTATACCCATGTGACCAATTAAGCTGTTAACTCGCATGTCTTTGCAATGTGGGAGGAAATCAGAGCACCTGGAGGAAACCTGCATGGCCACAGGAAGATATTACAAACATTATAGCAGCAGAAAATGAACCCAGGTCACTGGTGCTGTAATAGCATTATGCTAACCACTACACCAACATGCTGCCCTTAACTTTGTTCGCATTTCTTTTTCACTATTAATGCCTGCAAGAAAATGAATATCAAGGTATTGTATAGTAATATACACATATTTTCATATTAAATGTATTTTTAACCTTGTCCGCGCTATGTGGTGGGCTTTGCATCATGATGTCTATCTACACAAATCCAAAATCCCTCTACATCTTTATCATCTAAATGCACCTTAAATGTGTTTTAAATTTACTGCTTTTCCCTATGGTGTGTGACCAGAGCATGTGCCCCACTCTAAGCTGGGTGGTGATAGGTGGATCCAGGTGAGGGAGAAGGCGGGTGGAGGAGGGGGTGAAGTGAGAAGCTGGGTGGTGATAGGTGGATCCAGGTGAGGGAGAAGGCGGGTGGAGGAGGAGGTGAAGTGAGAAGCTGGGTGGTGATAGGTGGATCCAGGTGAGGGAGAAGGCGGGTGGAGGAGGGGGTGAAGTGAGAAGCTGGGTGGTGATAGGTGGATCCAGGTGAGGGAGAAGGTGGGTGGAGGAGGGGGTGAAGTGAGAAGCTGGGTGGTGATAGGTGGATCCAGGTGAGGGAGAAGGCGGGTGGAGGAGGGGGTGAAGTGAGAAGCTGGGTGGTGATAGGTGGATCCAGGTGAGAGAGAAGGCGGGTGGAGGAGGGGGTGAAGTGAGAAGCTGGGTGGTGATAGGTGGATCCAAGTGAGGGAGAAGGTGGATGGAGGAGGGGGTGAAGTGAGAAGCTGGGTGGACTGTTGAAGAAGAAGGAATCTTCATGGACAGGAAAGTTGACCATGGGAGAAAGGGAAGAAGGGGAACCGGAGGGAGATGATGGGCAGATGAGGATAAGAGTAAGAGGAGAGCCAGAATGGGGAATGGAAAAAGAGAGTGGGGTGGGGGAGAGGGTGTGAGAAATTACCAGAAGTTAGAGAAGTCCATCTTAACGCTGTGCAGCTCTGCAGAGTGATTTAGAAAGGAGACTTGTGCACCTGGAGCAACAAACAGTGTGATGGAGGAACTCAACGGGCTGAGCAGCGTCTTTCAGAGGAAAGGAATCATTACATTTAGGGGCAAACATCTGCATCGGGACTTTGAGCCAAAATGTCAAAGCTTTCACACAGGTGTAACTGAGCAGAGCAGGTTCTGTTACTGCACTGGGTGGTGTGGTATAGTAGTGTAATGCTGTTACTGCACTGGGTGGTGTGGTATGGTAGTGTAATGCTGTTACTGCACTGGGTGGTGTGGTATGGTAGTGTAATGCTGTTACTGCACTGGGTGGTGTGGTATGGTAGTGTAATGCTGTTACTGCACTGGGTGGTGTGGTATGGTAGTGTAATGCTGTTACTGCACTGGGTGGTGTGGTATAGTAGTGTAATGCTGTTACTGCACTGGGTGGTGTGGTATGGTAGTGTAATGCTGTTACTGCACTGGGTGGTGTGGTATGGTAGTGTAATGCTGTTACTGCACTGGGTGGTGTGGTATAGTAGTGTAATGCTGTTACTGCACTGGGTGGTGTGGTATGGTAGTGTAATGCTGTTACTGCACTGGGTGGTGTGGTATGGTAGTGTAATGCTGTTACTGCACTGGGTGGTGTGGTATAGTAGTGTAATGCTGTTACAGCACCAATTCCTGCCGCTGTCCGTTTAGAGTTTGAATATTCTTCCCACGACCATGTGGGTTTCCTCCAGGAGTCCAGTTTTCTTCCACATTCAAAAGATTAGTAAACTCTTAAACATGTTTATGCTGGGTAAGTGCAGATCAGTGGGTTAGTTGGTTGTTGCTCCAAATTCTAGCGCCAGCAGACTCTCACATCTCCTGTGAGCTCAGCAGCCCATGAGAGTGCGGGTTGACAGATCCTTGGACTCTGAAGATGAGTGTACAAAGGCTGATCTTCAGTGTGAGTCCTGCACTGGTGTTGTCTCAGTGCAATGGCGCTCTCCCAAAATGTAGTTCAACCGCCCCGTGCTGGATACTGGAAAGGAGGTTCATCAGAATTGTTCTGGGAATGAAAGAGTTAATATATGAGGAGTTTTTGATGGTTTTGGGCCCGTACTCACTGGAGTTCAGCAAAATGAGGGGGTGGAGGGGATCTGATGGAAACCTGCTGAATACTGAAAGGCCTTGATAGAGTGGACAGCAGAAGAGGTTTCCTATAGCAGGAGAGCCTAGGACCAGAGGGCACAGCCTCAGAATGGAAGAATGTCTCTTTAGAATGGAAATGGAATAGGAATTGCTTTAGCCAGAGGATGGTGAATCTGTGGAATTCATTGCCACGGACAGCTGTGGAGGTCGAGTATGTTTCAAGGAGAAGTTGATAGACTCTTGGTTAGTCAGGATGTCACAGGTTATGAAGAGAAGGCAGAAGAATAAGGCTGAGAGGGAATATTAAATCGAACATGATCAAATGGTAGAACAGACTCGACGGGCCAAATGGCAGATTCTGATCCTATGTCTTATGGTCTTGCGGGTCTAAGACTTACACAGCAACTAGAATGGTGTGCGTGAATTCAGAGTCAGATCAATGCTGCCCTGGTTTGGGATCACCACACAGAAATTTGTACAGACTTGGGACTCCTGTGTTTGAGGGAGTATCATTGGAACCAGCCTGAGACTTCAGACTGATGAGAGTTCATTGCATGGCACTTGAATGAAGTGTATTCCGTGTGAATTTGCTAGCACATTGATGGCATTACAACAACTGAAGTGAGGCCAGTTCAGTTGTATCGGGAGACATGGCCACCTGGAAATCTTTAGCACACAATCTGTTACTGGAATTATGCTCTGTACCATAATCAGCAGCAGCAAACCGCTGGAGATGTGAACTGCTCCCCCGCTGGACTGTTGTGTAAGGAATGCGACTCACTGAAGCTGATAATTGGTCACTTAGAGCCACCGTATCCTCAGGGCAGCCATGTGCTACTCTGCCTGGGTGTTTCAAAAGAAAACCACTGATGTAAACTTTTACCGGCAAGCGCACTGCAGATATTTTACATGGATCTCGAGTATTGCATAGAGTCCTGGTCGCCCCTTTATAGGGCGGATGTCAAGGCTTTGCAGAAGGTGCAGAAGAAGCTTCCCAGGATGCTGTCTGGATTAGGGGGCATGTGCTAAAGACCAGAAAGTATAGGAGAAGAATTAGGCCATTTGGCCCATCAAATCTGCTCTACCATTCCATCATGGCGAATTTATTATCCCTCTCAACCTCCTTTCTCCTACATTCTCTCAATAACCTTTGACATCCTGACCAATCAAGAAACTATTAACCTCAGCTTTAAAAATACTCAATGACTTGGCCTCCTCAGCCATTCATGGCAATGAATTCCACAGATTGACCAACCACTGACTAAAGAAATTCCTCCTCATCTCTGTTCTAAATGGACGTTACTCTATTCTGAGGCTGTACCATCCAGTCCTGGACTCACCCACTGTAGGAAACATCCTCTCCAAATCCTCTCTGTCTATGCCTTTCAATATTCAATATATTTCAATGAGATTCCCCCTCCCCACCACGCCCACCCATTTTTCTCAACTCCAATAAGTACAGGCCTAGAAACAGGAGAATGAAAAAACTTGGGTTGCTTTCACTGGAGCGGCCGAGTCTGAAGGGAAATCTGATTAAGGTTTTTAAGATTATGAGAGGCATAAAGTAGACAAACGGTATCTTTTTCCCAGGGTCAAAAGGTCTAATACTAGAAGGTATATTTCAAAGGAGATAAGGGCAAGCTTTTTTTTAATAACACACAGCGTGGTGGGTGCCTGAATGCACTGCCTGGGGCGATAGGAGAGGCGGATATATTAGGGACTTTTAGAGGCGTTTAGATGGGCACATGAATGTGAGAATAGAAGCTGGGGACCGGTTTGGCTGGCCATTTGATCACTAATTTAATTGGCTCGGCACAACATTGTGATCTGAGGGGCCTGTCCCTGTGCTGTACCGTTCTGTAGGCAGCACAGTAGTGTAGTGCTTAGCACAACGCTTTACTGTACCGACGACACAGGTTCGTCTCCTGCCACTGCCTGCAAGGAGTCTGTACATTCTCCCCGTGACCGCATGGGTTTCCTCCCGCAGTCCAAAGCTGTACCTGTTTGGTAGGTTAATTGGTCATTGTCTCACGACTAGGCTAGGAATAAATCGGGGCTGCTGGGCGACAACGGCTCAAAAGGCTGGAAAGGCCTGTTCCACACCGAGTCTCAATAATCATTTCATCAGAGCTGCTGAAGGGTCTCAGCCTGAAACATCAACTATTTATTCCCCTCTACAAATGCTGCCTGACCGGCTGAGTTATTTATTTATTTGTTTATTTAGTGATACAGCAGGGTAACAGGCCCTTCCAGGCCAACGAGCCCCACTGTCCAGTTGCACCCATTGACTAATTAGCCCACTAACTCATGCATCTTTGGAATGTGGAGGAATCTAGGGCACCCGGAAGAAACCCATGTAGTCACAAGGAGATCGTACCAATACGTTATAGACAGTGGGGGAAATTTCTCCAGCGTTTTCTGTGTTGCTCTACATTTCCAGCGTCTGCTGAATCTCTGAGGTTGCTGATCTGGTGACAAAACTGTTATGTTATTTCAAATACATATTCTGATATTGACTTAAATGTTTCAAAAGTGGGTGTCCACCAAATAAATTGTTAGAAAGGGGATATTTGCTGCTTTGTACTTGTGCTTCAGTTTGATACACAAAGGGTTAATTTGGTTGACACATACTGAACTCTCACCAGTCTGGGTTCGATCCAATTACCCTCTCTGTTATTGCAGCTGGATTCTGATTGTTAATTACACAATGTCTCACCCGGCGAACATGTGCCTTCTTTTCCCCAACACCTTGGCCATACTAACAACATCAGAAGGGTGTTGGAGGGGCACAGCGAGTAAGAGGCTTAAACTGGTTAATGCTGGTAATCCCTAACAATACATTAATAATATATATTGACTAATCGATCAGTTAGTCCATTGTTGACCCCTGATCCCCATATACGATGTGATATATGAACCAGTCAAAGGGCACCATTATTTGCAGACATTCAAAGGTGCTGGATGTTTGGAACTCACATCTGAGAGAAGAGAGAGGCAGAAACACAGAACCTAGAACCGTGCAACAGTAACTTGGAAACAGCACTTGGATGTGGATTTGAAGATTTTCGATCTGCAGAGATGTGGACTCAATGCTAGTGCAAGCCTTTGTTAATCATCACAGACACAATGAACATGGAACATCACAGCACACTACAGGCCCTGTCACCCACTCTGTTGTGCTGACCTTTAAACACACTCTAAGACCAATCTAACCCTCCCCTCCTATATAGCCCTCCATTTTTTTTCATCTATGTGGTTACCTAAGAGTCTCTCAAATGTCCCCGGTGAATCTACCTCTACCATCACTCTGTCAGCAGATTCCATACACTCTTTGTAAAAACCCTGCCAGCACCCCTCCCTATACTTTACTCCAATTATCTTAAAAGTATGTTGTCTCACATTAGCCTTTTGCACCCTGGAAGAAAGGCATTGACAGTCCATTCTATCTATGCCTCTTATCACCTTGTACATCTCTATCAAACCTCCTCTCATTTTCCTAAGAGAAAAGCCCTCACTCACTCAACCTACCTTCATAAGACTTGCACTCTTATCCAGACAGCATCTTGGTAAATCCCCTCTGCACCCTCTCTAAAGCTTCCACATCCTTCCTATAATGAGGTGACCAGAACTGAACACAATACTCCAAGTGTGGTGTAATCCCCTCTGCACCCTCTCTAGATTTTCCACATCCTTCCTATAATGAGGTGACCAGAAATGAACACAATATTCCGAGTGTAGTTTAACTAGTTTTATAAAG
This sequence comes from Hypanus sabinus, assembly GCF_030144855.1. NCBI lineage: Eukaryota > Metazoa > Chordata > Chondrichthyes > Myliobatiformes > Dasyatidae > Hypanus > Hypanus sabinus. Next base: position 66,743,147 of record NC_082726.1, on the reverse strand, counting down.
CTGTAACATTACGTCGTGGCACTTAAACTCAATCCCCTGACTAATGAGAGCCAACATACCATACGCCTTCTTAACCCGCTGTCAACTTGCATGGCTACTTTGAAGAATGTATGGACGTGGATCCCTCTGTTCCTCCACACTGCTCAGAATCCTGAAATTAACTCTGAATTCCGCCTTCAAGCTCCACCTTCCAAAGTGAGTCATTTCACACTTTTCCTGAATGAACTCCGTCTGGCACTTCTCAGCCCAGACTGGCATTCTGTCAATGTCCCACTGTAACCTACAGCAACCATCTACTCTATCCACACAGCTTCAGCATTCGTCCATCTGCAATGAAAGACTGGTCTCATGTCATTAATTCCCACGGCTCCTGCAACAGCTCACACGCTGAAGTGATAGGGGTGAGGAATGTGGTTAATTGGTAGGTTAGGGTTCCTATGCCAAGTGACCTATCAAACTTTTTTCACCATTTATAATCTCGGCCAGCTCCATCACTTGCACAACCCTTCTCAGCATTATGGACGTCTCCAAGAGGCAGTGCCTCAGGAAGCAGCATCCAACATTAAAAACCCTCGCTATCCTCTTCTCATTGCTACCATCTGGAAGGAGGTACATTTATGAACAGCTTCTTCCCATCTGCCATCAGTTTCCTGAATGGTCCTTGAGCCCACAAATACGATCTCCTCATCCCTCCATTTACTTATTTTTGCATTTTATACTAATGTTATACTTTATACTAATGTCTTTGCATTTTATACTAATGTCTTTTACATTTTATACTCATGTCTTTGCACTGTACTGCTGCCACAAGACAATACATTTCACACCACCTAAATCACTGATAATGCATCATTTTCATCAGCAACTAACACACTCTGAGGATGTGCTGGCGGCCCACGACTTCCTAACCCTTACCCAGATGTCTTTGGACTGTGGGTGGAACGAGAGCACCCAGAGGAAACCCACATGGTCACAAGGAGGACAGGGTAAACTCCTTACAAACTGTGGCAGACATTGAACCACAATCTCCCAATCACTGCTAATGTGCCACCTTTACTAATAATGAGATATAATAAAACCACTCCAAAGATAAGTTACAATGTAAATACTTGTTTATAAAAACAAAAAAAGAAATTACAACAGAAGCAATTGTACAAGTTAATTTAAGCGCTAATATTGCCTAAAGTAAAGACATCAAGAATCAACTAGATTCCCCCACGCACCTCTCATACAAACTCTTCCCCCTCCTGCCATCTGGGAAAAGGCTCCGAAGCATTCGGGCTCTCACGACCAGACTATGTAACGGTTTCTTCCCCCAAGCTATCAGACTCCTCAATACCCAGAGCCTGGACTGACACCAACTTACTGCCCTCTACTGTGCCTATTGTCTTGTTTATTATTTATTGTCATGCCTGCACTGTTTTGTGCACTTTATGCAGTCCAGTGTAGGTCTGTAGTCCAGTGTAGTTTTTTTTTCTGTGTTGTTTTCACCTAGTTCAGTGTAGTTTTTGTACTGTTTCTTGTAGCACCATGGCCCTGAAAAACATTGCCTTAATTTTATTGTGTACTGTACCAGCAGTTTTGGTCGAAATGACAATAGAAGTGATTTGACTTGACTTGACTTGACTTTATTCATATATACATTTACATGTATTAGGAATTTGCTGTGGTGTGTTGGTCAATATTCAATTATAAGGAATACAGAATTCTATAAAAAGTAAACTTTGGATAACAGTGATCATACAGGCTGACATCGGTGTGATAGGCTAAATGCACCATTTTTGCACCTGAGTTCCTGTTATAGTCTTCTTCCCCACAGGGCTAATTCCAAATCACCATCGGAGACCCAAGTCCAGATCTAATTGGGCAAGGTGTCCAGTGGATAACCCTTCAATCTTCACGTCGTCACATAAAGCAACGTTAGAATTGCCAACAACACCCACAAAATGCTGGTGGAACAACAGCAGGCTAGACAGCATCTATAAGGAGAAGCACTGTCGACGTTTCAGGCCGAGACCCTTCGTCAGGACTAACTGAAGGAAAAGGTACTAAGAGATTTGAAAGTAGTGGGGGGAGGGGGAAATGCGAATGATAGGAGAAGACCGGAGGGGGTGGGATGAAGCTAAGAGCTGGAAAGGTGATTGGCGAAAGTGTTACAGAGCTGGAGAAGGGAAAGTGTCATGGGACGGGAGGCCTCTGGAGAAAGAAAGTGGGGGGGAAGCTCCAGAGGGAGATGGAGAACAGGCAGAGTAATTGACAGAGAGAGAGAGAAAAAAAACAACTAAATATGTCAGGGATGGGGTAAGAAGGGGAGGAGGGGCATTAACAGAAGTTAGAGAAGTCAATGTTCATGCCATCAGTTTGGAGGCTACCCAGCCGGTATATAAGTGTTGTTCCTCCAACCTCAGTGTGGCTTCACTCCCCTTCTTACCCCATCCCTGACATATTTAGTTGTTTTTTTCTCTCTCTGCCCATCACTCTGCCTGTTCTCCATCTCCCTCTGGTGCTCCCCCCCTCCCCCTTTCTTTCTCCCGAGGCCTCCCGTCCCATGATCCTTTCCCTTCTCCAGCACTGTATCACTTTCGCCAATCACTTTTCCAGCTCTTAGCTTCATCCCACCCCCTCCGGTCTTCTCCTATTATTTTGCATTTCCCCCTCCCCCCACTACTTTCAAATCTCTTACTATCTTTCTCTTCAGTTAGTCCTGACGAAGGGTCTCAGCTCTAAACGTCGACAGTGCTTCTGCCTATAGATGCTGCCTGGCCTGCTGTGTTCCACCAGCATTTTGTGTGTGTTGTTTGAACTCCAGCATCTGCAGATTTCCTTGTGTTAGAATTGCCAGCTTTCCACAGATGTTGTCAACTCTCTGACACTTGAACCAGCAGCCCTCCCTCACCTATCAATATGTCTGTGCCAAGGATTTTGTTCTGTCCATTGTCCACTCACTGACCACAGAGGGAGCTGGTTCAGCAGTCAAGATCCAGGATCAGGACGGACTATTTACATTTCACTTGAGGGACGACGCTGTCAGTTGAAGTGCTCCCATTGGTTTTGAGGTGAAATTAATCAATTCAACACAGCACAGAGATCAAATTAAAACTTCCAATAATTTGTCTAAGCAATACCAACATAAATTAGAACAATTTCCAAGATTTATACACAATATTGAATAAATATACTCCAAGCCAAGAACCTTGCGGTTGGTGCTGTTTTGATAAAAAGATCTAGCTCTGTGTTTTATTACTTGCTGCCTGTTGTCTAGCACTGCCGGTATTTTTAATTTCAGCTTGAAGTGCATGAAAACAAAGGCTTTCCTCACTTAAATAGTTACCCCTCCTCCTTTTCTAAGCTTTTGCAGTACCCCAGTGATGCCAAAAACAACATTTGTCAAAAATGTAGTTACCTCAGTCTCCTCTTGGAAATAAATTCATCTGACCCTCCTTGAACCTGCAAATAACTGCAATTTGAGAAGCTCGGATCTGATTGCACCCCCCCCCCCACCCGCCAAATGAGCTCCTTTCCCTCACTCAATTCCAATGCAGTGTGAAGTTTTGTACCTTTACTTGATGACTAAGCCAATCACCCTCCTGGGCACAGTAGTTGACCAGAATCCTCTGTCCTGAGCCAGTCTTTCACGTTATCCCAGGAGTAGCCCACCTTCTCCTTCCTCTCCCAGGGATGAGGTCATTGGAGCTTCTGTTGGCATTTCTGTAGCACTGGAATTTTATGGGATGGGGTTGCCAGCCCTAAACTCAACCCTCCTCCTTTCACAGCTGGGCTTGGGACAGAGTTAGTTCTGTGCTCACCTTACACAGTTACTGGTGATTGCTTAGCTCCTGGAGCCATTTCATTTCCAAATATTTGGCTGGTTCTTGTAAATAAAGACAGATGTTGTTAACAAGTGATGGCTGACCCAGAAACAACTCCCCGTCAGTGTAACAGAGACACATGAAGACAGAAGGCAAACCACCTGCTAGAAAGGAGAGCCGAGGACCCTGGCACCTGCATAGAATATTCTCAATGTCCCTCTCACACAGCTTCCAATTACACACTATCTCATCAAGTTAGTAAGCAATGCATAACCAGAATCAGAATCAGAAACAGGTTTATGCCCATACACTCACTGGCCTCTTTATGAATTACCACCTGTACCTATTTAAGTGGCCACTGAGTGTACTTTTGTGGTTTTCTGCTGCTTTAGGCCACCCACTTCAAGGCTCGACATGTGTGTTCAGACATGCTTTTCTGCACACCACTGGTTACTTGAGTTACTGTGGCCTTCCTGTCAGCTTGAACCAGTCTGGCCATTCTCCTCTGACCTCACTCGTTAATGAGGCATTTGCACCCACAGAACTGCCACTCACTGGATTTTTTTTTGTTTTTCACACCATTCAAGTTAAACTCGAGACTGGGAGTTCCCAGCCTGGGGTCCACTGACCCTTTGGTTGATGGTAAGGCTCATTGGCATAAAAAAAGGTTGGGAACCCCTGCTCTAGAGACTATCGTGCATGAAGATCCCAGGAGATCAACAATTTCTGAAATATTCAAACCACCCCATCTGGCAACAACAATCATTCCAGTCAAAGTCACTTAGATCACATTTCTTCCCCATTCTAATGTTTGGTTTGAACAACAACTGAACCTCTTGACGATTTCTGCATGTTTTTTCTCACAAGCACGGATTTGGTAGCATAGTAGAAACGGCAATTGCGCTTGTGAATTTGCACATGTAAGCTAATTATTATTTAATCATGATAGTATTTAATTCCATACTTGTCACCTTGGTGCTTGTCGAGACTTGGACAGAGCACAACAACACTTCATTGCCTGATTGCTTTTGACCTTCCCTGAGAAATTGGAGTTTCGAGTCAACTGGCTCTGAAGATTAGCAATATTCGTTTAGTGTTTAGATTTTCTTTTCCTCCAAGACAGAGATCACAGGATCATCGGGTGCAGCAGGGATCTTCACAGCTCTGTAAACACAAAGTACATGGCAGATGCTGCGGTCAAATCAACACGAACAACACGCTGGAGGAACAGGTCTCGGCCCAAAACGTTGACTGCTCGTTTCCACGGATGCTGCCCGACCTGCTGAGTTCACAGCTGTAGTTACATTCAAAGCAAGCAGAGAAGGCGTTGAGTTCATCTGGTAGTGAAGTATCACTGTCATTCATGTTCATGCTGTTGGGTTTTGCTTTGTAGGAAGTAATATCTTGCAAACCCTGCCCGATTTGTTGTACATCCAGTTGAACTCAGTTTGCTGGCGTTGTAATAGTGTTACGCTAACCACCACCCTCCCATGCTCCCCTGAAATATATCATGAAATTTGTTCCTTTGCAGTTGAAGTACAGAGCAAAGACAAAATTACAATGAATTAAGGAATCAGTAAATAGATCCAAAAAGGGAATAGCAAGGTAGTGTTCATGGGTTCATAGACCATCCAAAAATCTGATGGCAGAGGCGAAGAAGCTGTTCCTGAAACGTTGAGTGTGGATCTTCAGGTTCCTGTGTTTCCTTCTTGATGATAGAAATGAGAAGAGGACATGCCCTAAATAGTGAGGGTCCTTGGTGATTGTTGGTATTTTCTTGAAGCACCACATCTTGAAGATGTGCCTGATGATGGGGAGGATTGTACCCGTGCTGGAGCTACAATCCTCTGCAGCATAAATTAGTGTGTAAAGGCCACCTCCCCTGAGGTGTTATTAAATCCACATCTGTCAATACTTCAGCTCCAGCCAGTCCCTGCCTGACCAGGTTAACGTAAAACAGCATCATCTGGTGAGCACAAAGGAGCTTCATTAATCCCGATATTAACCATGATCTCTATGAAGTCACCTCTCATCCTCATCCACTCTGAAAGGAAAATCTCTCGCTCACTCTGCCATTCCTCAGCCTATAACCAGTGACTGAGGGCTTCTCTCGCTTTGCCATTCCTCAGCCTATAACCAGTGACTGAGGGCTTCACTCGCTCACTCTGCCATTCCTCAGCCTATAACCAGTGACTGAGGGCTTCACTCGCTCACTCTGCCATTCCTCAGCCTATAACCAGTGACTGAGGGCCTCTCTCGCTTTGCCATTCCTCAGCCTATAACCAGTGACTGAGGGTTTCTCACGCTCACTCTGCCATTCCTCAGCCTATAACCAGTGACTGAGGGCTTCTCTCGCTCACCCTGCCATTCCTCAGCCTATAACCAGTGACTGAGGGCCTCTCTCGCTCACTCTGCCATTCCTCAGCCTATAACCAGTGACTGAGGGCCTCTCTCGCTCACTCTGCCATTCCTCAGCCTATAACCAGTGACTGAGGGCTTCTCTCGCTCACTCTGCCATTCCTCAGCCTATAACCAGTGACTGAGGGCCTCTCTCACTCTGCCATTCCTCAGCCTATAACCAGTGACTGAGGGCCTCTCTCGCTTTGCCATTCCTCAGCCTATAACCAGTGACTGAGGGCTTCTCTCGCTCACTCTGCCATTCCTCAGCCTATAACCAGTGACTGAGGGCTTCTCTCGCTCTGCCATTCCTCAGCCTATAACCAGTGACTGAGGGCCTCTCTCACTCTGCCATTCCTCAGCCTATAACCAGTGACTGAGGGCTTCTCTCGCTCTGCCATTCCTCAGCCTATAACCAGTGACTGAGGGCTTCTCTCGCTCTGCCATTCCTCAGCCTATAACCAGTGACTGAGGGCCTCTCTCGCTTTGCCATTTCTCAGCCTATAACCAGTGACTGAGGGCTTCTCTCGCTCACTCTGCCATTCCTCAGCCTATAACCAGTGACTGAGGGCTTCTCTCGCTCACTCTGCCATTCCTCAGCCTATAACCAGTGACTGAGGGCCTCTCTCACTCTGCCATTCCTCAGCCTATAACCAGTGACTGAGGGCTTCTCTCGCTCACTCTGCCATTCCTCAGCCTATAACCAGTGACTGAGGGCCTCTCTCGCTCACTCTGCCATTCCTCAGCCTATAACCAGTGACTGAGGGCTTCTCTCGCTCACTCTGCCATTCCTCAGCCTATAACCAGTGACTGAGGGCTTCTCTCGCTCACTCTGCCATTCCTCAGCCTATAACCAGTGACTGAGGGCTTCTCTCGCTCACTCTGCCATTCCTCAGCCTATAACCAGTGACTGAGGGCTTCTCTCGCTCACTCTGCCATTCCTCAGCCTATAACCAGTGACTGAGGGCTTCTCTCGCTCACTCTGCCATTCCTCAGCCTATAACCATTGACTGAGGGCCTCTCTCGCTTTGCCATTTCTCAGCCTATAACCAGTGACTGAGGGCTTCTCTCACTCACACTGCCATTCCTCAGCCTACAAGCAGTGACTGAGGGCTTCAGATGAGGGCTGTGTGTCATGGAACATAGAACATAGAAGAGTACAGCACAGGAACAGGCCCTTCAGCCCACAGGGTTGTGCTGAACCAATTAAATTAGTAATCAATAGTCATGTTGTCTGGTATGATACGTCACTCACTGAGCATGGCAGGCAGGTTCCAGACCGAGAGGGTTCGGAATCAGACAGGATCAGGTTTATTATCACTGACATGTGTCATGAAATTTGTTGTTTTGCAGCAGAAATACAGTGTAATACATAATAATTTTACAAAACTAAAATTTTTAAAAACCTACAGTTAATTGGTCAACCTCCACTTTAAATATACCAATGACTTGGCCTCTAAGCCGCCTGTGGCAATGAATTAATTCCACAGATTCACCACCTTCTGGCAAAAGAAATTCCTCTTCACCTCTTTTCTATAGAGACATTGTTCTATTGTGAGGCTGTGTCTTCTAGCCCTAAACTCCCCCACTAGTAGAAACATCCTCTCCATTTCCAGTCTATCTAGGCCTTTCAATATTCAAAAGATTTCAATGAGATCCCTCACATTCCTCTAAACTCCAGTGAGTACAGGCTCAGAGCCATCAAACACTCCTCATACATTAACCCTGTCATTCCCAGAATCATTCACGTGCACCTCCTTAGGGCCTTCTCACTGCCAGCATGTACCTTCTGAGATAAGGCTCACAGAACTGCTTACATACTCCAAATGCAGACGAATGCCTTATAAAGCCTCAGCAGTACATCTTTGCTTTTATCTTCTAGTCCTTGCAAAATAGCGCTAACATTACATTTGCCTTCCTTACTACTGACTTAACTTGCAAGTTTACATTTGAGATTATCAGTTGATCACTGTTATGAATTAGATTCTCAATTTCAAAGCCATATCTTCAGTAAGAACCACTTTATTCAACATTAATCTGTCAACACTTCTTGGGCTGAAGCTGTTCTCTGAATTAGGACTGCCTCCTTCCACTAATGCACGTTGCACGGCTGTTAATTGTTTCCATGAGTAAATGAACTGGAGAAATTAATGAGTGGGTGAACCAAAGATCAGGCAAGCACTTTAACTATTGTCTGCATAATTACTGGTACTGGGACTCTAAAAGCAGGAAATGGCAATTTATTTGACTTACAGTGTGTATTTTCCTTGCAGAGTTTTGACAAAAGTGGAGCCTTTGATGCAAACCTCTTTTGGCACAGCCTCCTGCAGCTGGGTTACCCCACCAGCCACGAGTGCTGGCTCCGGGTGGCTCACAGCAGAGGAGCTGTGGGAATACAGCTCAGGTCCTGGGTGCAGATACAGGAACACTTAAGAGGCATTTAGAGAGGTAAATGATCAGGCATATGGACCGTCAGGCATGTGGGATGAGTTTAAACTGGCAACAAGTTTGAGTTCAAGTTTATTGTCACTCAGTCGTACAGATATATGCCACTAAACAAAACGATGTTGCTCTGGACCAAGGTACACAACACAATATATATAGCTCACATACAACGCATAAAGTAATAATACCACAAATAAACTAACAAATAATAAAATATATTCCAGAAGACTGACGTTTAGGATAAGGTGCATTTACAACACAAGTTAAGAAGTAAACAGTGTAACACTACTGGCGCTTCACACAGGATGAGACCTGGGAAGAGACAGGGAGCTCACTCGTCTCACAGCCTGGGGGAGAAAGCTGTTTCCCATCCTAACCATCCTTGTCCTAATTCTGCTGTACCTCCTGCCTGATGGCTGTGGTCAAAGAAACTGGGGGACGGACGGGAATGGCCCTTCACAATGCTAAGAGAACAGCAAACGCAGCACTCCTGATAAATATTTCGGATCAGTGGAAGAGAGTCATCAAAGGTTACTATAGATATATTGGGCTTAAAGTCCTGTACCTTCATCATGCTGTTCTATGTTAACACCAGCTTTTCTCAACAGCCAATGCTGCCCTGTGTAACTCCATATATTACTGGTAACACAACATGTTCAATACTTGCAAAGTGCAAAACTGGTCACCATGAATCTTTTGGAAATGCACAAAAGGCTGGAGGAACTCAGCAGGTCCGTCAGCATCCACAGAAGGAATGGTCAGTCAACATTTCAAAGTTCAAAGTAAATTTATTATCAAAGTATGTATGCAATATGTCACCATATTCATTTTCTTGTGGGGATTCACAGTAGAACAAAGAAATACAATGGAATCAATGAATACACACAAAGACTAACATACAACCAATGTGTAAAAGAAGAAACTGTGCAAATACACTAAATAAATAAACAAACAAACAAACAAACAAGAAAATAATACTGAGAACATGAGGCGTAGAGTACTTGAAAGTAAGTGTAGGTTATGAAGTCAATTCAGGGTTGAGGTGACTGAAATTATCCACATTGGTTCAGGCGCCTGATGGGTGGAGGGTATTTACTGCTCCTGAACTTGATGGTATGGGAGCAGGACTCCTGTACTGCCTTCCTGGTGGTAGCAGTGTGAAGAGAGCATGACCTGGATGGCGGAGGTCAACTCCAGCCAGCAACAATAAACAATCCACGGATTGTCCTGAGTACTGATGATGGGACTCGACCTGAAATGTCGACTGTCCATTTGCTCTGTAGGTTAATTCCACCCACCCACCCTCTCCTTCACCACCACAGTGCTGGTCGTAAACACTCTGTCTGTAAGACAAGCAGGAGAAACAGCTGGGAAATATGAATCAGCTGCCTCAAAAACAAAAACACCTTGAGATGCCAAGGCTGGAGCGTGACACTCCCCTCCAGGATGTCCCCTGACATTGGAGAGGAAGGATTTGATGTTGAGTGTTGCTGTCTGGCAGAGATTCAGAGAGACATTGTGTCTGCTGCAGAAACCACCCAGATCACTGTTCCGATTTTAAAACACTGCTCAGCCAGTTTCTGGCACCTTCATGACTCCCTGATTAGAGCTGCTTCCAATACAGTTTCTCCAATTTCAGGTAATTTATTCAGCACAAATCTTTATTTGTCTCAAAAAATGAAGCACAGATTCTAATGGCTCAAAAAGATGAACGCTTTATTTTATATAGTTACTAATCCACACCTGTCTAACAATTAAATAATCCTGCTAGTGTTACTCTATGTGTTATTGTGCAGGGGAAATGTATTTCCAACTTTAAGATCCTAGTAGGAAACCTCATCAACTAGAATGAAATGTTGAAAATATTTGGAAAATCAGACCATGCCAGAATTTCCATCAAAGATCCCTACCGTCCGGGCCATCCATCATAGAGAATGGAGGCTGAAAATTACCTGTTTAAATTCTTCCATTTGCTTTCAAATCCCACTGTGATCTTGCAAAATCTCCTCCAGCAATTCACCATTCTGATCTCTTCATCAATGCTAAATTTTATTATCCCATCTCTAATGGCCAGATCTTTAGCTGTCAAGGATAGGAGCTCTTGAATTCCACCCAAACATCTCCACATCATCCCTTTCTGTCCTTCCTTACAATACTTTTAAAAATCTATCTCATTGACTACATTAATGCTGACAGAAGCCCTGTGGCTTGCTGTAAGCTTGTGTCTACTATCATTCCTGTGCTCAGTAATCAGCTTCCCCTCTCTTTACTGTGCTTGGCATGAATATTCCTCATACAGAGAAGTTAAGCAGCTTATTTTCAATGTGTTAGGATTCAGCCAGTGTGTTAGACACAAGGATGTTCTCATACTTTGTTTGAAAAAAATTCCTTAAATGAAAATACCATCAGAATTAGAATCTCTTCAGAATCCCTTAGATTGGGTGTTGTGTAATAACCCAGGTCTTATTAGGGAGCTTAACATAAAGGAACCTCTAGGAAACAGTGATCGTAATATGATTGAATCCATACTGCAATTTGAGAGAGAGAAGCATTAAGTCACATGTCTCAGCATCACAACGGAATAAAGGGAATTACAGAGGGATGAGAGAGGAGCTTGCCCAGGTGGATTGGAGAAGGATACCGGCGGGGATGGCAGCAGAGCAAAGGTGGCTGAGGTTTCTGGGAATAGTTCACATGGCGCAGAATAGATAAGTCCCACAGAAGAAGTTGTTCTCAAATGGCAAGGCCAGGCAACCGTGGCTGACAAGGGAAGTTACTGCATGAAGTTACTGCATGAAAGCCAAGGAAAGGGCATATAAGTAGCAAAATAAGTTAGAATATTGGGAAGCTTTTAAATTCCAAAAAAACTCAACTGAAGGGAAAAGATGAAATATGAGGAAAAACTAGCCAATAATATAAAGCAGGATACAAAAAGTTTTTTCAGTTACATAAAGATTAAAAAGGAGGTGAGAGTTGATATTGGACCACTGGAAAATGATGCTGGTGAGGTAGTGATAGAACATAGAACATAGAATACAGGCCCTTCGGCCCACAATGTTGTGCCGACCCTCAAACCCTGCCTCCCATATAACCCCCCCAACCTTAAATTCCTCCATATACCTGTCTAGTAGTCTCTTAAACTTCACTAATGTACCTGCCTCCACCACTGACTCAGGCAGTGCATTCCACGCACCAACCACTCTCTGAGTAAAAAACCTTCCTCTAATATCCCCCCTGAACTTCCCTCCCCATACCTTAAAGCCATGTCCTCTTTGGGGGACAAAGAAATGGCAGATGAACTGAATGGGGACTTTGCATCATTCTTCACTGTGGAAGACACTAGGAGTGTGCCAGAGGTCCGTGAGTGTCAGCGAGCAGCAGTGAGTCTCATTACATCGGAAAAAGTGCCAGGAAAACTCGAAGATCTCAAGGTTGATAAGTCATCTGGACCAGATGGATTACATCCCAGTGTCAAGAGAGAGGCTGCTGAAGAGATAACTGATGCATTGATTTCAAGAGTCACTTGATTCAGCCGTGGTCCTGGAGGACTGGAGGTTTGTAAATGTCACTCCACTCTTTAAGAAGGGAGGAAGGCAAAAGAAAGGAGATTATAGGCCAGTTAGCCTAACCTCAGTGGTTGGGAAATTGTTGGAGTCTATTATTAAGGATGAGTTTTTGGGATACTTGGAGACTAATGGTAAAATAAATCAAAATCAGTGTAGTTTCTGTAAAGGGAAATCTTGCTTGACAAATCTGTTAGAGTTCTTCGAGGAAGTAACAAACAGGGAAAGAGGAAAAGCAGTAGATGTCATTTATTTGTATTTTCAGAAGGTATTTAATAAGATGCCACACATGAGGCATCCTATGGTGTTACAGGAAAGGTATTGGCATGGATAGAGGAATGGCTGACGGGCAGGAGGCAGTGAGTGGGAATAAAAGGGGCCTTTTCTGGTTCGCTGCCAATGACTAATGGTGTTCCTCAGGGGTCAGTATTGGGACCACTACTTTTCACATTTTGGATTTGGATAATGGAATTGATGGCTTTGTGGCAAAGTTTGGGGATGATACGAAGATGGGTGGAGGGATAGGTAGTGCTGAGGAAGCAATGAGATTGCAGCAGGACTTAAACAAATTGGAAGAATGGGCAGAAAAGTGGCAAATGGAACACAAGTGTTGGGAAATGTATGATAATGTATTTTGGTAAAATGAACAATAGTGCAGACTATTATCTAAATGAGGAGAAGGTTTAAACATCAGAGGTGCAGAGGGACTTGGAAGTCCTCATGCAAGACTCCCAGGAGGTTAATTTACAGGTTGAGTCTGTGGTAAAGAAGGGAAATATAAATATTGGAATTTATTTCGAGGGGAATAGAATTTAAAAGCAAGGAGATAATGCTGAAGCTTTATAAGACACTAGTCTGTCCACAACAGTTTTGGGTCCCATATCTCAGAAAGGATGTGTTGTCATTGAAGAGAGTCGAGAGGAGGTTCATGAATATGCTTCTGCAAATGAAGCGGTTAACATACGAGGAGCATTTGCTAGCTTTGGGCCTGTACTCTTTGGAATTTAGAAAAATGCAGGGGAGAATCTCATTGAAACCTGCCAAATGTTGAAGGGACTAAATATAGATGTGGAGAGGATGTTTCCTATGGTGGGGGTATCCAGAACTAAAGGGCACAGTGTCAAAATTGAGGGGCAACCTTTTAGAACAGAAGTAAGGAGGGATTTTTTTTAGTCAGAGAGAAGTGAATCTGTGGAATGCTCTGCCACAGATTGCAGTGAAGGCCGAGTCCGTGGGTATGTTTAAGACAGAAGTTAATTGTTTCCTGATCAGTCAGGGCATCAAAGGATATGGTGAGAAGGCAGGTGCATGGGGTTGAGTAGGATCCAGGATCAGACATGACAGAATGGTGGAGCAGACTTGATGGGCTGAATTGCCTAATTCAGCTCCTATGTCTTATGGTCTTTGTTGCTAGTATGTGAAACAGACCAGAATTAATTGTGGTTCGGTGCCAAGCATAAAACTCAGGACAATACCATAACAGACAACACAACAGCAACCAGCAACTTACAAGACAATAGTGCACACAGCCATGAGCAATCAACAATTAGCAGAACAAATGTCAATAATCAAACTTAAATACATGTGAATATGTGAACAGACTTAATAATTATCAACAGAACAAGGAGAACAGGAAAGGCCATTTAACAGGACGTTCTTAGATATCCCAGCTATACTGAAGCTTGAAGTGAAAGGTTTAACTTTGACTGTTCTGAGGTTCAGTGGAGGATTTAGTTATAGCATCTGCTGTGATTCTATATGATCTCAGCTGATGTACTATCCTACTAGAAGTAAATCTGAGACCCAAATATCAACAACTTTAATACTGATCAAAGTCAAAGCAAACTTATTGTCAAAGGTTCAAAGATTCATTTATTAGCGAAGGATACGACTTTGAAATTCTTCTTCTTCAGACAGCCACAAAATCAAGAAAGAAAAGAATACCTGTACAATCATCAACCCCCAAATTTCTCCTCCCAGCACAAAGTAAACAAACGAAAACTGAACAGGCACATCATCCCCCAAATCACCACCCCCCCCCCCCAAACACAAAAAATGGGAAAGGGATTCATTTTCTCGTAGGCATTTACAACATAAAATTTACAACATTTACAACATTAAATTTAAAACATACTATAGAATTGATGCAAAAACATCATCATCAATATGTGCCATGTCTCATGATGTGGGCGATCATAATTATTCTTTCCTACACAGGTGACCCTAGCCGTTATCAATAGTCTTCAGAGATTGTCTGCCTGGCGTCAGTGGTCGCATAACCAGTATTTATGATATGTACCAGCTGCTCATACAAAAAGACATTTATACACGTTATAAACATAGGCTGTCAAACAAAAGACAATTTGTGAAAATATAGAACAAGTACTGAGACACCCAATCTCCTCATAGACTGATATAACATGTAAGAAGAATGTGTTGTGTTACCATGAAAATAGTATCTAATGAAAGACAAATTCTGGAAACCTTCTCTTTAATTCAGTTTACATAGAATTATGTTGGATTTGTAGCAAACCTCCGCTTCCCAAACTGTCCTTTCCAATCAGGTTCTTCCTTCCTCAGTCCCTTATTTCTTCCACCGATCACATCCCAATTTCTTACTTCATCCCCCCACCCCCACCCACCTTCCCCCTCACGTGTAATCCATCCACAAAAAGCAGAATTTCCCAGTGGTTAACCATTTCAATTCCTATCCCCATTCCCATTCCGGCATGTCGGTCCTCTTCTGCCACAATGAGGCCACTCTCAGGTTGGAGGAGCAACACTTCAAATTCCATCTAGGTAGCTCCAAACTGTATCAATTCCTCCAACATCCTGTAATTTTTCACCTCCCCCTTCCTTCTTCTTCAATTCTCCACTCTGGCCTCTTACCTCTTCTCCTTTGCTGTCTATCACCTCTCCCTGGTGCCTCCCCTTCCTCCCATGATCCACTCTCCTCTCCTATCAGATTCCTTCTAGTCCAGCCCTTTACCTGTTCCACTGATTGCCTCCCTGCTTTCTGCTTCATCTCCCTCCACCACCCACCTGGCTTTGCTTATCACAATCTAGCTTGTTCTCCCTACTGTCTCCCCACCTTCCACCTTCTTATTCTGGCTTTGCCCTCTTCCTTTCCAGTCCTAATGAGGCATCTCAGCTTGAAATGTCAACTATGTATTCCTCTTCATAGATGCTGCCTGACCTGCTGAGTTCCTCCAGCGTTTTGTGTGAGTTGCTTTGTAGAATCTCCTGTGTTTATGAATATTATTTCAGTTGTTTTATGTCAACATATTTGGCCATTTTAGCATTACTGAGTTGCCCTTTAATATCATTAACTCCTACACAGGTTGATTGATTGCTGCTCCTTCTATGCTCCAGCAATGATCGTACTCCACAAGTATTTGCTTCAGACAAAGGTGCCCTCAGCGCAGAGGCCAGTAGATGTGATGAGGGCTTCATGAACGAGAGTTGGAATGTTTGTTTTCTTTTGTGTTGTGCTGGCTCAGTTGCTCAGGCATTAGTTACAGTGTGAAGAGGCAGAGCACCCTTAGTGCTAGCCCAGTTGACCTCAGGAATACAAGCAAACCAGTGCTAAACATTCCTGGCAGTCTGCTTACTTCGCAAAACAGCAACAAATCAGAAACACAAGAGATTCTGCAGATGCTGGAAATCCAGAGCAAGACACACAAAATGCTGGAGGAACTCAACAGTATCTACTAAGGGAAATGCACTTTAAGGGTGTTGATCTGAAACACTGATTGTCCATTTCCTTCCACAGATTCTGCTTGACCTATTGAGTTCCTCCAGCAATTGTTCGAGCATCTGTAGTCTCTTGTAGCCCAACAGGATTCATGATTCATAGTCACATCAACAATAATTTAAGAAGACAGGTCATGGACTAGGAAGCTTAATTAGTTTGGCACAGACTTGTTGGGCTGAATGACTTGTTTCTGTGGTGTACTTTTCTATGACTCTACAATTCTATTCTAAGATATATACTGGCCAATGAGAGGTAAGAAAGAACTTAGTTTTACTAAGTTTTATAAAGATAAGGTAAGTTTTATTTGTCACATATACATCGAAACACACAGTGAAATGCGTCATTTTGCATCAAGGACCAACACAGTCCGAGGATGTGCTGGAGGCAGCAACATAGCATCCCCACAATTTACAACCCCCAACTTTGACCATTCGTCTTTGGAACGTGGAGCACATGGAGGAAACCCACACGATCACAGGGAGAATGTGCAAACTCCTTACAGACAGCTGCAGGAGCTGAACCCCAATCAGTGATCACTAACATTGTAAAGATTTGTGCTAATCACTACTTTGTCCTGCCACCCTGCAATTTATCCTTTTGGGAAGCACAGTGATTGCATTTTTAAACATAGAGTGCTCATTGCATCAGTAAATAAGTTTAGGTCCCCAGCAAGTACAACAACCTTCCTGGGCAGAGATAGAGCATGGCACAATCGTGGAGCAAGGAGAGACACAGACATCAAAACACAGCAACAACTTGGAAAGGCCTTTGTCAAAGTCGGAGTTAATTGTCATCTGCACAATTGTCACGTCATGTGTGTCCATGTGTGCACAGGTACAATGAAAAACCTACCTGCAGCAACATCACTGGTGCATAGCATCAGATAAGCAGTGTTCACAGTATAAATCATACATGATTTTACAAGAAAGAGCACAATCAGAACAAAAAGAAACAAGGTCCATTTTAATGCAAAGTGATCATTGTGCTGCTAAACTGTGGTGATTAGGGTTTTGCGGGTTAGTTCAAGAATTGAGTGCATTTATTTTTTATGTCAGTCCCCTTTCCTCACCCATTCCCCTGCAACCTTATCTCCCGCCAAACAATTCATCCAGCTACATTCCTTTTATTTACTTAATTGCTACACTCATTATTCCAACAGAGACTATGGTATGGAAATACTACTGTAATACTTCACAGCTAAAGTGTCTGCATACCCATGGGCTTCAAATCCAAGAACATGCAATTTTTTGAAAGATGTTGTCATTATTCAAGCTAAATAAACTAAATTATTTAATTGTCCAATTTATATTACAAAGTGATGTGAATAAGATAGGAATCATTTCAAAAGGAATGCAAATTGAGCAGCACTAATCGCCTTTGCTAACAGATCCTCAATGTCCCTTGCTGTGTGTAGTTTTCCTTGATTCTGAGACCATAAGACATAGGAGCAGAATTAGGCCATTTGGCCCATTGAGTCTGCCCCTCCATTTCAAAGAACAAAGAATAATACAGCATAGCACAGGCCATTCGGCCCACAATGTTTTAAACTTCACTAGTGTATCTGCCTCCACCACTGACTCAGGCGGTGCATTCCATGCACCAACCACTCTCTGAGTAAAAAACCTTCCTCTAATATCCCCCCTGAACTTTCCTCCCCTTACCTTAAAGCCATGTCCTCTTGTACTGAGTAGTGGTGCCCTGGGGAAGAGGCGCTGGCTGTCCACTCTATCTATTCCTCTTAATATCCTGTACACCTCTATCATGTCTCCTCTCATCCTCCTTCTCTCCAAAGAGTAAAGCCCTAGCTCCCTTAATCTCTAATCATAATCCATACTCTCTAAACCAGGCGGCATCCTGGTAAATCTCCTCTGTACCCTTTCCAATGCTTCCACATCCTTCCTATACTGAGGTGACCATATTTCACCATGGCTGATCTAATTCCCTCTCAGCCCCAATCTCCTGTCTTCACCCCATATCCTTTCATGCCCTGACTAATAAAGAACATATCAACCTCTGCCTTAAATATTCCCAATGACTTGGCCTCCACTAATGCCTCTGGCTAAAGAAATTCCTCTTCATCTCTGTTCTAAATCAACATCCCTCTATTCTGAGGCTTTGCCCTCTGGTCCTAGAGCCCCCCACCATATGAAACATCCTCTCCACATCCACTCTATCAAGGCCTTTTTAACATTTGATAGATTTCAATGAGATCCCACCTCGTTCTTCTGACTTGCGGTGAGTACAGGTCCAGAACCATCAATCAGTGCTTATTCTGTAACCCTTTCATTCCCTGAATCATACTTGTGAACCTCCACTGAACCCTCTCTGATGTCAGCACATCTGTTCTTAAATAAGGGGCCCAAGACAGCTCACAATACTCCAAGTGAGGCTTCACCAGTGCCTTATAAAGCCTTAACATTACATCCTTGCTTTTTTATTCCACTCCTCTTGAAATGAATGCTAACATTTCATTTGCCTTCCTCACCACCCACTCAACGTGCAAATTAACCTTTAAAGAATCCTGCATGAGCACTTCCCAGTGCCTTTGCACCTTAAACTTTTGATTTTTTTTCCATTTAGAAAATAGTCTAGCCTTTTATTTTTTCTATGATGTAAGAGCATACAATACACTTCTCAACACTGTATTCCATCCGCTTCTTTGCCCATTCTCCTAATCTGTCTAATTCTTTCTGCAGCCTCCCTGCTCCCTCAATGTCCCTCATCAGCAAAAGTTTCTGGACTGGTTGCATCATGTCCACAAATGGGAAATCCTACACAAAGTAGCAGATACAGCTCAGTTCATCACAGGCAAAGCCCTGGCCATTATCTACAAGGAGTACAGTCACAGGAAAGTAGCATCCATCATCAAGGACCCCAAACATCCAATCAATGGTCTCTTTTCACTGCTGCTATCACCAAGGAAGTACTGGAGCCTTAGGTACCACACCACCAAGTTCAGGGTTATTACACTTCAAGAACCAGGCTGCAGAACCGGCGCAGATAACTTTACTCACTTCAACACTGAACTGATTCCACAAACCGTGGACTCTACAATGTATGCTCTCAATAATATTTGTTGCATGTTCATTAATTTTCATTATTAATATTCATCATTATTATTATTTGCATTTGTACAGCTTGTCTTCTGTGGCACGTTAGCTGTTTGTCTTTGTTTCAATAGGTCAATAGGTATGTTTAACATCAGAGAAATGTATACAATATACATCTTGAAATTCTTTTTCTTCATAAGCATCCACAAAAGCAGAGGAGTATCCCAATGAATGAATGTCAATTAAACATTAGTAACCCAAAGCCCCCTCCCAGCTCCCCCCTCCCACACACAAGCAATGGCAAGGGAATGACCTCCCCCCACCCCCCACCACCAGCAAAAGGTATCAGTGTTCCCCACCGAGCACTCAGGCGTGCAGCAAAGCATCAATAAAAACACAGACTTGCAGTACCCCAAAGACTACTCGTTCACCATTCACGTAGTGTGTAGTTCTTCATTGATTCTGTTGTGTTTCGTTCGATCTGCTGTGAATGCCTGCAAGAATATGAATCTCAGGGTAGTACATGGTAACAGAAAAGTACTTTGATAATAAATTTGCTTTGAACTTTTAATCTTACCTGCCTTGCCCTTCATTCTAACAGGAACATTCTGGCCCTGAACTCTTCCTATCGCACTCTTAAAAGTCTCCCTTTTACCAAACTTGAAGATTGGTCTGACCCCTAGTTCCTTTTCATCCTTACCCATAAACCCCAGCATACCCTTAACTCCCCACTCTGTCCCCAAAACAGTCCGTACAAACCCTAATAAACAATCAAGTCTGAGGTGTGACCTTGTTGGAAACTGCAGCTCAGTGCCATCTTGGCTGGAAGTTTAGACAGCAGACAGTGGAGTGGGCCACAAGGATCAGTTCATTATAAGATCATAATGTCGAGGAGTAGGATTAAGCCACTTGGCTCATCGAGTCTGCTCCACCTTTCTATAGTGGCTGATTTATTACAGAGCGTGGTGGGGGCCTGGAATGTGCTGGTGGTGGATGCAAATATGATGGAGACTGTTAAGAAGCTCTTAGATAGGCACAAG
The DNA here is from genome assembly GCF_030144855.1 of Hypanus sabinus. NCBI lineage: Eukaryota > Metazoa > Chordata > Chondrichthyes > Myliobatiformes > Dasyatidae > Hypanus > Hypanus sabinus. Next base: position 66,723,089 of record NC_082726.1, on the reverse strand, counting down.
AATGTTCAGGGAATGGAGGAATATGGACCATATGCAGGCAGAAGGGATTAGTTAAGCATTGAATTACATTTCATCAGTTTGGCACAACACTGTGGGCCGAAGGGCCAGTTCCTGTATTATGCTGCTCTGAGTTCTGTGTCTAATGGTCTATGTTCTACGCTCTGTGCTCCATGTTTCATGTTCTACTCTACACTCCACACTCTACCACCCTTTTTGGGTGATTCTGAGTCCAGTGTAGAGAACGTACAGCAGGAAATTGGACTCCTGGTTGTTCACACCTCGAGTTTACAGCCCAAATCCTCAGTCCCAATCAGCAATGTTAATTATTTTCCATAAATCATTGAGAGGTATATGGCAGTCCACAGTTTCTGGAATTGTGCACTGTTCCACAATTCCTGTCTCCATTACCTTCCTTCTCCTCTCAGCCTTCTACTGGCGGATTTATCCTTGGAGTCACACATTCAGCAGAAGCCCTGAAGTGTTGAGCAGAACTGAGTTATCTCTCAGTCTGGTGATAGAGGAAGAATTATCAATCAACTTCAGCCTTAGGAATTTGGCTTTCTGCAGTGGCCAGACCTTCAACAGCTGACTGACATGACCATGACTACCGTCCAGTGGCTCTGACCTCACACATCTTGAAGACCCCAGAGAGGCTGGTCCTGGCTCACACTGGTCAGATTGCTCGACCCCCTGCAGTTTGCCTACCAGGAGCACATTGGAGTCGAGGATGCTGTCATCTACCTGGATAAGCAGGGCAGCACTGTGAGGATCATGTTTTTTGATTTCTCAAGTGCTTTCAATACCGTACAGCCCTCAATGCAGGTTGACTCTTCCATTGTATCCTGGATAACGGTAACCTAACTGGCAGACCACAGTTTTTTGCAGCTTCAGAGCTGTGTATCAGACGTGGCTATAAGCAGCACTGGGGCCCCACAGGGGAATGTATTGGCTCCCTTCCTGTTTACTCTGTGTACCTCGGACTTCAGATACAACACTGAGTCATGTCATCTGCAGAAATTCTCTGATGACTCAGCAATAGTTGGGGGTACAAAGGAAGGTCTGGAGGATGAATACAGGGCCCTGGTGGAAGACTTTGTCGTATGGTGCAGGTTGAATCATCTGCAGCTCAACATTAGTAAGACAATGGAGATGGTGATGGACTTTAGGAAGACTAAGCCTGCACTGCTCCCTGTTACTATTGATGGTGAGGATGTGGATGTGGTGAGGAACTACAAGTACCTGGATGACAGACTTGAGTGGAGCATCACCAGAGGCTGTGTACAAGAGCCAGAGTCACTTTTATTTCCTGAAGAGAATGAGGTCCTTTGGAGTCTGCAGGCCTCTCCTTCACATGTTCTACCACTCTGCTGTTGCCAGTACTATTTTCTATGCAGTGGTGTGACAAGAGGCTTAATAGACTGATTAGAAAGGCTGGCTCTGTTATAGGAGTCAAACTGGACACATTGGAGGCTGTGGCAGAACAAAGGACCCTCCGGAAAATCCTGGCAATTCTGCACAATGTTTCTCACCTTCTGTATGCCATCTTGGCTGAACAGAGGAATATTTTTAATAATAGGCTAAGACAACTGCATGTCTGCAGGCTTTTATGCATTGAGTTGCTACCACGTGATTGGCTGAGTAGATATCTGCATCAATGAGCAGGCGTACCTAATAAAATGGCCACTGAGTGTACTTTACATAATAAAGAAAACAGAATCGGGACATACCTGTTCCTCTGCAGACGTTGATGGGAGAGGTTGTGCAATAACATCTATATCATCACCCGAACTGCCAACTTCGACATAACTATAGGATCCCTTTGTGAACCGATCACTGTACCATTTTGATCGTACTATACCAGGGGTTGGCAACCCGTGGCTCCGGAGCCGCATTCGACTCTTTCATCTCTGTGCTGCGGCTCCCTGTGGCTTTGGAAAATAAATGATGAGTATTTAATTAAAATGTATTTTATGTTAGTTTGTTAGTTTTTGAAATGTAATTCTAAATTTGAAGATTATGGTGATCTTGTACAATCTAAATAAAACGTGTTTTTTGTCACTATTAATATACGTCACCACGGCCAATGCCTGATACCCGCCAGTGCGCGATTTCTTTAATTTTTCGATCCAAGGTAGGCTAACTATGGAGAATTCTAAAAAAAGAAAAGTGATTGAAGAAAACAGAACGTTTAATGATACGTGGGCAGATTCATGTGCTTTCACTGCTGACGAGACTGGTTTACTGGTATGCTTAATATGCAATGAGAAACTAGCAAACAACAAAAAGTCAAAAGTCGCAAGACATTTCCAGAATAAACACGCAGCCTTTGCTCAAAAATATCCGGATGGAGATGAGAGATAAAAAGCCGTTTCAGAACTGATGCGGAATGTTGATCTGAGCAAAAATCATTTCAAGAAGTGGATGATGTCTGGAAAATCAACGACATATGCTAGTTTTATTGCCGCTCAGGAAATAGTCAGGCACGGGAAGCAATTTACAGATGGTGAATATATAAAAGAATCTTTCATTAAGATTTCAGAACATCTATTCATGGACTTTAAAAACAAGAGTGAAATTGTGCAGAAAATCAGGGATCTGCCCCTCTCTGCAAAGACTGTCAAAGACAGAACCATAAAAATGGCAGAAGACATCACAAGACAGTAAATTAAAGACATCAATTCAGCTGTGGCCTACTCGATTGTCTGTAACGAGTCTAAAGACAAAGGTGATATTGAACAAATAGCGCTGTTCTGCCGGTATGTAAACTCTGCCGGGTCACAGGAAGAAATGATTGAGTTGATACCTCTAAAAGGCCAAACACGGGGGGAGGACATCTGTGAGGCTGTCTTGAATTGTTTAAGAGCCAAAGTAATAAAGACTACCCACCTAGTGTCAGTAGATACTGATGGGGCACCAAGTATGACAGGAGCGCACACGGGATTTGTGGCTTTACTGCAGAAGTCGCTGGACAGAAAGCTGCTGACTTTTCACTGCATCTTGCACGAAGAGGTGCTGTGCGCTCAAACATTTCCTCCGGAATGCACAGAAGTAATGGATGTTGTCATTCAGATTGTCAATAAAATAATGGCAAAAAGTTTAAATCTCCGTCAATTCCGTTTGTTACTGGATGAGCTGGAAAGCGCATATTCTGATCTCCTGCTGCACAACAAAGTCCGGTGGCTGTCCAGAGGGGAGGTGCTGAAATGCTTTGTCGCGTGTCTGGAAGAAGTGAAAACTTTCCTGGGCAGCAAAGGGCTCACCCTTCCTGAGCTGGAACAGCCAGAGTGCCTGTAAAAGCTACACTTCATGGTAGACATGACAGCGCACCTGAACACGCTGAACACAGCTCTTCAGGGGAAAGGACACACAGCCCTGCACGTGTTGGAGGATGTTTTGGCAGTCCAGCACAAGTTGACAGTGCTTGCCAGAGATTTACAGAAAGCCACATTATCTCACTTCCCCAATTTGAGAGAATTCAAACAAGCTCACGACATGATAAATTCAGAGTATTTACATTCTGCAATCATCGTAATGCAAACATCGTTTGGGAAACGCTTCTGTGAGTTCAGAGAGGTAAAAAACACATTATCCTTCCCAGTCACTCCCCTAAGTATCAATCCATCCCTACTGAATACGACTGCATTGGCAGGTGTGAGTCAACCTGATCTTGAGATGGAACTGGCCGACATAGCCGACAAAGACATATGGGTGTCCAAGTTTAGACGCTTGACCGCAGACCTTGAAGATGTTGCCCGTCAGAATGGAGTGATATTGAAAACCTCCCTAAACCGGACAAACTTGTGTTCGAAACATGGAATGCTATCCCCGACATTTATGTAAACATTAAAAAGTATGCGCTTGGAGTCCTGTCGATCTTTGGATCCACATATGTATGTGAGCAGGTGTTCTCCAACATGAACTTTATTAAAAACAAACATCGCGCACGCCTCACAGATGACAGCTTGCGATCCTGTGTAAAGATGAAGGTGACGTCATACAGCCCTGATGTTCAGACGCTGTGCACTGAGGTCCAGGAGCAGAAATCCCATTAACCAAGTATGATAAATATTTTAATTGCCTATTATTTTATGTGTATTCATATTTTTTTCATTGTTCAGTGAAATAGTCCTTTTATTTTTCAGGTTGACAGCTGGCTGACGTTATTTTTGGTTTGCTGCTGGCAGACAATTTAAGTTTGGCATTTTTCATAAATACAAGAAGGACTCAAATAGACATTGATTATTTTACTTAAAAGTAACCTTCAACCCAATGTCTTTTTTTCGGAGTTCAAAATGTTTTTGTTGCATGCAGAAATGTAATTTCGTTTTCTCTGCAGGAGTTCATTGATTTCATAAATGCAACACATTATAGTTTGTTTATACGTAGCATAAAGGCAAAAAAAATGTTGTATGCAGTGTTATTTCATATTAAATGTCAAACGGGTTTTGTGGCTCCCAGTGTTTTCTTTTCTGTGGGAAATGGGTCCAAATGGCTCTTCCAGTGGTAAAGGTTGTCGACCCCTGTACTATACTCTTTGGTGGAGGTATTGAGGGGTTTCCTAAATAAAAAAATATTTATCAGTATTTTGTAGGGTGTTTGACTTGTATTGATATGCAATGTGAGAAATTATACCTGTAAACTGATGTATGATTTGTGTCAAACAATCTTTAACATCAGAGTCTGATAACTGCTCCATTAGGTTGGCTTCCTGCCCCGTCAGCACAGCTAAGAGGACATGGCCATACCTGCAACCAGAAAACACAGTCATGAAGTCTGGCATGAACCTCGAATATCCTAGGTTCACTTCACAAACTTTACACAATATGCTTCACCTCTGCTCTATTAGTGTATTCAAAAATGTATATAATGTAAATTTTAAACTTTATTTTCAAATGCTAATTTCAAAAGATCAGGGGTTCCAGAACAGATAATTGCGGAGCACGAAAGGTAACCGACCTCCTCACAGAATATGTTCCATCTGCTACCACCCTCTGCTGAGCTCCTCCAGCACATAGTGTGTATTGCTTGATTTCCAGCATCTGCAGTACCTCGTGTCTATGATTTTCTGCTCTACTGCATACTCTCTTTGGAATATGCCGACCCTAAAGAAGTTTAAATCTTCTCCCTTCTTTCCCAGTACTGACAAAAGGTCTTGGCCCAAATGTTGATTGTTTATTCCCACCCATAGATGCCTCCTGACCAGCTGAGTTTCTCTAGCACCTTGTATATAGTGCTCTAAATTTCCAGCATCTATAGTACCTCTGTGTCCACCACCATCAGGTGTAGTGGGGATAAGTTCCCACTACCTATTAAATGTTCCCAATGATTTAATGATGTCCATCTCAAATAGCCTCTGACAACCAAGTCCAGCTCCTAGCCTTAATTACTAAGTCCGGCAGAACAATTTCTACTGACAGGGTTAAGGTGCCTTAAAACCAGTCACTTCGGGCAGATGGGGTTCATCAGCCGTGGTTGGCAGCTCATCTAAGAAAAGGGGAACTCTGATTTGAAACCTCTGCTGCCTTGTGGCTATAGCCACTCATGGAGAAGGCTTCGGAGTAACTGCCGAGGAAAAATCCGGAGCTGGAGTCCCCAGAACAGTCCTACGTTGAGTTCAACACTGACTGGCAACTCATTTGGCCTGCGATGCTGTGCTGATCTATACGATGTCCTCCTATTGTGTAGCATTCATCTTTGTATGGCTTCTTTAACTACCCTAAACTACTTGATTCCGCCTGTACCCTGGTAAGACATTCCAGGTACCGACCATTCCTTATCAAAAAAAACTTGCCCCCTCACATCGTCATTAAACAACCCCCAACTAACCCTAAAGCATGTCCTCTGCTGTTTAACTATTCTACTCTGGGGTACAGGTTCCAACTATCTACTCTCTCTATGATTCTCATAACTACAAACGCCTCGCAGGCCTCCATCAGCCTCTGACTCTCCAAAGAGAACAACCCAAGTTTGTCCAAGCTGTCCTTTTAGTTCAGGCCCCGTAATCCAGGAAGCATCCTGGTAAACCTCTACTGTGCCCTTTTCCATAGACATGACATCTTCCTGTAATGGAGGTGACCAAAAATGCACAAAATACTCCAAGTGCAGTGTGGCTAAAGTATTATACAAAAATACACAAAATATTCCAAGTGGAGTGTGGCTGAAGTTTTATACAGGCTGCATACAATGCTCCAAGAGGAGTGTGGCTAATGTTTTATTCAAAAAAGTCGCTTTCACTGTGTGCTGCGTCTGCGAGGCTGAGTCGGGCGGCATTGTGGAAGTCCATAGCGGGGGTATTCCCTTCTGCCGCCGGTGTGAGATGACGAGTCTGTCAGGACCCTGGGGACTTGTGGAAACTGTGTGGTGATTTCTTTTGAACTTATAGTCCTTTAACATCTTTGGACTATTTTTACTGAGCCCATGGTCTGTTTTTTTTAATCAATTATGCTATTGTTTGCACTGTTGTAACTATGTGGTTTTGTGCAGGTCTTGTAGCTTTAATTTTTGGTCTTGCTTTGTCTGGTGGTTTTGGAGCTCCTTCCCAGGGAATGCGCTAAGACAGTAGTACGATATTAATACGCAGCAGCCTCTCCGGACCCTGGATTGGGGATTGCCAAACATTATGTGGATTTTCTGGTGTTTTGTCATGTGTTTTTGTGATATCATTCTGGAGGAACGTTGTCTCATTCTTTAACTGCATTGCATTTGTGGTTTCTAAATGACAATAAACCGAATCTGAATCTGAATCTGAAAAATGCACAAAATACTCCAGGTGGAGTGTGACTGAAGTTTTTACTCTTAAACTCAACAGCTCTACCATGTCAATCATCTTCTTTACCCACTATCCACTTGTGTAGACACTTTCAGTGAACGATGGACCTGGACCGCATGATCCCTCTGGACCTCCATGTTACTAAGGGTGCTGGGGCATATTCTGGAGACATGGAATTTAGCAAATATTCATTGCAATAGCAACCCCAGTCTTCAGATCTGAACTTGGATTGTAGATTGAAGTAAAAATGCAGCTCAGAACAATGGTCTTCCTGGAGCTGCAGACTGAGATTGATTGCAAACCAGGAAACACCCTATTGACCTGAGATGTCTGCACATGCATGAGTGCAGTTTAGAGAGACCGGTGATTAACATTCATTTTGGGTGTCTGGAATGTTGGTGAGAAGATCTAGGTGTTTGGAAATTATATGTAATTCAAAGAAAGCATTATGAATGCATTGCAACTATAGTAATGGTCCTGCTGATACCTTTGATCTTTAGCATTTAAAAATGTGATGCAATATTAGCTCAGGGAGCCCCTCTCCAGAGTGACTCCAAATGTTATCAGCTTGTGTGTGCCAAGTAAAGGCTATCATACTACCAGCTGCCAATCTCTCTTCAGATATATGAAGTGTAAAAGAGAGGTGACAGGGGATATCAGACTGCTGGAAAACGATGCTGGAGAGGTAGTAATGGGGGAAAAGCAAATAGCAGACAAACTGAATAACTATTTTTCATCAGTGTCCACTGTGAAAGACATTGGCAGTATGGTGGAATTTCCAGGTGACAGGGGTCATGACGTTTGTGAAGTTATCATTACTAGGGAGAAAGTACTTTGGGAAATTGAAAATTCTGAAGGTAGATAAGTCATCTGGACCAGTTGGTGTACACCCCAGGGTTGTGAAAGAGGTGGCTGAAGAGATTGCTGAGGGATTAGTAATGATCCTTCAAGAATCACTAGATTCTGGAATGGTTCCAGAAGACTGAAAAATTGCAGGTGTCATTCCACTCTTCAAGAAGGGAGAGAGGCAGAAGAAAGGAAACTATTGGCCAGTTAGTCTGACCTCAGTGGTGGGGAAGGTGTTGGAGTCGATTGTTAAGGATGTGGTTTTGGGGTACTTGGAGGCACATGATAAAATAGGCTGAAGTCAGTATGGTTTCCATCCAAGGGGTCAGTATGGACATGGTGGAGGATTACAAATACCTGGGGATATGAATGGACAATAAACTGGACTGGTCAAAGAACACTGAGGCTGTCTACAAGAAGGGTCAGAGCCGTCTCTATTTCCTGAGGAGAGTGAGGTCCTTTAACATCTGCCAGACGATGCTGAGGATGTTCTATGAGTCTGTGGTGGCCATTGCTATCATGTTTGCTGTTGTGTGCTGGGGCAGCAGGCTGAGGGTAGCAGACACCAACAGAATCAACAAACTCATTTGTAAGGCCAGTGATGTTGTGGGGGTGGAACTGGACTCTCTGACGGTGGTGTCTGAAAGGAGGATGCTGTCCAAGTTGCATGCCATCTTGTAAAATGTCTCCCATCCACTCCATAATGTACTGGTTAGGCACAGGAGTACATTCAGCCAGAGACTCATTCCACCGAGATGTAACACTGAGCATCATAGGAAGTCATTCCTACCTGTGGCCATCAAACTTTACAACTCCTCCCTCGGAGTGTCAGACACCCTGAGCCAATAGGCTGGTCCTGGACTTATTTCCGCTTGGCATGATTAATTGATAATTTAATTATTTATGGTTTTATATTGCTACATTTCTTCACTATTCTTGGTTGGTGCAGCTGTAACGAAACCTAGTTTCCCTTGGGATCAATAAAGTATGTCTGTCTGTCTGTTTCCTCCCTCAAGGGAAAATCTTGCCTGACAAATCTGTTGGAACCACAAAGTATACTGCAGAATGCTGTGGTTAAATAACCTGTACAAATAAGCTGGATGAACTCAGCAGTTCGGGCAGCATCGTCAGGACTCAGGAGGGTCTCGGCCTGAAATGTTGAGGGCTCCTTTCAACGGATGCTGCCCGACCTGCTGAGTTCATCCAGCTTGTTTGTACGTGTAAATCTGTTGGAATTCTTTGAACAAATAACAAGCAGGTTAGATAAAGGAGAATCGTTTGATGTTGTGTACTTGGATTTTCAGAAGGCCCTTGACAAGGTGGCACACCTGAGGATCCGTGACAAGCTACGAGCCCATTGCTATTACAAGAAAGATTCGAGCATGGATAAAGCAGAAACTGACTGGCAGATGGCAGAAAGTGTGAATAAAGAGAGCCTTTTCTGGTTGGTTGCTGGTGACCTGTGGTGTTCCACAGGGGTCTGTGTTGGGACTGATTCTTTTTACATTATATGTGAATATTTTGGACGATGGAATTGATGGGCTTGTTGCAAAGTTTGCAGATGATATGAAGGTAGGTGGATGGGCAGGTGGTTTTGAGGAAGTAGAGTGGCTACAGAAGGTCTTAGATTAGGAGAATGGGCAAAAATGCAGATTGAATACAGTGTTGGGAAGTCTATGATCATGCACTTTGATTGAAGAAATGAAAGGGCTGATTATTTTCTAAATGAGAGAAAATACAAAAATCTAAGGCGCAAAGGAGCTTGGGAGTTTTGTGCAGGATTCGCTAAAGGTTTATTTGCAGGTTGAGTCTGCGGTGAGGAAGGCAAATGCAATGTTTTGGATTCATTTCAAGAGGACTAGGGTATAAAAGCAAGGATGTAATATTGAGACTTTATAAAGTACTGGTGAAGTCTCACTTGGAGTATTGTGAGTAGGTTTGGGTCCCTTATCTTAGAAAGGATGTGAAGAAACTGGAGAGGGTTCAAAGAATATTCACAAAAATGCTGGTTTGATCCTGTCCAACCCACTCTCCACATGGTTCTTGCTTTTTGACAGTTAGCTGGTTACAGCACTTAGCGGTGAAATCACTGCTTCTTATTAAGGCACATTCAGACAATTAAAATGTTCTCAAAACTACAACTCCAAATCTGGGTGAATCACAACAAACCGTTGACGTTAGACACTAAAATAGATCATGTGCATCATTACCTTTCAGCTGGTTTAAGGACAATAAAACCAAGGACCTTCCTAAACCAGGTCTTCTGCAGATCTGGCGGCCGATCATTTAACGGAGATTCATCCTCCCAGACCAGTTTGATTAAATCATATTCTGGCTCCCAAAATGGCTCATCAAATTCAAGGAAGATTTTATCAATTGTTCCAAAACCCATTTTCTGAATGGAATTGGTTTTGCTGGGAAGAAATGGGGGGTAGAAGAAAGCTTTGTAATGTTCCTTGAGGAAACCTGGAAAACAATTAGTGTGATCTTTAATAAGCAGTTAACCCCAAAACTCAAAGTTCAGAAAGTTCAAAGTAAATTTATTATCGAAGTCCATGTCACCATATACAACCCTGAGATTAGTTTTCTTGCAGACATTCACAGTGAAAGACCCCACCCTTGTGCTACTTTTGTGTTTGATGGACTCAATCAGAGTGAACTAACTGTGGGTCAAACCCAAGAACCAAAACTACACAGGCCCATGAATTAAACGTTATCTTAAACTGTCAGCTTCCAAAATGACCACAACCTTGCCTTGGGATTTGAAGGCTTGCATGTCTCAATGATCTGTAGAGGTATCTTGGCTAGAGGCAGGTCCATGTTCTTTGGCACTGGGCATGGTCACCCATGCCAAACAGGTCAAAGGGCAGAGGCAGACTAAGAGTGCTCCAGCGGTCCTTCAGGTTTGGGGGTTCAAACCAGGTTAACAAAACTGACTGGTCAAAAAAAATATTACCAGTACAGCAATGAAGGTTCTTTCTATATCTGTGTGCGATGCTACGTCAAGGACAGATGGAGAACTAGAAGCTTTATTGCTGCCCTACAAACCAGTGGTGTAACAGAGAGTAAGTTGTAAAGTCAGGCTCAGATTTAGGTTCATTTATCACATGGAAACACACAGTGAAGTGTGTCGTTTGTGTTAACAGCCTACACACCCATCAATGTGCTGGGACAGCCCGTGAGCGTCACCACACATCCCAGCACCAACATCATATGCCCACAATTCTCAGCATAAACATTGCTGGGCTCCCCCAGCAACTTGAGCTGTCTTGTGAAAGGTTAACAGGATTTTAAAATTGTAGGATTTCATGCAGTTCATTATCGCAAGAAATGTAAGGACTAGTGAGATGTGTTTGATTATTGAAACATTATAGAAGCCAAAGCTACGGCTTAATTTTTTGACTGGTACAAACAATTGCTTCCACTGGAAACCTAGAACATTTGTATGGGTGAATGTTATGTAAGAGCATTTTGACATCCAACATAAAACTCTGGACATTGTCAGTTTTACTTTTCCATATTGGTATTACACGGGCGTCGCAGTAGCACAGTGGTTAAGCGTGACACTATTACGCCTTGGGGTGCTCCAGGGTTCAGAGTCTCCGGTGTCGCTTGTCAGGAGTTTACCATCCTCTCTGTGAACAGTGTGGGTTTCCTCCACTGCTCCAGTTTCCTCTCACAATCCACAGATGCAGTGTTAGTAGGTTATTTGGCCATTGTAAATTGACCTGTGTTTAGGCCAGGATCAAATCGGTGGGTTGCTAGGCGATGCAGCTTGTTGGGCTGGAAAGGCAGACGGCAGGGAATGAGAGAGTGAGAGATGGAGTGAGGGAGTGATTCATTCATGACGGTGAAGATTTTGAGTTGCAGATTTTCAGTTTCGAGCCCGTAAAAGCTGATTTCCTCACACAAAATCTGTTCATTTATGTTTGTGAGGGACAAAATGAATCTCAAATGGGACATTACCTAAAGGGACAGTGACTATAACATGATCTGCTGGTATACTTTTGCCATCTTCGCACTCCACTACAACCGGGTAAGACTGTTTCAGAGCTGCTGGTGTTTCAAAGGAACCATTCCAATGGATGCATTTAACTGACTTGTTGAATGACACTAAGTTCTTTGGCAGGGGTTTCATCATTTCATCAATGAGGCTGTTAAATCCCCTAAAAAAAATCAATAAAATATTAATTGCAATCAAGATCATACCAAAGTAAAACATCAAGCTTGATCAATGATTTTGTCAAATAATTTTCATTTACTGTCATTTGTTAGAACATGGGACATTATAGCAGAGTACAGGCCCTTTGGCCCAAAATGTTGTACTGACCTTTTAACCTACTCTGAAATCAATCTTCCCCTTCCCTCGTTCATGGCCCTCCATTTTATCACCCACATACCAAGCTAAGAGTTCTTAAATGCCCCTTATGTATCTGCCTCCTCCACTACCCCTGGCAGTGTGTCCCACGTACCCAACACACATTATGTGAAAAAAACACCTATCTGACATTCCCCCTTATACTTTCCTCCAATCACCTTAAATTTATGTCCCCTTATGTTAGCCATTTCTGCCTTGGGAAAAAGTTCTATACTTCATTAGGGGTTTGAAGAGATTTGGTGGATCAACAAAAACACTCAAAAACTTCTACAGATGTGCCATGGAGAGCATTCTGACAGGCTGCATCACTGGTATAGAGGGGCTACTGCACAGGATTGAAAGAAGCTGCAGAAGGTTGTAAATCTATTCAGCTCCATCTTGGGCACTAGCCTACAAAGTACACAGGACATCTTCAGGGACTCCTGTCTCAGAAAGTCAACATCCATTAGTAAGGACCTCCAGCACCCAGGACATGCCCTTTTCCCACTGTTACCATCAGGCAGGAGGTACAGAAGTCTGAAGGCACACACTCAGTGATCTAGGAACAGCTTCTTCCCCTCTGCCATCCAATTGCCAAATGGACATTGAACCCTTGGACACTACCTCACTTTTTTGATATATATTATTTCTGTTTTAGCACGGTTTTTAATCTCCAATATACATAAACTGTAATTTATTTATTTCTTCCTTCTATATTATGTATTGCATTGAACTGCTGCTGCTAAGTTAACAAATTTCATGACACGTACTGGTGATAATAAACCTGATTCAGATTCTGAAGTCCCTGGCTGCTGCTCTCATCATCTTGTACACCTCTATCAGCTTCCTTCTCTCCAAGAGAAAAGCCCGAGTTCACTCGACTTAGCTTCATAATACATGCCCTCTAGTCCAGGCAGCATCCTGGTAAATCTCCTCTGCATCCTCTCTAAAGTTTCTACATCCTTCCTATAATCAGCACCTAAATGATTATTATGGAGAATTAATTAATAATTAAGACAATACATTTAAGTTGAATTATAAATAAACCCATGTGAATTATGATTCCAGACACCATGCTATAATATAGGTCTGCAGCCAATTAGAAAATAGCAAAATTAATTTAGGTGAGGCTCCACCTCTTTGTGTACCTCCAAACCTCCAGCTTGGTAAAGAAGTTCTGCTGTGTCACTAGCGTTAAAATTATACCCACCACACCACAGCTGATGCTCAATCCCTCGGGCAGGGTGTATGCACTGTGGACGATCATAATTAAATCAGTTGTAGCAATAGCAGAGAACGGGGTCCTTAAGAGTCCTTGAGGACCCCAAGACTTCAAATGTTGACCTAATGATTTGCTTTGGAAAAATATGTTATCTTTTGAGTTACTTATTAATTTTTAATTTCTTCTTGGCTGCAGTGCGAAAGGGTTGGCGATCAGGCAAAATTCACTTTTTTATAGGCTTGGAAAATGGGTAAAGTAACATTAATTACATAACTGCCTGTTTCTGGTGTGTCTGACAAGAAATGATAAAGTGACATGTGAGTCTTGGCATGAACAACTCTTTCAGGTAGCATGCAAGGCGTGAAATTACAGTAGCACAGTGATCGTGCCCAGGGCATAAGGAGTGGAGTGATAGTGACAGTGAATGGGGGGATGAATGGGGTAGTGAGGGACTGTGGAGAGGAGTGTGTCAGTGTAGGGATGAGGTGTGGAGTGATAGTGACAGTGAATGGGGGGTGAAGGGGTGGTGAGGGACTGTGGAGAGGAGTGTGTCAGTGTAGGGTTGAGGTGTGGAGTGATAGTGACAGTGAATGGGGGGGATGAAGGGGTGGTGAGGGACTGTGGAGAGGAGTGTGTCAGTGTAGGGATGAGGTGTGGAGTGATAGTGACAGTGAATGGGGGGATGAAGGGGGTGGTGAGGGACTGTGGAGAGGAGTGTGTCAGTGTAGGGATAAGGTGTGGAGTGATAGTGACTGAATGGGGGATGAAGGGGGTGGTGAGGGACTGTGGAGAGGAGTGTGTCAGTGTAGGGATGAGGTGTGGAGTGATAGTGACAGTGAATGGGGGGATGAAGGGGGTGGTGAGGGACTGTGGAGAGGAGTGTGTCAGTGTAGGGATGAGGAGTAGATAGTGACAGTGAATGAGGGGATGAAGGGGGTGGTGAGGGACTGTGGAGAGGAGTGTGTCAGTGTAGGGATGAGGTGTGGAGTGATAGTGACAGTGAATGGGGGGATGAAGGGGTGGTGAGGGACTGTGGAGAGGAGTGTGTCAGTGTAGGGATGAGGAGTAGAGTGATAGTGACAGTGAATGGGGGGATGAAGGGGGTAGTGAGGGACTGTGGAAAGGAGTGTGTCAGTGTAGGGATGAGGAGTGGAGTTATAGTGACAGTGAATGGGGGATGGGATGAAGGGGGTGGTGAGGGACTGTGGAGAGGAGTGTGTCAGTGTAGGGATGAGGTGTGGAGTGATAGTGACAGTGAATGGGGGGATGAAGGGGGTGGTGAGGGACTGTGGAGAGGAGTGTGTCAGTGTAGGGATGAGGTGTGGAGTGATAGTGACAGTGAACGGGGGGATGAAGTGGGTAGTGAGGGACTGTGGAAAGGAGTGTGTCAGTGTAGGGATGAGGTGTGGAGTGATAGTGACAGTGAATGGGGGGATGAAGGGGGTGGTGAGGGATTGTGGAGAGGAGTGTGTCAGTGTAGGGATGAGGTGTGGAGTTATAGTGACAGTGAATGGGGGATGGGATGAAGGGGGTGGTGAGGGACTGTGGAGATGAGTGTGTCAGTGTAGGGATGAGGTGTGGAGTGATAGTGAATGGGGGGATGAATGGGTGATGAGTGTGTGTGGAGAGGAGTGTGTCAGTGTAGGGATGAGGTGTGGAGTGATAGTGACAGTGAATGGGGGGATGAAGGGGGTGGTGAGGGGCTGTGAAGAGGAATGTGTCAGTGTAGGGATGAGGTGTGGAGTTTTAGTGACAGTGAATGGGGGGGATGAAGGGGGTGGTGAGGGGCTGGGGGGAGGAGTGTGTCAGTGTAGGGATGAGGTGTGGAGTGTCAGTGTGGAGTGACAGTGAATGGGGGGGATGAAGGGGGTGGTGAGGGGCTGGGGGGAGGAGTGTGTCAGTGTAGGGATGAGGTGTGAAGTGTCAGTGACAGTAAATGGGGGGAGGATGAAGGGTCTGGAGAGGTTGTGGAACAGCACGATTGAAATAATGTACATGAAGGAAAAACAACCTCCAGAACTTAAACTTAAAGCTTTAGGTCTGCATAAAAATAACACAAACCTTGGAAAAGTGCAGTCAATCCCAGGCAGCATCACATATTCACCATACGGCTGTAGTGCCAACAGATCCAAGCTGTCAGTGCCTGCCACACAACATTCCAGTTTAAATTCCACATTCAGCAGGGCCAGTTTAAGACTGCACAGTTCCTCATTGTCTTTCCAACTTTCTGCACACTGAGCTATTTCACACTTGAGAAATTCGCCCAGGCTCTGGACAGGTTCTTTCTTTGATTGGAAGAATTCTCTGCTTTTCAGGCACAGCGTTGAATATAGATCTTCCATGGAAGCTGCTATCTCTGGGTCTATTCTCTTCCCAGAGCTGGTGTACCAGGTTGTCATGGCCGGCAGGTGAGTGTCTAGTTGTACTGCCTGGTTCTCCTCGGACATTGCTGTTTCATCCAGAAGACCGTATTGGCCAGCTAACTGAAATACAGCGTTCCGCTTCGAGGGGCCATGGATCCACTGTGCTCCAATTTCAACCAAACCTTTCACTGAAAGAAATTTGCACAGAAGCATTTTCATTATAATGGAAATTGCAGAGGGCACAGTCTCAGAATAGAGGGACATCCATTTAGAACAGAGATGAGGAGAAATTTCTTCAGAGGGTGGTGAATCTGTGGAATTCATTGTCATAGGCTCCAGTGGAGACCAAGTTGTTGAGTATATTTAAGGTAGAGGTTTATATATCCTTTATTAGTCAGGGCGGCACAGGGAGAAGGCAGGAGAATGGGATTGAAAGGGATAATCATTCATCTATGATGGGACAGCGGAGCAAAATTGATGAGCCAAATAGACCAATTCTGCTCCGTTACTTTATGGTCTTATGATATGTTATCTGTTCAGTCTTGTCAGTAGATGTTTTAATACGTCATAGATCACTGAAACTGGCTCTTCTGCCCAACTTTTCTAGGCTGACTGTGTTGCCCAGTGAGCACATGGCATCTGACTGCACTTGGCCCACAGCCCTCTAAACCTCTGCTATCCATGTACTGATCCAGAATGTTTCTTTTCATCAGCCATAGTGATGTCCTAGAAACATAACCAATTGCTGTATTTTCCTATAAATCTGATCCAGAAGGTGGCTATTTGACCATAAGACCATAAAATATAGGAGCGGTATTAGGCCATTTGGCCCATCGAGTCTGCTCCACCATTTAACCATAGGAGATCCTTTTTTTCCTTTTTCTTATTTGGTACATTGAGTCTCTGCCAGCTCTGGATCTGTTCCATGTCTCCACTCTTCCCATGGTTTTGTCAATTATTTTCCCTCAAGCGTCGACCCAGTTCCATTTTAAACACTGATTGATTCTACTTCCACCAGCTTGCAAACATCAAATCCTGTATCAGATTGTATGCTAAAGGTTTTCCTTACGGTCCACTTGTATGTTTGTCTTTGTTCCATATTATTTCTGCCCCTTTAATTGAACTGTTCTTTAATGGGAGAATGGCTTCCTTCAATTTACTCCATTTCACTTAGTCCTGATCTTCCACAAACAAGGATGTGCATGTATGCCTGATTTTAATTTTATTTATTCATGGGATCATAAGACCATATGACCATAAGAATTAGGAGTAGAATTGGGCCATTTGGCGCATTGACTCTACTCAGCCATTTCATCATGGCTGATCTAAATTTCCTCTCAGCCCATCTCTTTCAAACATTGTTAATGGGCCTCTTCAACCACCACTTCTGGCAAAGAAGGGTTCTATTCCTGCTGCTGTTTGTAATGTTACGAACCCCGTAACTGGGTCACTTACCAGCAAAGACAGAGAGGTCCGTTGAAGTCTGATGGTACTATTTTTAACAGTATGTATTGATAAAAATAATATCAATGCAAACATATACGTCATCAATACTAAACCTAAAAGCGCGGGTATAATAATAATCAATAAGAAATAGCTCTATCGTTGTCTAGGGGATAATGTATTGTCCGATAGAAATATAAAAGTCACTTTAGTTCATTCAAGCTGCAGCGTTTTGGTTGGAGAGAAAGACGGGTTAAAACTTGCCCATTCCTTTTATGATGTCAATATCCTTCGAGAGTTGTTGGGAGTTGATTTCCCAGTTGTTAGCTAAAAACCGTTCTTCCGTGGTAAAGGCCCACCGATTCCGGGGCAAATGGAAACGGACGCATGTGGCCTTCCCACCGGCTTCCGCTATTACGGGATCGCTAGCGTTTCTTCTGGTGCGTCTGAGGTGCTGTTCCCACAGACCCTCTTTTATCCTGACTCACAGGGTCTCAGATGTCAATCAGGTTGGGATGATGCAATCCCTCCACCAACCTCCCCCTTGGTTCATTGCCTGGGGCTTTGATGCATCGTACAGGATGCAATACACAATCCCATCTCCAAGAGACAATAGCCGGTATCAATGGGTCCGCCTTTCGGAGGCCAGGACACATTCCAACTCTTTGTGGATTCTACATGTCTTTCTCTCATTTCCTGGGTCTCCTGAACTGACTCAATAGGGATCTTGAGATTCTCACAAAGGAGGGAGCTACCCCGTACCCTTCGGCCCCTCAGAGCTGTGGTACATTCATAACAGTAAGGAGTTTGTATGTTCTCCCCTTGACTGTGTGGGTTTCCTCCGGGTGCTCCGGTTTCCTCCCACATTCTAAAGACGTGCTAGTTACCAGGCTGTGGGCATGTGATACTGGCACCAGAAGCACGGTGACACTTGAGGGCTGCCACCAGCATATTTTCGACTGTGTTGGCTGTTGATGCAAATGACACTCTATATTTTGATGTACATTTGACTAATAAAGCCAATCTTTATCTTTTAGTTGATGAATCTTCAGTTATTTTTTTAGAAGATGTCAATGCACTGTTCTATTGGCAATGTACACCCAACCTTAGCCTTGTAGTTTCTCTCATTATTGTGTACTCATGAATTTCTCATCATACTTAAGAAATAGGAAAGCAAAACAACAGCCCCTTCCCCTAAGAAAACAGGCTTCCAACAAGGAAGTACCTTGCAGTACATGCCAAAGCTGTAATGAAGTACTTCACAGAGCACCACATAGCGCAATGGTTAGCCTGACATGATTACAGCTCAGTGTTTTGGAGTTCATTATCGGCAACAGCACCACCAACATCACCCACCCACCATCACCCACTCACTATTGCCACACCACCCACCTACCCACCCACCATCACTTGTCGTTAGACTGCACATCATCTCCTCCAACCCCTGTCTCAGGCAGCAGCACGATCTGCACCAAGTCCAGCTCTTTCAGATTCTCCACGAACAAGCAATTCTGCTCCTCAAGGCTGCCCAGACATTCAATATAATTCTGGTTCATCTATGTTGGGCTCAGCTTGCCTTCTGTTTCAGTCCCTCATACCCTCAATTCTTTGATCTTCCAAATATTTACCTGCCTCCTCCTTAAATAAATCCATTGATCCAGCCACCTCCACTCTCCAAGACAGAGAATTCCAGAGACTCACCATCCTCTGAGAAGAAATTTTGGTGACCTCTCTTTGTAGTGATTGGATGTTATTCTCTTGTTTTGTGACTCTCTCACTAATGGAAACAACTCAATGTTCAGTTGCAGAAATTTGGCCCAAAATATCAACAATTCCTCCCAGTTGCTGCTCCACATGCTGAGTTCTTCCAGCAGATTGTTTGATGCTCCAGATTCCAGCATCTGCACTCTGTTGCATCTCCATCTCAACATCTACCCTGTCAAGCCCCCTTAGGATAATACTTGCAAGAATAACATTGGGCATTGGAAAGCACAACAAGTTTGACCCTGAACCCTGAGTGCTGCTTGTGTATTCATACTGGTTTAATCAATGATCAATTGATCAATGATTTTGATGATGGTATAGATGTCTTTGTTGCCAAGTTTGCAGATGATACGAAGATTGGTGGAGGGGCAGGTAGTGTAGAGGAAATGGGTAGGATGCAGAAGGATTTATACAGATTAAGAGAATGGGCAAGAAAGTAGCAAATGAAATATCATGTTAGAAAATGCAGGGTCATGCACTTTGGAGGAAGAAATAAATGAGCAGACTGTTTTCTAAATGGGGAGAAAATCCAAAAATCTGAGATGCAAAGGGATGCAAGTCTTTGTGCAGAAGAACCTAGAGGTTAACTTGCAGGAAGAGTTGGTGGTGAAGAAGACAAATGCAATGTTAGCATTCATTTCAAAAGGTCTAGAATACAAGAGCAGGGATGTGGTGCTGAGGCTTTATAAGGCACTGGTGAGGCCTCACCTTGAGTATCGTGAACAGTTTTGGGCTCCTCATCTGAGAAAAGATGTGCTGGCATTGGAGAGATTTCAGAGGTTCACAAGGTTGCTTCTGGGAATGAAAGGGTTATCATACGAGGAATGTTTGATGGCTCTGGGTTTGTACTCACTGGAATTTAGAAGGGGGGGGGGGAAATCTCACTGAAACCTTTCGAATGTTAAAAGGCCCTGACAGAGTAGATGTGGAAAGGATGTTTCCCATGCTGGGGAAGTCTAGGACAAGAGGGCAGAGTCTCAGGATAGAGGAGTGTACTTTCAAAACAGAGATGCAGAGAAATTTCTTGAGACAAAGGGTGGTGAATTTGTGGAATCTGTTGCCACATGCAGCTGTGGAGGCCAGGGCACTGGGTGCATTTAAGGCAGAGATTGATAGGCTCTTGACTGGACATGGCATCATAGATTATAGGGAGAAGGCTGGGGGAGAAAAAAGATCAGTCTGATTGAATGATGAAGCAGATTCAATGGGCCTAATTCTTCTCCTAGGTCTTATGGTGTATTATTGTCACATGTATGGGTGGTGGGGTGGAGATACATCTCTATAAAAGGAGACATAATGTGTAACTTAACCCGCCCAATCAGGGTCACATGAAGCCATGGGAGCAGGTGGTGGATGCTCATATGAGCAGCTGGTGCAGATCACGAGTCCTTGTCATGTGACCACAGATGTCAGACAATCTCTGACGAGTATTGAGAATGACTGGGGACACCCGTCTTGTAAAGACATAGCCCAGAAGGCAATGGCAAAGCACTTCTAAAGAAAAAATTGCCAAGAACAATCAAGTTCATGTGACCACTATCACTCAGATCATCCAGACACGGCACATAATGATGATGATGGTTGTCACATGTACTAAGACACAGTGAAAAGCTTGCCTTGCGTATTGTTCATACAGTTAAGACCATTACACAGCTTATTGAGATGGAATAATGTAAAACACTAACAAGGCAGAACAAAGTCTAATAGATAATGAAAAGTAAAAGATTAAATCAAGATCAAAACAATATAGATTGAGATCAAGACTCCATTTATACGATTCACTCGAGGGCAATTAAAAAAAACTTCCAGTGTAACAATCATCAAGTCACGTGCATGCTATCATTCAGAAAGCACACCAGTGCTTCCACTTCCTCAAAAAGCTAAGGAAACTCCCAATGATCCCATGACTCACCAATTTTTACAAATACATCTCAGCTTGGTGTGAGCCCTGAACACCGCTGGGTCTATCACACAAACTAGACACCCCTCTACTCTCTATCTACACTTCCCACTGCCTTACTAAAGTAGGCAGTGCAGGAACTCCCCTCCCACCTCAAGCATTCTCTCTTCTCCCCACTCCCAATGGGCAGAAGTACAAAAACTTCAGATCATGTTCCACCAGGTTGTGGTGAACTACATATACCTGTCTGGACATGCCCCTCTGCTGACTGCTCCAGTGGCTCCTCCCACAGACCCCTGTATAATGGCGATTGGAGGCATTGCTCCTCCCTCAGTCTCCAGGATGTTGTGTGGTGGTCTCTTACTGCTAATCGTGGTCTCTTGCAGCTAATAAAAGCCTATCGTTCACCTCCTGTCTCTGAGAGTTATTGATGGTGCATCAATTTTATTAGCTGCAATTTTAAAACATGGAGAACATTTTACGACCAGATAAATTGGACATTGATCCTCAATCTCCTGAAGCAGCCATTGCCTTTGAACTCTGGCTTGCGTGCTTCCAATCGTACCTGGAAGAGATTCCCGTTACTGAGCTTGCTACCATGCACAGAGTTCTGCTCTCCAGAGTCAGTCCGCAGGTATACTCCCTAATTAGGGACCTGCCGACCTACCAAGGGACACTGGAAGCCCTCAAAAGACAGTACCTGCGGCCGGTGAACACCGTCTACGCAAGACATTGCTTAGTGACACAGCGGCAGCGGGCCAGAGAGTCAAGCGCTGAGTTTGTCTGGGCCCTACAGACCCTCGTGCAGGCCTGCGACTGCAGGGGACTGACAGCAGAACAGCATGCAGAGCTCCTGGTACGAGACGCTTTCGTTACGGGGATCAGGTCAGTGTATATGCACCAGCGGCTGCTGGAAAACGCCGATCATACCTTACAGTCGGCGATCAAGCTGGTCAACATGCTGGAAGTTGCTCTGCACAACGCTGACGCTGTCCAGCCACGCGATCTCCCGCCGGTCCCATGGACGCTGCAGACCCCACCACCCGCCGGCGAATCAACCACAGCTGCTGCCACTCGCCAGTCCGTGAACTCCCCTCAACCCTCCGGTGAATCGACCATGGCTGCTGCCAGTTGCAAGTCCGCGCAGTGTTACTTCTGCGGACTCGAAAAGCACCCCCAAAAACGCTGCCCGGCCCGAGAAGCTACCTGCTCCAGCTGCAGAAAGAAGGGCCACTTCGCCAAGGCCTGTAAGTCTAAAGCATGAGCAGGGTCGAGCAGCGCCATGTGCGAGGCATGGGGGTCGCCATCTTGGTTGGCGCCACCTCGCCCCACCTCTGACCCACGGGTGCTTACCGGGCACCAAGACGACGATTCAACTCTGGCCTCCGTGACCCTCAACCAAAGCGCCCCACACCAGCTTGCAAGGTCAATGATGGAGATCCTGGTGGAGGGGCACAGGACTAGCTGCCTGTTTAATACAGGCAGCACTGAGTTTTATTCACTGGACACGGTGCAACGCTGCAGACTCGTGACACAGCCGGTAAGCCAGAAGGTCACCATGGCTTCTGGATCGCATTCCACAGACATCCGGGGGGGGGGGGGGGGGTTGTGTAGCGACATTGGTGGTGCAGGGCACAGAATATCGGTACTTTGCGTTAATGGTCATGCCTCAAATGTGCGCCCCTGTGCTATTGGGGCTGGACTTCCAGAGCCACCTGAAAAGTGTGACAATGGAGTATGACAGGCCCCTCCCACCAATCATTGTCAGGAATCCTCAGTTCTGTGGGGCTTCGTCATATACCCCACTACTGACAACACACACACACCGACCTGCACATCCCACCCAGCACCATGCCAACAGCTGTGCTACTGACACCAATTGCAGCCTCTCCACCCTCAAGATCCCTCCCCCACCGCTGTTCGCCAACCTGACCCCCGACTGTAAACCTGTGGCAACCAAAAGCAGGAGGTACAGCGCGGGGGACCGGGCCTTCATTCAGTCAGAGGTGCAGCGGCTGCTCGGGGAGGGGATCATTGAGCCAAGCACAAGCCCTTGGAGGGCCCAGGAGGTTGTAGTTCGGACAGGGCAGAAAAATAAGATGGTCGTGGACTATAGCCAGACCATCAATAGGTTCACGCAGCTTGACGAGTACCCCCTACCCCGCATCGCGGATATGGTCAACCAGATAGCTCAGTACAAGGTGTACTCGACCATAGACATGAAATCCGCTTATCACCAGCTCCCCATCCACTCAGAGGACCGCCCCTACACCACCTTCGAGGCAGGCGGCAGGCTCTATCACTTCCTGCGCGTCCCCTTCGGTGTCACGAATGGTGTCTCTGTCTTCCAAAGGGAAATGGACCAGATGGTGGACCAGTGCCAACTGAAGGCCACGTTCCCATATCTGGATAACATCACCATCTGCGGTCACGACTGGCAGGATCACAACACTAATCTCCAGTGATTTTTCCAAGCAGCCAAAGCTCTTAACCTTACCTATAACAGGGACAAGTTTGTGTTTGGAACCACCCGACTTGCTATCCTTGGGTATGTCATGGAGAACGGGGTCATTGGCCCTGATCCCGACCGTATGCACCCCCAGTTGGAACTCCCTCTTCCCACCACCCTCAGAGCCCTCAAACGGTGCCTGGGCTTCTTTTCCTATTACACCCAATGGGTCCCTCACTATGCAGACAAGGCCCGCCCCCTGGTCAAGTCCACCGCATTTCCTCTGTCAGCCAAGGCCCACGCAGCCTTGAGCTGCATTAAAAGGGACATTGCCAAAGCAACGATGCATGCGGTGGACGAGACCACTCCCTTCCAAGTAGAGAGTGACGCCTCCGACTTCGCGCTGGCTGCTACCCTCAATCAGGCAGGAAGGCCAGTAGCATTCTTCCCTCGTACCCTTCAAGGCTCTGAAATTCGGCACTCCACGGTGGAGAAAGAAGCCCAGGCCATAGTGGAAGCTATTAGGCACTGGAGGCACTATCTCGCCGGCAAAAGGTTCACCTTGCTGACCGACCAGCGCTCGGTTGCGTTCATGTTTAGCAACCAACAGCGGGGCAAAATCAAAAATGATAAAATTTTGCGGTGGAGAACAGAACTCTCCACCTACAACTATGACATCCTGTACCAGCCTGGAAGGCTCAATGAGCCTCCTGATGCCCTATCCCGGGGAGCGTGTGCCAGCACGCAGCTCGACCGGCTATACACCCTCCATGCAGATCTTTGCCACCCAGGGGTCACCCGATTTTACCATTTCGTGAAAGCCCAGAACCTGCCATATTCCCTTGAGGAAATCAGGACGATGACCAGGGACTGTCAAGTCTGCGCTGAGTGCAAACCACACTTCTACCGTCCTGAAAAGGCATAACTTATCAAGGCCACCTGCCCCTTTGAGCGACTGAGTATCGACTTTAAGGGCCCCCTTCCCTCCACCGACCACAATGTCTACTTTCTCAACATAATCGACGAGTACTCGTGGTTCCCCTTTGCCATCCTCTGTCTCAATACCACTGCCACGTCCGTCATAAAAGCCCTGCGCCAGCTCTTCACTCTGTTCAGATATCCCTGCTATATCCACAGTGATAGAGGGTCCTCCTTTATGAGTGACGAGCTGCGCCAGTACCTGCTGGCTAGGGGAATTGCTACTAGTGGGACCACAAATTATAATCCCCGGGGAAATGGACAGGTGGAGAGGGAGAATGCCACTGTGTGGAAGGCCACACTCTTAGCCCTTGAGTCAAAGGGATTGCCGGTCTCTCGATGGCAGGAGGTCCTCCCCAAGGCACTCCACTCCATCCACTCTCTGTTATGCATGTCCACCAATGCCACCCCTCATGAGCACCTCTTTTCTTTTCCCAGTAAGTCTGCCACTGGGACCTCCCTACTGGCTTGGCTGACGTCCCCAGGGCCAGTGCTGCTCCAGAAACATGCGAGGAGCAATAAATACTCCCCGATGGTCGAGAGGGTTCACCTACTTCATGCGAACCCCCGGAATGCCTACGTGGTCTTATCTGATGGGCAGGTGGACAAGGTCTCCGTCCGTGATCTGGCGCCCGCAGGAGCAGCAGCCCCCTACCTCGAACACTCCACAGTGACCACTCCACGTACCCACCGAGGTGTATACCCACGAGACACCGCGCACACCAAGCCCTACACAGACTCCTCACGACACTCCCATACTGGGCGCCGCACACACGCGTGAGGGATTACCGACGCCTAACGAGCTGACACCTCAAGTCAGGCTGGAGCCAGCCCAACCACCATCACCAGTGCAATCACCACCGGTGCTACGCAGATCGCAGCGACAGATTCGACCGCCTGATAGACTTAACCTGTAAATATACTTGTAAGAATCTTCGCCCCCATGGGGACTCTCTTTTAAAACAAAGGGGGGGTGAATGTGGTGAACTACATATACCTGTCTGGACACGCCCCTCTGCTGACTGCTCCAGTGGCTCCTCCCACTGACCCCTGTATAATGGCGATTGGAGGCACTGCTCCTCCCTCAGTCTCCAGGATGTTGTGTGGTGGTCTCCTGCTGCTAATCGTGGTCTCTTGCAGCTAATAAAAGCCTATCGTTCGCCTCCTGTCTCTGAGAGTTATTGATGGTGTATCACAGGTCAAGGACTATTTCCATTCTGTTATAACTTTGGCACTCCCAATCTCCCATGTTGCACCTTACTTATCTGTTTGCACTACCCTTCCTCTGAAACTGAGGTCGTTCCACCCTGATATATGAGGCACATGAGAGGCAACAGTGTATGGGGACAAATAGGAGAGTAGGACCGAGTAGGGTGAATGACTTGTGTCACAAAATGAAGACAGTCACCCTGCACTGAAAACGGCGCCGTAATGGAGAGCCTTGAAATCCCGCCCCCCTCCCACCGGCCCTATGCTCATTGGCCGCTGTCGCCCGACTCCGGGCTAGGCTGGCATGCTGTTTGGCCGCCGCTCTGTCCATCACCGCGCCGTTCTCACCGAAGCTGTGGCTCCAGATGCGGCCGCCGCACCGCTCCGTTGCCTCGATGATGCGCACCCGGCCGAAGCCGTGCTCCATCAGCCGCTGCGCTGCCGCTATCCCCGCGATTCCGCAGCCCACGATGACGATGTTGCAGTCCCGGCCCGGTCCGAGGTCACCATCAGCCGTCGCCATTCCGCTTGATCTCGGG
This sequence comes from Hypanus sabinus, assembly GCF_030144855.1. Lineage (NCBI taxonomy): Eukaryota > Metazoa > Chordata > Chondrichthyes > Myliobatiformes > Dasyatidae > Hypanus > Hypanus sabinus. The sequence goes on along the minus strand of NC_082726.1, from coordinate 66,697,250 downwards.
TCTCGGCTTTGCGCCGCTTCTGCCAGTCGATTCTGCGCAGTGGCTGCACCGGTCTCGGATGCCCGCAAAGGTGGAGCTCTTCGAAGTTCAAAGTAGATTTATTACTAAGTTACATACGTGTCACCATACATTGGCTTACGTGCATATGAAATAAAATCATAAAATAATAACCATAACAGTCATTGAAAGGGCGCACCAACTTGGGAGTTCAACCAGTGTGCAAAAGACAATAAACGATGCAAAAAGAATGAATAACTAACGAATGAATTAAATATCGAGAAGACGAGTTGAGGAGACCTTGAAAGAGCGTCCATAGGTTGTGGGAACATTTCAGAGATGGGCCAAGCAAAGTTATCCTCTCTGGTTCGGCAGCCCGATGGTTGAGGGGTAATAACTGTTCATGAACCTGGTGGTGTGAGTCTTGAGGCTCCTGTACTTGTAGTTTGTGTGACCTGTAGTTTCTTTCTACTTCTAACATTTATTATCTGTGCATGTGTAACTGTGACACTGTAACTTCCTCTGGGATTAATGAAGTATCTACGTTTACTGAAGGCTCTGAATGCAAGACAGCAAGGAACAATGGGCAGCTAAATACAATGACCAGGTGGTGAGTTTATTACATACCCACACGGCAGATAGAAAATTCCTCCACTTTGCATGTTGAAAATGAATAAGGTGGTCTGGTCCCTGTTCAAAAACCACCAAGAGATGTTAAAACTCACCCTGCATCAAATTATAAACTGAAAATCTTTACACAAAATTCTGTAATTAATATTGGGATTATACAGGGGAACTATCAATCCCTCTTAGCCCAGATATCGCTGGTAATGTTATTCCTCCTTAGATGCTTTTCTTAAAGAGTTCTGCGGTAGCACACTGCCTTCTCGTAGAAACACTCAGATGATCAGTCAGGATCTGCAGAGGGAGTAGCAGATGGGTCATCTCCAGTTATGTTTCTAACCTTTAGCGTAGCCTTGTACTGGGATTGGAGCAGACAGTTTGAGGGAGGGCTAACTAATTAGGAAGGAATTTAGGATCATAAATTGGGAAGAGATGTACTCAGGGAAACACACAATTGAAATGTGAAGGTTGTTAGGGAGAATTTGTGTGGGGTTCTGTTTCCCTTTGATTCAGGGAAAGGATGGCAGGGTGGAAGAACCATCATTGAGAAGAGAAGTAGAACATTTAGTGAAAAGAAGAAAGAAGCGCAGTTAAGGTTTAGGAAGCAGAGTTCAGACAGGGCTCTTGAAAGTTACAAGGTAGTCTGGAAGGAGCTTAAGAATGCAGATGGGAGAGCTAGAAGGGGGCATGAGAAGGCCTTGATGAGTAGGATGAAAGACAACCCTAAGGTGGATGACTAGAGTGAGAGTAGGACTGAGGATAAAAGAGAAAACGTATTTCTGGAGTCGGAGGAGGTAGGGAAGGTCCTTAATAAATACTTTCATTCAATATTCAGCAGTGAGCAGGACTTTGCCAAATGTGAGGTCAGCATAGACAGGCTGATATATAGGAACATAGCCATGTTTAAATAGAGGATGTGCTGGAACTTTTTGAAGAACATTTGAATAGTTAAGTTCCCAGGGCTGGACTGCGTATACTGCAAATTACAATGGGAAGCAAGGAAGATATTCCTGAGGCATTGGTGATAATCTTTGCATCCTCACTGGCCACAGGAGTAGTACCAGAAGATTGTAGAATTATAGACAGTCACAGAAGATCATTGGAAGGGAAATGTTATTCCTTTGTTCAGGAAAGGGTATCAGGTTAATCGTGGGAACTATACGCTAGTAAGTCTTACTTCAGTGGTGGGAACATTATGAGAGAAGGTTCTTAGAGACAGGATTGATGAGTGTTTAAACATAGAACATAGAATAGTACAGCACATTAGAGGCCCTTTGGCCCACAACATTGTGCCGACCCTCAAACCCTGCTTCCCATATAACCCCCTCACCTTAAATTCCTCCATATACCTGTCTAGTAGTCTCTTAAATTTCACTAGTGTATCTGCCTCCGCCACTGACTCAGGCAGTGTATTCCACGCACCAACCACTCTCTGAGTAAAAAACCTTCCTTTAATATCCCCCTTGAACTTCCCCTCCCCTTACCTTAAAGCCATGTCCTCTTGTACTGAGCAGTGGTGCCCTGGGGAAGAGGTGCTGGCTGTCCACTCTGTCTATTCCTCTTAATATCTTGTACACCTCTATCATGTCTCCTCTCATCGTCCTTCTCTCCAAAGAGTAAAGCCCTAGCTCCCTTAATCTCTGATCATAATCCATACTCTCGAAACCAGGCAGCATCCTGGTAAATCTTCTCTGTACCCTTTCCAATGCTTCCACATCCCTCCTATAGTGAGGCGACCAGAACTGGACACAGTGTGGCCTAACTAGAGTTTTATAGAGCTGCATCATTACATCACGTCTCTTAAACTCTATCCCTTGACTTATGAAAGCTAACATCCCATAAGCTTTCTTAACTACCCTAACTACCTGTGAGGCAACTTTCAGGGATCTGTGGACATGTACCCCCAGATCTCTCTGCTCCTCCACACTACCAAGTATCCTGCCATTTACTTTGTACTCTGCCTTGGAGTTTGTCCCTCCAAAGTGTACCACCTCACACTTCTCTGGGTTGATCTCCATCTGCCACTTCTCAGCCCACTTCTGCATCCTATCAATGTTTCTCTGCAATCTTTGACAATCCTCTACACCAACCTTTGTGTCATCTGCAAACTTGCCAACACACCCTTCTACCCCCACATCCAGGTCATTAATAAAAATCACAAAAAGTAGAGGTCCCAGAACAGATCCTTGTGGGACACCACTAGTCACAACCCTCCAATCTGAATGTACTCCCTCCACCACAACCCTCTGCCTTCTGCAGGCAAGCCAATTCTGAATCCACCTGGCCAAACTTCCCTGGATCCCATGCCTTCTGACTTTCTGAATAAGCCTACCGTGTGGAACCTTGTCAAATGCCTTACTAAAATCCATGTAGATCACATCCACTGCACTACCCTCATCTATATACCTGGTCACCTCCTCAAAGAACTCTATCAGGCTTGTTAGGCACGATCTGCCCTTCACAAAGCCATGCTGACTGTCCCTGATCAGACCATGATTCTCTAAATGCCCATAGATCCTATCTCTAAAAATCTTTTCCAACAGCTTTCCCACCACAGGCGTAAGGCTCACTGGTCTGTAATTACCTGGACTATCCCTACTACCTTTTTTGAACCAGGGGACAACATTCGCCTCCCTAAATCCTCCGGTACCATTCCCGTGGACAACGAGGACATAAAGATCCTAGCCAGAGGATAAGCATAGTCTGATTAGGGATAGTCAGCGGGGCACTGTTAACTCTTTTTCTCATCCCACAGATGCTGCCTGACCTACTGAGTATCTTCAACATGCTCTGTTCTATTCCAGTTTTCCAATAGTTTGCATTTGTAATATCCAGGCATCTTGTGCATTCATCTGGATTCATGAGTAAGAGGCAGCAGAGAATTCACATCTGGGCCAGGGGTGTCTTGCGGGAACACAATCTGCTGTCCTTACTGACTCTAGCTCATTTATTGTGTACAGTTCTGGTCACCTAATTATAGGAAAGATGTCAACAAAATAGAGAGAATACAGAGGAGATTTACTAGAATGTTACCTGGGTTTCAGCACCTAAGTTACAGGGAAAGGTTGAGCAAGTTAGGTCTTTATTCTTTGGAGCGTAGAAGGTTGAGGGGGGACTTGATAGAGGTACTTAAAATTATGGGGGGATAGATCAAGTTGACGTGGATCGGCTTTTTCCATTGAGAGTAGGGGAGATTCAAACAAGAGGACATGATTTGAGAGTTAGGGGGCAAAAGTTTAAGGGTAACAGGAGGGGAAATTTCTTTACTCAGAGAGTGGTAGCTGTGTGGAATGAGCTTCCAGTAGAAGTGGTAGAGGCAGGTACAGTTTTGTCATTTAAAGTAAAATTGGATAGGTATATGGACAGGAAAGGAATGGAGGATTATGGGCTGAGTGCGGGCCAGTGGGACTAGGTGAGTGTAAGCATCAGCATGGACTAGAAGGGCCGAAATGGCCTGTTTCCGTGCTGTAATTGTTACATGGTTACACGTGTGATCTCAGAGTCGCCTTGTGTGCTGCTTCAACACACAATATGCTGGAGGAACTCAGCAGGTCAGCAGGGAAACCAAGAGAGAAGATACAAGGTGGAGACCCTTCATCAGAACTGCATGGGAAGCAGAGAGATAGCAGGTATAAAGCGGTGGGGAGAAAGGAGTTTTAGAATCAAAGGAACTACTGACACACAATAACTCCTCTCAGTTTGCATGAGGCATTCATTCACTGCCCAATACTCTGTGCTGCTGCTAAAATTTCTGTTGTTTCGTTTCATTTATTTGGTAACAGGCCCTTCCGGCCCAATCATCCCACCTTGCCCATGTGACTAATTAACCTAATAACCTTTGGAATGTGGGAGGAAACCTGTGGTGAACTACATATACCTGTCTGGACACGCCCCCCCCCCCCCCCCCGCTGACTGCTCCTGTGGCTCCTCCCACAGACCCCGGTATAAAGGCAGTTGGAGGCACTGCTCCTCCCTCAGTCTCTGAGATGTTGTGTGGTGGTCACTCACTGCTTGTTCCTTCTTCCAGTCAATAAAAGCCAATATCTTCTATTTGAATCGGGAGCAAGTTACAGCTTGTGATTCAGCTGGGAGCTCAGAGAATTCGACCGTGTAGGTAGGATTTAAGCCTACCTGGTCAATACCTGTGGAGGAGGGGGAACTGCGCAGGCGCGAGTGACATCAGCGTCGAGCGCGCACTTTAAAAGGCAGGACTTCTTTTCAGAGCGGGCAGCGTCGAGCGGGCAGCGGAGTCCGTGGAAGCAGAGTCCTGGGCTTTGGCTAAGTGGGCTTCGGCGTAAGGGGACTTTGGTAAGCCTGTGTGATTGCTCGCTGAGGGGAAGAAGGTAAGGTCGCTAGGTGCTTTTTAGACTTATTCCATTAATCCAGTTCAGGTATGGGGGAGACAGTCAGAGCAGTGGTGTGCTCCGTATGCAGTATGTGGGAGGTCAGGGTCAACACAGTTGTCCCTGATGACCACACCTGCAAAAGGTGCGTCCAGCTGCAGCTCCTGTCAGCCCGAGTTAGGGAGTTAGAGCAGGAGCTGGATGAACTACGGATCATTCGGGAGGCAGAGGCAGAGATAGATAGGAGTTATCAGGAGGTAGTCACACCATAAAACCAAGAAGTAGGCAGATGGGTGACGGTCCAGAGGCGCAGGGGGAGCAGGCAGAGAGAGCAGAGCACCCCTGCGGCCATTCCCATTAACAATAAGTATACCGTACTGGATAGTGTTGATGGGGATGACTACCAGGAATGAGTTGTAGTGGTCCTGCCTCTGGCACAGAGGTTGAACCCTCAACTAGAAAGGGGAGGAGGGAAGAGAAGAGAGCGATAGTTTTAGGGGACTCTATAGTTAGGGGGGCAGATAGAAGATTTTGTGGGGCAGATCGGGAGTCTCGGATGGTATGTTGCCTCCCTGGTGCCAGGGTCCGGGACATCTCAGATCAGGTGCAGGCTATTCTTGAGAGTGAGGGCATGAACCCAGATGTAGTGGTCCATGTAGGGACCAACGATGTAGGTAAGGTGAGTGAGGGGGTCCTGCTTAGAGAGTTCAGGGAGTTAGGAGTGAAGCTGAAAGGCAGGACCTCCAGGGTGACAATCTCGGGATTGCTACCTGTGCCACGTGCGAGTGAGGCGAAGAATAGAATGATTATGCACATTAATACGAGGCTGAGAGCATGGTGCAGGAAGGAAGGGTTCAGGTTTTTGGATAATTGGTCTTTGTTCCAGGGACATTGGGATTTGTTTCGAAGGGATGGTCTACATCTGAACTGGAGGGGTACTAACATTCTTGCAGGAGTGTTTGCCAGTGCTGCTCGGGGGGGTTTAAACTAGATGTGCAGGGGGCAGGGATCCAAATCCAGAGGGTTGGTCAGAAGGTGCATGGGGTTAAATGTGTACAAGGTTTGGGTGATCTTGAGAAGGTCATCAAAATTCAGGGTGCAATTTGCCCGATGGAAGTTCAAGGAGCTGGGTTAGGTACAGTAGACAGTGTTTTAAGCAAAGAGAGGAGGAATGGGCTAAGAGTTCTATACTTGAATGCGCGTAGTGTCAGAAATAAGACAGATGAGCTTGAAGCTCAGATGAAAATGGGGAACTATGATATTGTTGGGATAACGGAGACATGGCTGCAAGGGGATCAGGCCTGGGAATTGAGTGTATCAGGGTATACGTGCTATCGTAGAGACAGAAATATGGGAAGAGGGGGTGGGGTGGCCCTGTTGGTGAGGAATGAGATTCAGTCCTTAGCAAGAGGTGACTTGGGAACAGGGGAAGTAGAGTCTGTGTGGATTGAGCTGAGGAACAGTAAGGGTAAAAAGACCCTAATGGGTGTTGTGTACAGGCCCCCAAACAGTAGCATGGATATTGGGTACAAGTTGATTAGGGAGTTAACATTGGCATGTGCTAAAGGTAATGCAGTCGTTATGGGAGATTTCAACATGCAGGTGGACTGGGAGAATCAGGTAGGTGCTGGACCCCAGGATAGGGAGTTTGTGGAGTGTCTAAGGGATGTATTTTTGGAACAGCTTGTGCTTGAGCCAACCAGGAACGAGGCTATTTTGGACTTGGTGATGTGTAATGCACAGGAATTGATAAGTGATCTTGAAGTAAAGGAGCCATTAGGAAGTAGTGATCATAACATGATAAGTTTTTATCTACAATTTGAGAGGGATAAGGGCAGATCAGAGGTGTCAGTGTTGCAATTAAATAAAGGAGACTACGGAGCCATGAGGGAAGAGCTGGCCAAAGTTAAATGGGCGGATGCCCTGGCAGGAAAGACAGTGTGTCAGCAGTGGCAGATATTCTTGGGCATAATACAAAAGATGCAAAAGCAGTTCATTCCAATGAGAAGGAAGGATTCAAAGAGGGGGAAGGGGCCACAGTGGTTGACAAAGGAAGTCAGAGATTGTATAGCATTAAAGAAAAAGAAGTATGACAGGGCTAAGATGAGTGGGAATACAGATGATTGGGAAAGTTTTAAGGACAGCAGATCTTAACTAAAAAAGCAATACGGAGAGAAAAAATCAGGTATGAGCTCAGTCTAGCCAGGAATATAAAAGGGGATAGCAAAAGCTTTTTTAGCTATGTGAAGAGAAAGAAGATAGTTAAGAACAATGTTGGCCCCTTGAAGAATGAATTGGGAGAAATTGTTATGGGAAACACGGAAATGGCAGCAGAATTTAATGCGTACTTTAGATCTGTCTTCACCAGGGAGGACACAAGCAATCTCCCAGATGTATGGATGGGCCAGGGTCATAAGATATCAGAGGAATTGAGACAGATTGACATTAGGAAAGAAACTGTGATGAGTAGACTGGTAGGACTGAAGGCTAATAAATCCCCGGATCCAGATGGTCTGCATCCGAGGGTTCTAAAAGAGGTGGCTCAGGAAATTGCGGATGCATTGGTAATCATTTTCCAATGTTCCTTAGATTCAGGATCAGTTCCTGAAGATTGGAGAGTGGCTAATGTTGTCCCACTTTTCAAGAAGGGAGGGAAGGAGAAAACGGAGAACTATCGCCCTGTTAACCTAACGTCAGTCGTGGGGAAGATGCTTGAGTCCATTATTAAGGACGAGTTAGTGGCACATCTAGATGGCAGAAATAGGATTAGGCCGAGCCAGCATGGATTTGCCAAGGGCAAATCATGCTTGACTAATCTGTTAGAGTTTTTTGAGGGTGTAACAAGGATGTTAGACGAGGGTAAGCCAGTAGATGTTGTGTACCTAGATTTTCAGAAGGCATTCGATAAGGTGCCACATAGGAGATTGGTGAGTAAAATCAGAGCTCATGGCATTGGGGGCAGGGTTTCAAGATGGATAGAAAACTGGTTGGCAGATAGAAAGCAAAGGGTAGCAGTGAATAGGTGTTTCTCAGACTGGCTGGAGGTGACTAGTGGGGTACCACAGGGCTCTGTATTGGGACCACAGCTCTTTACGATTTATGTCAATGATTTAGATGAGGGCATTGAAAACTATATCAGCAAGTTTGCTGACGATACTAAACTGGGTGGCAGTGTGACATGTGAAGAGGACGTTAGGAGAATACAGGGAGACTTGGATAGGCTGAGTGAGTGGGTAGATACTTGGAAGATGTCATTCAATGTGAATAAATGTGAAGTTATCCACTTTGGAAGCTGGAACAAGAGGGCAGAGTATTGTCTGAACGGTGTCGAGTTAGGTAAGGGAGAAATGCAAAGAGACCTAGGAGTCCTAGTTCACCAGTCAATGAAGGTGAATGAGCAAGTGCAACAGGCAGTGAAGAGGGCAAATGGAATGTTGGCCTTTATTACAAGGGGAATTGAATACAAGAGCAAGGATGTTCTTTTGTATTTGTACAGGGCCCTGGTGAGACCACACCTGGAATATTGTGTACAGTTTTGGTCTCCAGGTTTAAGGAAGGACATTCTGGCAATTGAGGAAGTGCAGCGTAGATTCACTAGGTTGATTCCTGGGATGGCAGGGCTGTCTTACGCAGAGAGATTGGAGAGATTGGGCTTGTACACGCTGGAATTGAGGAGATTGAGAGGGGATCTGATTGAAACATTTAAGATAATTAAAGGATTTGATAGGATTGAGGCAGGAAATATGTTCCAGATGTTGGGAGAGTCCAGTACCAGAGGGCATGGATTGAGAATAAGAGGTCAGTTATTTAAAACAGAGTTGAGGAAGAGCTTCTTCTCCCAGAGAGTTGTGGAGGTGTGGAATGCACTGCCTCGGAAGACGGTGGAGGCCAATTCTCTGGATGCTTTCAAGAAGGAGCTGGATAGATATCTGATGGATAGGGGAATCAAGGGATATGGGGACAAGGCAGGGACTGGGTATTGATAGTGAATGATCAGCCATGATCTCAGAATGGCGGTGCAGACTCGAGGGGCTGAATGGTCTACTTCTGCACCTATTGTCTATTGTCTATTATCTCGCCTTTACGTCTCAGAGTGAGTTATTGATGGTGCATCAAAACCTGTGCCCCATGCAGTCACAGGGAGAACGAGCAAATATTTTACAGGCAGCAGTGGGAATTGAACCCTGTTCGCTGGTGCTGTGAAAGCATTTTGTTAACTGTTATGCGACTGTGCCACCCCCCGAGTGTGTGATCTCTGAGTACACTTGTGGATCTATGGCGGGGGTCGGCAACCCGCGGCTCCGGAGCCACATGTGGCTCTTTTACGTCTGTGCTGCGGCTCCCTGTCGCTTTGAGAAATAATTGGTTGTGGCGACCCTTTTCCTGGCACATCCGAACCGACTCACAATTAGATAGCCTACGGGGGTTTGCGAGCACAGAGCTTTGGAGCCTCTGCGCCATGGGGGCAGGTTGAGTGAGGCTTAAAAGTGAGGCTGAAGATTTCGAATAAAGTTTGTCCTTCGACTGCAGTTACCGACTCCGTGTCGTAATTTTAGCGCTGCGTGTAGCACACCGCTACATGGTCAGTATTTAATTAAAATGTATTTATGTTAGTTTGTTAGTTTTTGAAATGTAAATCTAAATTTGAAGATTATGGTGATCTTGTACAATCTAAATAAGACGTTGTGGCGACCCATTTCCTGACACATCCGAACCGGCTCACAATTAGCCAGCGTTCAGGCTAAGGGAGATAGCCTACGGGGGTTTGTGAGTATGTGTCTTTTGCAGCATCCGCGCCCATGGGGGGCGGGTTGAGGGAGGCTTAAAAGCAAGGCTGTTTAGTTCGAATAAAGCTATCTTTGACTGCAGTTTACTGACTGCGTGTAGCACACCGCTACAACGTGTTTTTATCGCTGGCTGTCCAGAGGGGAGGTACTGAAACGCTTTGTCGCGTGTCTGGAAGAAGTGAAAACTTTCCTGGGCAGCAAAGGGCTCACCTTTCCTGAGCTGGAACAGCCAGAGTGGCTGGAAAAGCTACACTTCATGGTAGACATGACAGCGCACCTGAACACGCTGAACACAGCTCTTCAACGGGGTAAGGACGTACAGCCCTGCACATGTTGGAGGATGTTTTGGCATTCGAGCGCAAGTTGACGTTGCTTGCCAGAGATTTACAGAAAGGCACATTGTCTCACTTCCCCAATTTGAGAGAGTTCAAACAAGGTCACGACTTGATAAATTCGGAGTATTTACATTCTGCAATCATCGCAATGCAAACATCGTTTGGGAAACTCTTCTGTAAGTTCAGAGAGGAAAAAAACACATTATCCTTCCCGGTCACTCCCCTAAGCATCGATCCATCCCTACTGAATACGACTGCATTGGCAGGTGTGAGTCAATCTGAACAAGGATGATAAATATTTTAATTGCCTATTATTTTGCGTATATTCATATGTTTTCATTGTTCAGTGAAATAGTCCTTTTATTTTTCAGGTTGACAGCTGGCTGATGTTATTTTTGGTTTGCTGCTGGCGGCAAATTTAAGTTTGGCGTTTTTCATAAATACAAGAAGGACTCAAATAGACGTTGAGTATTTTACTTAAAAGTACCCTTCAACCCAACGTCTTTTTTTCGGAGGTCAAAATGTTTTTGTTGCATGCAGAAATGTAATTTCGTTTTCTCTGCAGGAGTTCATCAATTTCATAAATGCAACACATTATAGTTTGTTTATACATAGCATAAAGGCAAAACAAAACGTTGTATGCAGTGTTATTTCATTTTAAATGTCAAACGGGTTTTGCGGCTCCCAGTGTTTTCTTTTCTGTGGGAAACGGGTCCAAGTGGCTCTTTCAGTGGTAAAGGTTGCTGACCCCTGACTATGGAATGCTCTGCCTCAGAGGCAGTGGAGCCCAATTCTCTGGATGTTTTCAAGAAAGAGTTAGATAGAGCTCTTAAAGATAGCGGAGTCAAGGGATATAGGGAGAAGGCAGGAACGGAGTACTGATTGTGGATGATCAGTCGTGATCACAGTGAATTGCGGTGCTGGCTCAAAGGGCCGAATGGCCTACCCCTGTACCTATTGTCTATTACTCCTTTCTCCCTCTACCTCACCTCTCAAACACAACCCGTTTCAGAGCATTTAACTTTATCAAGAACAATATGCACAGGAGAGAGAGGGAAGATCTCTGATTAATCATGATAATTCATTTGTACATTTAAAGGTTCCTTTAAGATCTGCCAAAAAGATACATTTCTCCTAAGTTATGACTGAATTGTGCTTTGTACCTCTGGGGCAAAACATTGTTCAGCTACTTTTCCCTCCCCCCCACCCCCCTACTGAATTATTCTCTCACGCGACACCATGGGATTGAGATGTTAGGGTTTTACCATTTTGGTCACAGAAAAAACTTGTTTTTTCTCCTCTTTAAGCAAGAGTAAACAATTCATTTTAATTATTCAGGGTCTATTAAATTGTCTTCTGAAACAAATGAGGTGGCTTACACTCAGTGATAGTGATATCTTTTCCCAGCTTCTCTCTGCACAGGGAAACTACCACCTATGGTTTATTCAATCTAAAGCAAGCGTGATTAAAATGAATTTATCTGACTCCCACAAGAGGGAATATTGCCTGACTACACAAAGACAGCTTCCCTGTGATTTCTATGAAGTATTTGCTCTGACGTTTCTTAATTGCCAGTAGCAGACTTGCACCCCTGATTACTCATTAGTGTTAATTAAACCCTTCTGATTCACACCACTATGCCACTAATTAACAGGATGTCAAACATAGTTCTGAAGCTGTGCGGAGACACAAATTTCAGTTCATCGAGATTTTTAAGATTTTGAAGGATCATGTTCAGCTGCAGGAGAAGTAGGATATTTTTGTTTGTCTCTTGAGTTGGTTATTCAATTAAGAGTATTCTCAGGCATCACTCAGAATCAGAATCACATATATTACCACTGACAATAATTTGTTGTTTTGCCACAACAGTACAGTGCAATACATAAAGTATTTTATAAATTATAATAAATATATATACATAGTAAATTAAATAAGTAGTGCGAAAAGAGAACAAAATAGTGAATAGCACTCAAAAAATGCAGGAGGATTCAGCAGGTCAGGCAGCATCTATGGAGAGGAATAAACAGTCAATGTTTCAGGCTGAGAGCCTTCTTCAGGACTGGAAAGAGGTGGGGGAGAAGCCAAAATAAGAGAGTGGTGAGAGAGGTGAGGGAGAAGGTGGATGGTGTGTGGGGGGGAGCGAATGAAGTAAGAAGCTGGGAGGGGATAGGGAGAAAAGGTAACGGGCCGTAGAAGAAGGAATCTGATAGGAGTGGAGAAAGGGAAGAGAGGGCACTGGGGGAGGTGATGTGCAGGTGAGAAGGGGTAAGATGGGAACCAGAATGGAGAACAGAAGAGGAGAGAAGAGGGAGAAATTACTTTAAGGTAGAAAAACTGATGTTCAAAAAAGAGGAATGGTGTTCTTATTTGTTCAAAAGAACAGATAATGAAGGGGAAGAAACTGTTCCAAAAATGTTGAGTATGTGTCTTCAGGATAACACCCCCCTCACCCCTATGTCAACATGAAAATGTGATAGGAACAGGGAAAACCTGTTTTCTCCTATGGGCAGGAGGGTGGCAACAGATGGGTCATTTTTCTGAGCATCAAGAATGCACACTGTGTATTTGACACTGATGAGTTGGAGGAAGGTTTGCGTTATAGAGTTTGATCTAATATAGAAACACAGTAATTAAAAACACTCTGGAACAAGACAGAGCTCTTAATAAAAGAGTGTCTGAAAATAGACCTGTTCTCAATTACAGTAATTATCATTGGCTTGGAGTTAGTTCATTGCAACTCAGCCTGGGATCTGGTGACATCTCCAGACAGTACAGGGTAACACAGCAGCCTTTTGAAAGTTCCACTAGGCAATCAAGCGTGGCCACAGTCTGCGGGAGGTGGAGGGTGAAATGCCAATTCTGCTGAAGGAGCTCAGTGTGACGGGGCAAGATGTGGTATTGGTTTAACAGAGCAATGCCAAAGCATAAAACCATTTCATTAAATCCATCAGAATGTGCAGTGGCCTAGCCCACACCACCAACACCACTCACTGTTCCACACACCATCCTTTGGGAAATAGGACGACAATATTCACTATTAGTGGCTCAACCCACACCTCCAACACCACCCATCGGCCTTTGGGAACATAGACAACAGTATCCACCATGCAGTAGCCTAGCTCACAATTCCAACACCACCCATCAGCCTTTAGGAATATGGACAACAATCTCCACCGTGCAGTGGCCCAGCCCACACCTCTGACAGCACTCAACATACCACACTGGCCTTTTGGGATAATAGACAATGACATCTAGCCATTAGATGCTTTTCATATGACAAGCCATTCAATCCTGGAATCATTTTCATGAGCCTCCTTTGAACCCTGTCCAATGTCAGCACATCCTTTCTTAGATAAGGGGCCCAAAACAGCTCACAATACTACAAGTGAGGCCTCACCAGTGCTTTATAAAGTCTCAACATTACATATTTGCTTTTATATTCTAGTTCTCTTGAAACAAATACTAACATCGCATTTGCACAAGGATTCCCAAGCCCCCTTTTGCCTCCGTTTTTTTGTATTTTCTCTTCATTTAGAAAATAATCATCCCTTTCAGTTATTCTACCAAAGTGCATGATCATACACTTCCCAACACTTCTTTGCCCATTCTCCTTATTTGTCTAAGTCCGCTGTAGCCTCTCTACTTTCTCAAAACTACCTGCCCCTCTACCTATCTTCATATCATCCACAAACGTTTCAACATAGCCAAATTCCATCAGCCAAATCATTGACATAGCATAAAAAGAATCAGTCCCAGCACAGACCCCTGAAAAGGCTCCTTTCATTCCCAGTCTTTGCTTCTTGCCAGTCAGCCACTACTTTATCCATGCTGGAATCTTTCCTGTAATACCATGGGCTCGTAGCTTGTTAAGCAGCCTCATGTGTGGCATTTTGTTAATGGCCTTCTGAAAATCCACGTAACAATATCAATCAATTTGTCTCTCCTGCTTATTATTTCTTCAAAGAATTCCAACAGATTTGTCCCACAGGATTTTCCCTACAGGAACCATGCAGGCTACAGCCTATTCTACCATGTGCCTCCAAGTACCCTGAGACCACATCATTAACAATCATCTCCAACATCTTCCCAACCTCCGAGGTCAGACAAACTGGCCTACAGTTTCCTTTCTTCTGCCTCTCCCTTCTTGCAGAGTGGAGTGACATTTGCAATTTTCCAGTCTTCTGGAACTATTCCAGATCTAGTAATTCTTGAAAGATCATTACTAATGCCTCCACAATCTCTTCAGCCACCTTTCTCTGAATCTTGGGGTGTACACCATCTGGTCCAGGTGACTTATCTACCTCCAGACCTTCTAGTTTCCCAAGAACCTTCTCCCTGGTAATGATAACTTCACACACTTTATGACCCCTGACACCTGGAACTTCCAACATACTACTAGTGTTTGCCACATTGAAGACTGATGCAAAATACTTAATTCAGTTTATCCACCATTTCCTTGTCCTCCATTATTACCTCTCTAACATCATTTCCCAACTAGCCGATATCCACTCTCACCTCTTTTTTACACTCTATGTATTTGAAGAAACATTTGGTATCCTCTTTAATATTATTGGCTAACTTACTTTCATTTTCCACCTTTACCTTCTTAATGACTTTTTAAATGTCTTTTTTAGTTGCCTTCTGCTGGTATTTAAAAGCTTCCCAATTCTAATTCTTGCTCTATTATAATCTATGCCCTCTCTTTGGCTTTTATGTTGGCTTTAACTTTTCTTGTTGGACACAGTTGTGTCATCTTGCTTTCAGAATGCCTCTTCCTCTTTGAGATGTATTTATCCTGTGCTTTCTGAATTACTTCCCGAAAATCCAGCCATTGCTACTCTGCCATCATCCCTGCCAGTGTTCTTTTCCAATCAATTCTGGCCAACTCCTCTCTCATCTCTGTAATTCCCTTTACTCCACTGTAATACTGATCCACCTGGCTTTTATCTACTTCTCAAATTTCAGGGTGAATTTGATCATAGTATGATCACTTGCCTTTAAGGGTTGTTTTACCTTAAGCTCTCTACTCAATTATGGTTCATTGCACAACACCCAATCTAGAATAGCTCAATTATGAATTGAATTGACTTTATTTCTTAGATCCTTCACATACACAAGCAGTAAAAATCTTTATGATATGTCTCCATCTGAAAGTGCAATATGCACATTTATAATAATTTATAATAAATAGAACTGTCAATGTAATATAGAGTACACTCAAAATCAGCATGAGTTAATCAGTCTGATGGCCTGGTGGAAGAAGCTGTCCCGGAGCCTGTTGGTCCTGGCTTTTATGCTGTGGTACCATTCCTGGATGGTAGCAGCTGAAATAGATTGTAGTTGGGGTGACTCAGGTCCCCAGTGACCCTTCGGGCCCTTTTTACACAACTGTCCTTGTAAATGTCCTGAATCATGGGAAGTTCACAACTGCAAATGCATTGGGCTTTCCGCAACACTCTCTGCAGATTGAGGGAAGTACAGTTCCCATACCAGGCAGTGATACAGCTGGTCAAGATGCTCTCAGTTGTGCCCTTGCAGAAAGTTCTTAGGATTTGGGGCCCCATACCAAACTTACTCAACCATCTGAGGTGAAAGAGGTGCTGTTGTGCCTTTTTCACCACACAGCTGGTGTGTGCAGACCACGTGAGTTTCTCGGTGATGTGTTTGCTGAGGAACTTAAAGCTGTTTGCCCTCTCTACCCCAGATCCATTGATGCCAATAGGGGTTAGCCCGTCTCCATTCCTCCTGCAATCCACAAACAGCTTCTTTCTTTTTGCGACATTCAGGGAGAGATTGGCTCCAAAAAGTCATCTTGTAGGCACTCCAGAA
The DNA here is from genome assembly GCF_030144855.1 of Hypanus sabinus. Taxonomy (NCBI): domain Eukaryota; kingdom Metazoa; phylum Chordata; class Chondrichthyes; order Myliobatiformes; family Dasyatidae; genus Hypanus; species Hypanus sabinus. Next base: position 66,681,335 of record NC_082726.1, on the reverse strand, counting down.
ACTTCCTCTCTTGGGGCCAACTAAATTTTCTCAATCTACCTGCATATTGAAATCCCCTTTGACTATTGTAACATTGCTCTTTTGGCATGGATTTCTATCTCCCATTGTAGCTTGTAGACCACATCCTTGCTACTGTTTGATGGTCTGTATACAACTTCCATCAGGGTCTTTTTACCCTTGCAGTTCTTTAGCTATACCCACAATAATTCAACACCTTCCGATCCTATGTCACCTCTTTCTAATGATTTGATTTGATTTTTTACCAACAGAGCAATGCCACCTGCTCTATTTTCCTGCCTGTCCTTTTCTTACAATGTGTATCCTTGGATATTAAACTCCCAGCTATAATCTTCTTTCAGCCATGATTGAGTGATGCCTACTGCATCAAATATGCCAATCTGTAACTGTGCTACAAGTTCATCTACTTTATACCGTGTACTGCACACATTCAAACATAACACCTTCAATCCTGTATTCACCTGTTTCAATTTTGTCTGCTTTTTACATTGGAACTCATCCTGTTGACTGCAATTTTACTGCATCAGCAGCCTCTCCTTACTTGGAGTCTCACTACACATTGCTTCTATTTGTAAACCAACTACCTCATCTTCAGCACTATCACTGCAGTTCCCACCCCCCTGTCAAATTAGTTTAAGCCCACCCAAACAACTCTAGCCAGCCTGCCAGCAAGGGTATGGAACCTCCTCCTATCCATTAGAACCACTGAGCCTGCATCTCCAAACTGTTAAAAGGGTCTGGTAGGAAGCAAAATTTATGTCTCTGAAAATCATATATCACAACTTATCCAAATTTAGAAGATTGAGGACAAAGTTCAATTTCAGAGGAAATGTACTTGAACTAAAATTCAAAATCAGATCCTTGAAAACCATGACTCAAAGTAAAAGCCTATGTTTAAAAATGTATTTTTGATTTAATCTCTCAGTTCTGCAATATACAGCATCTGGTCTGGGACGTGGAGCATGGAACAAGAACATGGAACATGAAACAGTGCAAAGTAATGTCAAAGTTAAGGTAAATTGATTATCAACGTATTGTACGGATAGGTCACCATATACTACTGTGAGATTCATTTTCTTGTAGACATTTACAGGAAAGTAAAGAATTACAATAGAATTTATTTTTAAAAAACTATACATAAACAAAGATTGACAAAGAAACAATGCACAAAAATAAATAATACTGAGAATATGAGTTGTAGAGTTCTTAAAAGTGAGTCTGTGGGTTGTGAAACCAGTTCAGAGTTGAGATAAGTGAGGTTATCCAGGCTGGTTCAGGTGCCTGATGTTTGAGGGCTAATAACTTTTTCTGAACTTGGTGGTGAGGCTCCAGAGGCTCCTCTGCCTCCCTCCGGATGGGAGCAGCGAGAAGTGAGCATATCCTGGATGTTGGGGGTTCTTGATGGGCTGTGTGAGCTAAGAACAGTCTTATAACAATCTTACGCCATATTGAAATTTGCCAAATTCCTTCTGTCACTGGCTGAATCAAAGATGGTGATGAATGAGCAAAAGGAAGGTGATTGAAAATCTGGCTGAGTGGTAGCACAACAACAACCTGCAAGGCCAAGATAATTAGTGACTTCAGGAAGAGGAAACCAGAGGTCCATGAGCCAGTCCTTGTTGGGGATCAGCAATGGAGAGAGGCAGCAACTTTAAATTCTGAGTGTTATTATTTCAGCAGATCTGTCCATGGTCCAGCATGTAAGTGCAATTACAAAGCAAGTATGGCAGTGCCTCTACTTTCTGAGAAGTTTGCAAAGATTCAGCATGTCATAAGACCATAAGATATAGGATCAGAATTAGCCCAGTTGATCCATCAAGTCTCTTGCACCATTCTAGCCTGGCTAATTTATTATTCCTTCCAATCCCATTCTCCTGTTTTCTTTAGATGCGGAGAGAATGTTTCCCATGGTGGGTGTATCCAGAACTAGTGGGCACAACCTCAAAATTGAGGGGTGACCTTTTAGAACAGAAATAAGGAGGATTTTTTAGCCAGAGAGTGGTACATCTGTGGAATGCTCTGCCACAGACTATGGTGGAAGCCAAGTCCGTGTGTATGTTCAAGATGGAAGTTGATCATTTCCTGAACGGTCAGGTCATCATAGGATATGGTGTGGAAGCAGGTGTATGGGGTTGAGCAGGATCTGGGATCATCCATGATGAAATGGAATAGCAGACTCGATGAGCTGAATGGCCTGATTCTGCTCCAATGTCTTATGACGTTATTATTTTATGGTCTCCTTGTGACCTTTGGTGCCCTGACTAACTGGGAACCTATCAACCTCTGCTTTGAATATAGCTAATGACCTGCCCTTCACAGACAACCATGGCGAAGAGTCCCAAAGATTCTGAGAAAGTGCCTAGGCTTTCTAGGCTCACCCAATATTGGAAACAGCCTCTCCGCATCCACTCTGTCTCAGCCTTTCAATACTTGAGAAGTTTTGACTAGGTCTCACGCATTCTTCTGAACTCCAATGAGTGCAGGACCAGAGCCATCAAATAATCCTCATGTGTTCACCCTTTCATTCCCAGAATTATTCTCATGCACCTCTTCTGGACCCTCTCCAATGCCAGCACATCTTTTCTTAGATGAAGAGCCCAAAGGGGCACACATTACTCCAGGAACACTCTGACAAATGCCTTATAAAGCCTTGGCATTACACACTTGCTTTTATATTCTTCTCCTCTTGAAAAGAATGCTAACATAGCATTTGCCTTCTTTACCATCGACTCAACCTGCAAGTTAACGTTTAGCAAATCATGCACAAGGACTCCCAAAAATCTCTGACTTTGGAAATAGTTTATGTCTTTATTCCTTCTACCAAAGTGCATGACCCTACACTTCCCTACATAGTATTCCATCTTTGCTCATTCTCCCAATCTGTCTTTCTGCAGATTCCCTGCTTCCCCAACACTAAATGCCCCTCCACCTATGTTTGTACAATCTGCAAACTTGGCCACAAGATCTTCAATTCCATCATCCAAATCATTGACATATAACATAAAAAGAAGCGGTCCTATCACCGCCCCTTACAGAATGCCACTAGTCACTGGCAGCAAACCAGAATAAGCCCCCTTTATTCCAACTGTTTACCTCCTGCTGATCACTCAATGATCTAAGTATGCTAATATCTTCCTTATAATACCAGGGGTTCTTATTTTGTTAAGCAACCTCATGTGCGGCACCTTGTCAGAGCCCTTCTGAAAATCCAAGTGAACAACATCCACTGGCTCTCCCTTATTGATCCTGCCTGTTATTTCCTCAAAGAATTCTGACAAATTTGTCAGGCAAGAATTCCCCCCAAGGAAATCATGCTGACTTTGGCCTCCTTTATCATTTGCCTCCAAGTACCTCAAAACTTCATCCTTAATAATGGACTCTAACATTTTCCCAATCACTGAAGTGAGGCTAACTGAGCTATAATTTTCTTTCTAATGCCTCCCTCCCTTGTTAAAGAGTGGAGTGACATTAGCAATTTTCCACTCCTCCAGAACCATTCCAAAATCTGGTGAATCTTGAAAGATCATTACCTCCACAATTCCTTTAGCTACCTCTTTCAGAACCCTTAGGTGTAGTCCATCTGGTTTAGGTAACTTGTCTACTTTCAGACCTTCTCCCTAGTAATAGCAACTTCACTCACTTCTGCCCCTGACACTCTCAAATTTCTGCCATACTGCTAGTGCCTTCCACAGTGAAGATTCATGCAAAAATACTTATTAAGTCTGTCCACCATTTCTTTGTCCCTCATTACTGCCTCTCTAGCATCACTTTCCAGTGGTCTGATATCCACTCTCGCCCTCTTCCAATTTCCTCTTTTAATTCAGCATATTTCTGGTGTTGTTCACTTACTGATTTCTGTAAGTTGTGTGTGTTTGGGATGGCGATATCTATTAACTAAGTTGTTCTTGGTGATTTATCCTGCGTTATTATATCCAAACAGTTATTATGGATTGTCCTATCTGTAATAATGGTTTGGTCATAATATAATTTGTGGTATTCTGACTCTAAAACTGGATCAGTAAGGTATGATTTTTTTTTATGAGGTTGTATTTTAAAGCGAGATTTTGGTGAATGATGTTGCCACTTGATTGTGCCTGTGTGAGTAATCAGATTGAGTTAAAGTGCTACAGGATCCTGTACTGTGTTGGATTGTTTGTAGATTGTCTTGGCATTTTCTACATTTATCATCTTGAATTTGTTGGTCTTTTATTAGGTATTTTTGATAACTTTTTGTGCCCAAATTTGAGGAAGGACATTCTTGATATTAAGGGAGTACAGCGTAGGTTCACAAGGTTAATTCCCAGAACGGCGGGACTGTCATATGTTGAAAGATTGGAGCGACTGGGCTTGTATACACTGGAATTTAGAAAGATGAGAGGGGATCTGATTGAAACATATAAGATTATTAAGGGATTGGACATGCTGGAGGCAGGAAGCATGTTCCCGCTGATGGGTGAGTCCAGAACCAGAGGCCACAGTTTAAGAATAAGGGGTAGGCCATTTAGAACAGAGATGTGGAAAAAACTTTTTCACCCAGAGAGTGGTGGATATGTGGAATGCTCTGCCCCAAAAGGCAGTGGAGGCCAATTCTCTGGATGCATTCAAGACAGAGTTAGATAGAGCTCTTATAGATAGCGGGGTCAAGGGATACGGGGAGAGGGAAGGAACGGGGTACTGATTGTGTATGATCAGCCATGATCACAGTGAATGGCAGTGCTGGCTAGAAGGGCCAAATGGCCTACTCCTGCACCTACTGTCTATTGTCTCAAGTTTTTCCTTTATCGCACTATGATCTAATTTCTTTTCTTTTTGATATTCCAGAGACTTATATGTTTCATATTCATCCATTGGTTGTATGGTACCCAGCTGCTCTGTTTGTATTCTATTAGCTCTATTGCATCTTTCTTTATGTTTAATGCTTTGCATTTACCCAGTCCAAAGTTCATGTTTATATCTCTCAAAAATAGTTCTACTATTTCAATTAATTGCTTTAGCTTTATTGATGAAGGAACATATAATTTTGAATCATCCATTTATAGATGTTGTATTAAGGTATAGCTCATTTCATTGTTTCAGATTTGGTACCCAATTTTTGGTCGATTCAGTAAAGCAGAGAGTAGGTTTAAAGCTAGACAGAACCATACTGGACTTAAAGGGTCACCTTGGAAAATGCCTCGGTTTATTTTGCTAATGGTGGTTGTTTTTTGTTGTTGTTAATGGATAGGGTGATTATAGTACGCCAATGCTTCATCAGATGTTGAAGGATTGGGTCTAGTTTATATATATTAAGAACTTCTATTAACCACGAGAGTGGGATGGAGTTAAAGCAGCAACATGAAAGATTTCTGCGTTTCTGCTGGGCTTGATTTAGAATTACAGTTGTCCTGTGCATCCTTTCATACCCTCACAACATCCTTTCTGCTCTTCTGTAAGTATATTGTGGCTATGTAAGTGAGTGGTGATTTGTTGCAAGATATGTGATGTTACAATTTTATATATAGTTTGTAAACAGGTAATAGGATGATATTTTGATGGATCTTTTGTGACTTCCCCTTTAGGTAGGAGATGTGTTTTACCTTCTGTCAAAAATTCAGCCACTTTTCCTGGATTTTTAAGAAAATTTTTGATATGCTTTATTAGGTATGGATGAAGGCAAGTAAATTGTTATATCAATAATTATGAATATTACCACTTCCAGTACTTTTCCAGCTGTGGATATTTTTTAACCTCTTTTAGTATATCCATTGTAACTTCAGGTATTTGCAATTCTTGAATCGTGTGCATGCGTACTTTTCGCTCCCTAACCCAGCTTGCTTCTTGATTGTGCATCACCCTGTTTGACCAGATATTAGACCAAAAGTTCTTTATCTCTGTTTGTTGGTAAATCTGTGCTGGAGCGGTGATGTTTTGGTGCACCAAATTTAGCTTCAATGTCCTGTATTAACCTTTCTCATTGTTCCTGAACTGGTATTTCTGCTTCCTTCATTTCCAGAATAAATCTCACAACGCTCTGACCACATTATCAGTGATGTAACCTGAGTGTTTTGGATCTTTCAACGTCAGACACCCTCACCCAGGTGACCCAGCAGTGGTTGATCAAGCTGTGACTTGTGTTCAGGTAACGTGCTGCAGATCCCCATGGACTTGTTCTCCTCATCAGAGCCATCCTGAGGCTTTCTCTGCTACCTCAGTGACATTACTGTTGGCGCTCTCCCTCCTTGTACCAGCGATGCCCATTTATGCTGAGGTTCTCTGTGGAGAGGCTGCCCTGCAAAGGCCTGGCAGCCCACTTCAACCCACGTCCAGCATTCTCAGACCAGTTCCTCATACCTGGAAGACCATAAGATATAGGAGCAGAAGTAGGCCATTCAGCCCATCAAGTCTACTCCACCATTCAATCATGAGCTGATTCAATTCTTCCACTCATCCCCACTCCCCTGCCTTCTCCCCAAACCCTTTGATGCCCTGGCTAACCAAGAACTTATCTATCTCTGCCTTAGATGCATCCAATGACTTGGCAGCCATTCTCCACAGATTTACCACCCTCTAACTAAAGTAATTTCTCTGCATCTCTGTTCTAAATGGATGTCCTTCAATCCTGAAGTCGTGCCCTCTTATCCTAGACTCCCTTACCATGGGAAATAACTTTGCTATATCTAATCTGTTCAGGTCTTTTAACATCCTGAATGCTTCTGAGATCCCCCTCATTCTCCTGAACTCCAGGGAATACAGCCCCAGAGCTGCCAGACATTCCTCATACAGTAACCCTTACATTTCTGGAATCATCCTCCGGAATCTTCTCTGAACCCTCTCCAATGTCAGTATATCCTTTATAAAATAAGGAGCCCAAACTGCACACAATACGCCAAGTGTGGTCTTACGAATGCCTTATAGAGCTTCAATGTCACATCCCTGCTCTTATATTCTATACCTCTAGAAATGAATACCAACATTGCATTTACCTTCTTCACAACTGACTCAACCTGGAGGCTAACCTTTATGGTATCTTGCATAAGAAATTCTCTCATCTAAATAATAGTCTGTCCGTTTATTTCTTCCATCAAAGTGCATGACCATACACTTTCCAACATTGTATTTCATTTGCCACTTCTTTGCCCATTCCCCTAAACTATCTAAGTCTCTCTGCAGGCTCTCTGTTTCCTCAACACTACCCACTCCTTCACCTATCTTTGTATCATCGGCAAATTTAGCCACAAATTCAATAATCCCATAGTCCAAATCATTGACATACATCATAAAAAGCAACAGGCCCAACTCTGACCCCTGTGGAACTCCACTGGTAACCGGCAGCCAGCCAGAATAGGATCCCTTTATTCCCACTCTCTGTTTTCTGCCAATTAGCCAGTGCTCCACCCATGTTAGTAACTTCCCTGTAATTCCATGGGCTCTTATCTTGTTAAGCAGCCTCATGTGCGGCACCTTGTCAGAGATCTTCTGAAAATCCAAGTACACCACATCCACTGCATCTCCTTTGTCTACCCTGCTTGTAATTTCCTCAAAAAATTGTAGTATGTCTGTCAGGCAGGATTTTCCTTTCAGGAATCCATTCTGGCTTTGGCCTATCTTGTCATGTGCCTCCAGGTACTCCGTAATCTCATCCGTAACAGTCGATTCCAACAACTTCCCAACCACTGATGTCAGGCTAACAGGTCTATAGTTTCCTTTCTTCTGCCTCCTACCCTTCTTAAATAGCTGAGTAACATTTGCTGAGCATCCTGGGCAATGCCAGCCACTAACGGTAATTATAGTTTTTATGATGCATTGCACTGTACAGCTGCCACAAACCAGCACACTTCACAACATATGCCACTGATATTAATCCTGATTCTGATTCTGTGTAAAAAGCATAATCTAGTGTGTGGTGTCACAGTGCTCAAGAGAGAGAGGGAGGAGCCAAGCCAGATGATGGATCACTACAAGAATATTTGCATATGCTTGTGACAGTTTTGTCTTTTTAACCACTCAGAGAGGTGAATGAGAGCCTTCTGACTCCAGCGGATGTGAACTCATCTGAGTGAAATTAACGTACCTCAGCTCTAATACTCTGAAGTAGCTGAGGCTCACTCCACTCTGCAAGGTGTACTTTTAGCAGGAATTTGCAGTGTCGTGTTTTAATTTGTCTCCAGCACAAGTGTATTCTAGTGAGGAAGGAGGCTAACAGACTCTAAGAGCTTGCCTGTCTGGTGCTGAGGGGACCAACCCAGTCGGATGCTTCCTGCATACCCGGAACATCACTCCCGCCGTGCACTGCCCGCAGGACGACTGCAACAGGGAAGCCCACCATTTCGGGGGGTGCTACCTTGCAAAGGGGGAGTGAAGAAAGATGCAAGGGCCTGCGTGACAGAGGACTCCCTGATCTACGGGCTGTTCCCAGGGACACACACAGCAAGCGTGCTGGCACACTCATCATTGACTTGGCAAAAGATTCTGTTTTTGTCTGCCAGAAAGGTGTCGGTCTGCCATCACGATGAGACGTCTGCCAGAAAGGTGTCGGTCTGCCAATACATTGGGATGTCCATGGAGGAATGCTGCTAGCTGGCACACTTCAGTCTGCAGGACGAGCTGAGGGGTGCAGCCACGACAAGGGCATGATGAAGAAGGACCACAGAATAGGGGTCTTCTGCTGTTAGAGAGAGGGGCCAGGTTGGGAGAGAAAGCTTCTCAATTGTTATCATCGTTTAGCACACCAGGGGGTCACATAAGATGTGACAACTGTCCTACTGGTGTGTAGGAATGGAATAAAACAATACCGAAATTACTGATTATGAATGTAAGAAGGAAAAGGCATTGCATAGTTTATTCTCGTTTCTGTTTATTCTGTTTATCAGGAATAAAGTTTATTTTGATATTTTAAAAGTTGCTGTGTCTTTACACCACACACACACACACACACACACACACACACACACACACACACACACACACACACACACACACACACACACACACACACACACACACACACACACACACACACACACACACACACACACACACACACACACACACACACACACACACACAGTTTCTGTTCTTACCAGGAGTCTTTAATTCAGAATTCTATTCTGTAAAAATAATGGTCAGAAGGGATTGAAGTAATTGTGGAGCTGCTATCAAGTTCAATTTTGTTGTCATTCAACCGTACACATGAATACCACCAAACAAACAACATAGCTCCGGACCAAGGTTCACAATACGGTACATATAACTCACACACATAACACATAAAGTAACATTACCACAAATAAATTAACAAATAATTAAAAATAAAACATGACCCAAGTGGAAGCCACTCAGCCCATCAACTAGTAGACTAGTCCAACCAATCCCACTCCCAGTTCTCTCCATGCTTCCCTGCAACCTGTTCTCATTGCAGAACTCTGACATTGCTGCTGGCCAGGAGTTCTGGACCATCAGCAGAATGTGGAGAAACCGGCAGTGTTTGGGTTATGGTACCCAAAGAGAAAAAGGAGACTGAGCTTTAATGAAGATAATCTGAATTATGAAAGAATTTGAAGGTATGGAGAGGGGAAATGTATCATGGAATGTGGCCATGGAACAGTGAAGTGGAGTGAAGCCATAGTTTTATTTGTCGCATGCATAGAGACATGAAATCATACAGTGAAATGTGTCATCTGCATCAATGACCAACTCAGTCCGAGGATGTGCTAGGTTCAGTTTGCAAGTTTTGTCATGATTCTGGCACCAACATGGAGTGTCCACAACTCACTAATGCTAACCTATACATCTTTCAGATATGGGTGGAAACTGGAGCACCAGGAGGAAACCCATTCAACGGAGAGAATGTACAAGTACAAACTCCTTACGGGCAGCTGCCCGAACAGAACCCGAATCAGTCGTGTAAACTGTTTCGCTAACCACTACGCCACTGTGTTACCGTGTTGGCATGTAATGAGCTATTTTGTGTTTTATTTTTGTAATTAATTTAGATAACTTTGTAGAGATCTGTTTGCGCTTTGGCACAAAAGAGTCTTTTTCTGTTGATCAGTATCCAAGAAAGCCAAATAAAATCCACTGTGATTCCATGTTATAAAACAATAAAACATGAAAACTTCCAAGGGGGTGAACACTTTTTAGAGGTTATATATATATATAGATATATTTTAAATAGGTAGTGCAAAAAGAGAGAAAAAAAGGTACTGAGGTAGTGTCCATGAGTTCATTGTCCACGCAGAGGGGAAGAAGCTATTTCTGAATCATTGACTGTGTGTCTTCAGAGTCCTTGATGGTAGAATTGAGAAGAGGGCATGACGTGGGACGATGGGGGTCTGTCATTAATGATGGACGCCGCCTTCTTAAGGCATTGCTCCATGAAGATGTCCTGGATTCTGGGGAGGTTATTGCCCATGATGGAGCTGAGTCAGTTTACAACTTTCTGCAGCTTATTTCATTAGTGAGACTGATGGTGGGGAGCTGTGTTAACTCGGTTGCTGTGCCGAGTAAACAATCATTCCTCAGGATTGCCTGTTGCGAAGGAGACAGCAGAGCCAGCTGTGCCATGCTGGTTTGGAGGCTGGACCTGCCCATCAGTGCTGCCCTCCAGTGTTCACTTCTGGGAAGACAAGCTGGATTGCTTTTCTCTCTCAAACAAGGGAAAATCTGCAGATTCTGGAAATCATCTTCGGCGCATTGCTTTTGTCTGTGGTTGCACTATGTGATATGAGGAAGTACTGCAGCTTGTTCTTGCAGAAAAATGGCTGTTGGACAATACCCAAGCACCATTAATCCACAAGCCATGACACTCAAGGATTTGGGCTATATTATTATCATTTTTGGTATGTTTTTTGTAACTCTATATTTTTCTGCTATTATATGTGCTGTGTGTGTGACTGTTGGCACTGTATTGCACCTTGGCACCAGAGGGCAGTATGTCTCGCCAGGAGTTACCAGTGGGTGTGAGCTAAGACCAACACACAATTTCTGGAAAAACTCAGAAGGTCAGGCAGCATCTGTGGAGGGAAATGGACAATCCTTGTTTCAGGTTGAGACCCTTCACTGAAATGCCAATTTCCACTTTTCTCCATAGATGCTGCTTGACCCATGAGTTCCTTCAGCTTTGAGAGTGTGTTGCTCTAGATTCCAGCATCTGCAGTCTCTTTTGACTCTAGGCTGGGGTTCTCAACCTGTGGCCCATGGACAATTTGGTTAATAGTAGGAGACCATGGCATAAAAAAGACCATAACCATGAGATATAGGAATAGAATTAAGCCATTTCACCGTTGGGTCTGCTCCGCCATTTTATCATGGCTGACCAAAATTTCCTCTCAGCCCCAACCTCCTGCCTTTATCTCATATCCTTTCATGCCCTGACCAATCAAGAATCTGCCTTAAATATGCATGCCTGTGGCAACGACCTCCACCTATTCACCACTTTCTGGCTAAAGGAATTCCTCAACATCCCGATTTGAAAAGGATGCTCCTCTATTCTGGTCTTGGACTGTCCCACCATAGCAAACAACCTGTCCATATTCATTCTATCAAGGCCTTTCACCATTCGATAGTTTTCAATGAGGTCACCCCTCATTCTTCTGATTTCTAGTGAATACAGGCCCACAGCCATCAAATATTCTTCATATGACAACCCATTCAATGCGGGAATCATTTTTGTGAACCTTCCAGTTTCAGCACATCCTTTCTAAGATAAGGGGCCCAAAACTGCTCACAATACTCCAAGCAAAGCCTCACCAGTGCCATTATAAAGCCTCTGCATCACATCCCTGCTCTTGCATTCTAGTCCTCTTGAAATGAATTCTAACCTCGTATTTGCCTTCCTCACCACAGACTCAACCTGCAAATTAGCCTTTGGGGAATCCTGTACAAGGACTCCCAAATACCTTTGCACCTCAGTTTATGTATTTTCTCTCCATTTAGAAAATGGTCAACTCTTTCATTTATTCTACCAAAGTGCATGGCCATACATTTCCCAACACTGTATTCCATCTGCCAATTTTTTGCCCATTCCCCAATCTGTCTAAGTCCTTCTGTAGCCTCTCTGCTTCCTCAAAACTACCTGCCCCTCCACCTATTTTCATATCATCTGCAAACTTTGCAACAAAACCATCAAACATAAAAAGAATCTGGTCCCATCATAGACCTCTGAGGAATGCCAATAGTCACCAGCAGCCAACCAGAAAAGGTTCCCTTTATTCCAACTCTTACCCTCCTGCAAATCAGCCACTGCTTTATCCATCTTTCCTGTAATACCATGGACTCGTAGCTTGTTAAGCAACCACATTTGTGGCTCTTTGTCAATGGCCTTCTGAAAATCCAAGTACTCAACATGAACTGATTCTCCTTTGTCTACCTTGCCTATTATTTTTTCAAAGAATTCCAACAGATTTGTCAGTCAACATTTTCCCTTGAGGAAACCACACTGACTACAGCCTATTTTATCATGTGCCTCCAAGTACCTTGAGACCCCATTCTTAATAGTTATCTCCAATATCTTCCCCACCACTGAGGTCAGACTAACTGGCCTGTAGTTTCCTTTTCTTCTGTCTCTCTCCCTTCTGGAAGAGTGGAGTGACATTATCAATATTGCAGTCTTCCAGAACCAAGTGATCATTACTAATTACAATGATTTTTACTTATGTCTCCACTATCTCATCAGCCACTTTTTTCAAAATTTTGGTGTGTACACCATCTGGTCCAGGTGACTTATCTACCTTCAGACCTTCCAATTTCCCAAGAATCTTCTCTCTTGTTATGGTAACTTCACATACCTCACGACACCTGACACCTGGAACTTCCACCATACTGTCAGTGTATCCACAGTGAAGACTGATGAAAAGAACTTATTCAGTCCATCTGCCATTTCCTTGTCCCCCGTTACCACCTCTCCAATATTGAATTCCAGCAGTCCGATATCACTCTTGCCTCTCTCTTACACTTCATGTACCTGAAGAAACTTTTGGCATCCTTTTTAATGTTATTGGCTAACTTGCTTTCATATTCCTTCTTCACCTTCTTAGTGACTTTTTAGTTGCCTTCTGTTGGTATTTAAATGCTCCCTAATCCACTAACTTCCCACTAATTTTTCTCTATTATATTCCCTCCCTTTGGTTTTGGTTTTTATATTGGCTTTGACTTCTCCTGTCAGCCACGGTAGTGTCATCTTGCCTTTAGAATACTTCTTCCTCTTTGGGATGTATACATCCTGTGCCTTCCGAATTGCTTCCAGAAATCCAGTCTTTGCTGCTCTGCCGTTATCCCTACCTATGTTTTTTTCCCCCAATCAGTACTGGTCAACTCTTCTCTCATGCCACTGTAAATCTCTTTTCTCCACTGTAATACTGATACATCTGACTTTAGCTTCTCCCTCTCAAACTTCAGGGTGAATTTGATCAACTTATGATCACTTGCTCCCAGGGGTTGTTTTATTTTAAGCTCTCTAATCAATCCTGGTTCAAAAGGTTGGGAGCTCCTGCTCTAGGCTTTAAGTACTGGTTTAATAGGGTTCTGGAACAGTTGGCAATGCTGGGAAGGTTGAACCAGGCAGTCAAATTGAATATAACAGCATCCACACTCCTAAAAATGAACAGCAGATTTACTGAGCGATAATTCAAAATCAAGTTTAATTGTCATTCACCCATACACATGTATACAGCTAAATGAAACAACGTTCCTCTGGGGGCAAGGTGCAAAACATATGATAATATTGGTAACAATATGTGGCAATAAAATGACACAATATTGCTGATCAACATGTAATCGTGAGATCAGTACATAATGTAACATTACAATGACTGGAGGTATCACCTATATCCACAGAAAGCCCTGACAAGAGGTAATGCAATTACATTAGACTATGAACAATCCTCAAATTACTTAGAAATAATAATTTTATTGTTGTTTTTGTTGACTTTACATATTATTTATTCTTTCCAGATATAGCCCAAGTAATTTATGAACCTGTTCTCTGATTTAATTTCATGTAATACCCCATCTTCCACTGAGATCCATTAATCCTCTTGCATTGACTTTATTTCATAATCTGATTTTAATATATTTCACTACCCGGTTTTCATTACTCCACACTGCTTGGTTTTATTTTATTTTACAGCCTAATTCTATAACATTTCAATGGCTAATTTAATTACATTCCATCACCCGATTTATATATTTCATAACCCAATTTTATTACATCTCACACTCTGTGATTCTGATAGTATCACATTCATGTGAATTTAATGCTATTGACTAGTCTAATGCTGTAAAAAATTGTGGATTAAAAAAAAAGACTTTAGTAATATTGGCAATGAATGTAGGATTATATCAAAACGTCAGAGAGAGAATGGCTGGACTTTTTCTTGTCTGTGATCATCTGCTGCCTTTCCACTGCCACAGAACTTCACTTACTTCAAGAAGAAAAGATTACGAACAGGTGTTGATTTGTGTAACTCTGCAAGCCAGGCTGCAAAGCTCAGAACGCTGGGCATGGGATCGGCAACCCCCTCCCTTAAAACCCCCAAGCTACAGAAACACCAACAGATCTCATTCCAGGGACAGAAAGGATCTCCAAAGATGGACTACACCTGGGGACAACTTGAAAGACTAGGCCTGAATAGAGGATTCTGGCCAACTGCCAGTAGGGGTAATGGGATTACAAAAATTTAAAATAAGGTTTGTGAGATGTTGATTCTTCCTTGAGGTTTTTATTACCAATCAGTTCTTGTAAATTATTCCATCAGTAAGTTCAAAGCGGAGTTTACTGTCATATGCACAAGTACGTGTATATATAGTTGCTGTGAAAAACTTTCTTGCTCCAGCATCACAGGCACATTGCATTAGATCAACAGCATTGACAGGAGAAACAGAAATTAGACATAAATTTTATACTGTTTTTACATGAAAGAGGAATAATTAGAACAAAAACAAATTCCACTTTAGTACAACTTGATCAAAGTGGTCATAGTGTTGTTAAATGGCACTGATGAGAGTTTTAACACAAGAGATTCTGCAGTCACTGGAAATCTGGAACAACACATAGAAAATGCTGGAGAAACTCAGTTAGGTCAGGCAGCATCTATGGAAATGAATAAACAGTTCATGTTTTGGGTCAAAACCCTTCACCGGCACTGGAAAGGAAGGGGTTTATCCTGGAAAGGATTAGGGTGTTCAAGAGCTGATGATTGAAGGAAAATAGCTGTTCCTGAACCTGGTGGTGTAACATGGAAAATATGCTTGCAGCAGCATTACAGACAAAGAGCAACATATAAGCAGGATTCACAAGAAAAACCATGTTAAACACAAATTACACATATCTTTACAAGAAAGAAAATGAAACGTCCATTTTCCTGCAAAGTGATCAAAATTCTCACAGAGTTGCTAAACTCCTGTGATTATGGTTTTGTTAAGTGTCAAGATCACAGGCCATCCATCATTGATCCTGGTGATTTGAGATACCCTAGTTCTACTGAATGGGTAAAAATCACGGCCCTCCAAAGTTTCCAAAATGGTATCTGACAATGTTTGGAAGTTGACTGCTGAGGGAGGGTGTAGTTTCCAGACGTGACAACAGAGGGCAGCAGAGGGCAAATTGATAGCTTGTGAGAAACTCGAAAGCCTATTGTCAGCTGCATAAATCCAGGTCTGCACAGGTGAAATGAATAACATACTTACAGCAGCAACACAGGCACAGAGCATTGTCTAAACAGCATTAATGAGAAAATAAAAAATTAAACATAAATTATACACAACTTCTACATGCATTTTGAATAATAAAAAAAAGTTTATTGCAAAATAATCAAGTTTTCATTGGGTTGCTAAACTGCAGTGATCAACTTTCCCTCTAAGCCTACGACAATCCCGACTTAAACCTAACCTAATCATGGGACAATTTACAATAACCCACCTGGGTCTTTGGACTGAGGAAGAAAACCCACATATTCCACAGGGAGAATGTGTAGACAGTCCCTGGAAATAAACCTCAACCCTCACTGCCTCGAGCTCTAATAGCGTTGTGCTAACCACTACACTATCGTGGAATCCTGTACTGTATTACCAAGTAATGATGACTAATGCACAATTTTGCTGTGTGATCTTGTCATCATAATAACAACTCTCAACACTTAGAGCACAGGGACCTCTTCCATCGATTACATTGAGTGTGTTGTTTCCTCACTGAGATATACCTGCACTTTGAAAATTGACTGCCTACCCACACTGGAATTGGAACTGTTTTACTGTGGTCACATGCATGATTCTGAATGCCAATCAGACAGATCATTTCATTACAGCAATGCGTTCAGATGGTACAAGTAAAATAATAACAGTTCAAAGTTGAACATAAATGTTTCATCATAGTACATAAACATCACCATATGCAACCCTGAGATTAATTTTCATGTGAGCATAATCAACAAATCTATAGAACTATAACGGAGAGAGGCAGAAGAAAGGAAAGTATAGTCTGGTGAGTCTACCTCAGAGTTAGGAAGATGTCGGAGCTGATTATTTACACTGTCAATGGTTTAGAGGTCCGTGAATGTCAGGGAGCAGGAGTGAGTGCCATTGCAAAGGAAAGAGTGCTAGGCAAACTCATAGGTGTTAAGTTGGATAAATTACCTTTGCCAGGTGGACTAGATCCCAGGGTCTTGAGAGAGGTTGCCTCAGACAGAGCAGATGCATTGGTCATGATCTTTCAAGAATCATTTGATTCTGGCATGATCCCGGGGGATGGGAAGATTCAAAATGTCACTCCACTCTTTAAGAAGGGAGGAAGGCAAAGAAAAAGAAATTATTGGCCAGTTAGCCTGACCTCAGTGTTTGGGAAAGTACCTGGAGACTAATGATAAAATAAGCCAAAGTCAGAATGGTTTCTGTAAAGGGAAATCTTGCCTGACAAATCTGTTAGAGTTCTTCGAGGAACTATTAAGCAGGATTGACAAAGGAGAAACAGTGGATGATGTTTACTTGGATTTTCAGAAGGCCTTTGATAAGGTGGCACACATGAAGCTGCTTAACAAGATAAAATCCTATGGCGTTACATGAAAGATACTGGCATGGATAGAGGAATGGCTGACAGGCAGGAGGCAGTGAGTGGGAATAAAAGGGGCCTTTTCTGGTTGGCTGCCAGTGACTAGTGGTGTTCCTCAGGGGTCAGTATTGGGACCACTACTTATCACATTGTTTGTCATTGATTTGGATAACGGAATTGATGGCTTTGTGGCAAAGTTTGCAGATGATACAGAGACAGGTGGAGGGGTAGGTAGTGCTGAGGAAGCAATGCTATTGCAGCTGGGTTTAGACAAATTGGGAGAATGGGAAAAGCGGCAGATGGAATACATTGTTGGGAAATGCAGAATAATGTATATTGTAAAAGAAACAATAGTGCAGACTATTATTAATTGGAGAAAAGGTTCAAATTTCACAGGTGCAGAGGGACTTGGGAATCCCAGAAGGTTAATTTACAGGTTGAGTCTGTGGTAAAGAAGGCAAGTGCAATGTTGGCATTCATTTCAAGGGGAGTAGAATATAAAAGCAAGGAGATAATTCTGGGCCTTTATAAAACACTAATCAGGCCCCACTTTGAGTTTTGTCAACAGGTTTTTTGAACTTCATGTGATGAGTGCTGCTGGTGCTCACCAGTGGCAGGCAGAGACTGGGCAGAACCCTTGGCGATCTCACCCGACACCCCCCGGCCCCACCGGCAATCTCACCCGACACCCCCCCGGCCCCGCCGGCAATCTCACCCGACACCCCCCGGCCCCGCCGGCAATCTCACCCGACACCCCCCGGCCCCGCCGGCAATCTCACCCGATGCCCCCCGGCCCCGCCGGCAATCTCACCCGATGCCCCCCGGCCCAGTGTGAGACCTCGCATAGGGACCGTGTTTATTTGGTTGAGTCCATTCTCAGTTTTTGACATGTAATGGGGAGGTTGTTGATAATTGTTGAGCACTGAACTGCACGGAGGGTAGGACGGTAGGCTGATCGATGGTGAACACTGTACCACACGGAGGGGAGGATGGTAGGCTGATCAATGGTGAACACTGTACCACACGGAGGGGAGGACGGTAGGCTGATCGATAGTGAACACTGTACCACACGGAGGGGAGGACGGTAGGCTGATCGATGGTGAACACTGTACCACACGGAGGGGAGGATGGTAGGCTGATCAATGGTGAACACTGTACCACACGGAGGGGAGGACGGTAGGCTGATCGATGGTGAACACTGTACCACACGGAGGGGAGGACGGTAGGCTGATCGATGGTGAACACTGTACCACACGGAGGGGAGGACGGTAGGCTGATCAATGGTGAACACTGTACTGCACGGAGGGGAGGACGGTAGGCTGATCGATGGTGAACACTGTACCACACGGAGGGGAGGACGGTAGGCTGATCGATGGTGAACACTGTACCACACGGAGGGGAGGATGGTAGGCTGATCGATGGTGAACACTGTACCACACGGAGGGGAGGACGGTAGGCTGATCGATGGTGAACACTGTACCACACGGAGGGGAGGACGGTAGGCTGATCGATGGTGAACACTGTAC
Source organism: Hypanus sabinus (assembly GCF_030144855.1). Taxonomy (NCBI): domain Eukaryota; kingdom Metazoa; phylum Chordata; class Chondrichthyes; order Myliobatiformes; family Dasyatidae; genus Hypanus; species Hypanus sabinus. The sequence continues at coordinate 66,662,771 of NC_082726.1, read as the reverse complement.
TGCACGGAGGGTAGGATGATAGGCTGATCGATGGTGAACACTGTACCACACGGAGGGGAGGACGGTAGGCTGATCGATGGTGAACACTGTACCACACGGAGGGGAGGACGGTAGGCTGATCGATGGTGAACACTGTACCACACGGAGGGGAGGACGGTAGGCTGATCGATGGTGAACACTGTACCACACGGAGGGGAGGATGGTAGGCTGATCAATGGTGAACACTGTACCACACGGAGGGGAGGACGGTAGGCTGATCGATGGTGAACACTGTACCACACGGAGGGGAGGATGGTAGGCTGATCGATGGTGAACACTGTACCACACAGAGGGGAGGATGATAGGCTGATCAATGGTGAACACTGTACCACACGGAGGGGAGGACGGTAGGCTGATCGATGGTGAACACTGTACCACACGGAGGGGAGGATGGTAGGCTGATCGATGGTGAACACTGTACCACACGGAGGGGAGGATGGTAGGCTGATCGATGGTGAACACTGTACCACACAGAGGGGAGGATGATAGGCTGATCGATGGTGAACACTGTACCACACGGAGGGGAGGACGGTAGGCTGATCGATGGTGAACACTGTACCACACGGAGGGGAGGACGGTAGGCTGATCGATGGTGAACACTGTACCACACGGAGGGGAGGACGGTAGGCTGATCGATGGTGAACACTGTACCACACGGAGGGGAGGACGGTAGGCTGATCAATGGTGAACACTGTACCACACGGAGGGGAGGATGGTAGGCTGATCGATGGTGAACACTGTACCACACGGAGGGGAGGACGGTAGGCTGATCGATGGTGAACACTGTACCACACGGAGGGGAGGATGGTAGGCTGATCGATGGTGAACACTGTACCACACGGAGGGGAGGACGGTAGGCTGATCGATGGTGAACACTGTACCACACGGAGGGGAGGACGGTAGGCTGATCGATGGTGAACACTGTACCACACGGAGGGGAGGACGGTAGGCTGATCGATGGTGAACACAGTACCACACGGAGGGGAGGACAGTAGGCTGATCGATGGTGAACACTGTACCACACGGAGGGGAGGACGGTAGGCTGATCGACAGTGAACACTGTACCACACGGAGGGGAGGACGGTAGGCTGATCGATGGTGAACACTGTACCACACGGAGGGGAGGACGGTAGGCTGATCGATGGTGAACACTGTACCACACGGAGGGGAGGACGGTAGGCTGATCGATGGTGAACACTGTACCACACGGAGGGGAGGACGGTAGGCTGATCGATGGTGAACACTGTACCACACGGAGGGGAGGACGGTAGGCTGATCGATGGTGAACACTGTACCACACGGAGGGGAGGACGGTAGGCTGATCGATGGTGAACACTGTACCACACGGAGGGGAGGACGGTAGGCTGATCGATGGTGAACACTGTACTGCACGGAGGGGAGGACGGTAGGCTGATCGATGGTGAACACTGTACCACACGGAGGGGAGGACGGTAGGCTGATCGATGGTGAACACTGTACCACACGGAGGGGAGGACGGTAGGCTGATCGATGGTGAACACTGTACCACACGGAGGGGAGGATGGTAGGCTGATCGATGGTGAACACTGTACCACACGGAGGGGAGGACGGTAGGCTGATCGATGGTGAACACTGTACCACACGGAGGGGAGGATGGTAGGCTGATCGATGGTGAACACTGTACTGCACGGAGGGGAGGACGGTAGGCTGATCGATGGTGAACACTGTACCACACGGAGGGGAGGACGGTAGGCTGATCAATGGTGAACACTGTACCACACGGAGGGGAGGATGGTAGGCTGATCAATGGTGAACACTGTACCACACGGAGGGGAGGATGGTAGGCTGATCGACAGTGAACACTGTACCACACGGAGGGAAGGACGGTAGGCTGATCGATGGTGAACACTGTACCACACGGAGGGGAGGACGGTAGGCTGATCGACAGTGAACACTGTACCACACGGAGGGGAGGATGGTAGGCTGATCAATGGTGAACACTGTACCACACGGAGGGGAGGATGGTAGGCTGATCAATGGTGAACACTGTACCACACGGAGGGGAGGATGGTAGGCTGATCAATGGTGAACACTGTACCACACGGAGGGGAGGATGGTAGGCTGATCAATGGTGAACACTGTACCACACGGAGGGGAGGACGGTAGGCTGATCGATGGTGAACACTGTACCACACGGAGGGGAGGACGGTAGGCTGATCGATGGTGAACACTGTACCACACGGAGGGGAGGATGGTAGGCTGATCGATGGTGAACACTGTACCACACGGAGGGGAGGACGGTAGGCTGATCGATGGTGAACACTGTACTGCACGGAGGGTAGGATGATAGGCTGATCGATGGTGAACACTGTACCACACGGAGGGGAGGACGGTAGGCTGATCGATGGTGAACACTGTACCACACGGAGGGGAGGACGGTAGGCTGATCGATGGTGAACACTGTACCACACGGAGGGGAGGACGGTAGGCTGATCGATGGTGAACACTGTACCACACGGAGGGGAGGATGGTAGGCTGATCAATGGTGAACACTGTACCACACGGAGGGGAGGACGGTAGGCTGATCGATGGTGAACACTGTACCACACGGAGGGGAGGATGGTAGGCTGATCGATGGTGAACACTGTACCACACAGAGGGGAGGATGATAGGCTGATCAATGGTGAACACTGTACCACACGGAGGGGAGGACGGTAGGCTGATCGATGGTGAACACTGTACCACACGGAGGGGAGGATGGTAGGCTGATCGATGGTGAACACTGTACCACACGGAGGGGAGGATGGTAGGCTGATCGATGGTGAACACTGTACCACACAGAGGGGAGGATGATAGGCTGATCGATGGTGAACACTGTACCACACGGAGGGGAGGACGGTAGGCTGATCGATGGTGAACACTGTACCACACGGAGGGGAGGACGGTAGGCTGATCGATGGTGAACACTGTACCACACGGAGGGGAGGACGGTAGGCTGATCGATGGTGAACACTGTACCACACGGAGGGGAGGACGGTAGGCTGATCAATGGTGAACACTGTACCACACGGAGGGGAGGATGGTAGGCTGATCGATGGTGAACACTGTACCACACGGAGGGGAGGACGGTAGGCTGATCGATGGTGAACACTGTACCACACGGAGGGGAGGATGGTAGGCTGATCGATGGTGAACACTGTACCACACGGAGGGGAGGACGGTAGGCTGATCGATGGTGAACACTGTACCACACGGAGGGGAGGACGGTAGGCTGATCGATGGTGAACACTGTACCACACGGAGGGGAGGACGGTAGGCTGATCGATGGTGAACACAGTACCACACGGAGGGGAGGACAGTAGGCTGATCGATGGTGAACACTGTACCACACGGAGGGGAGGACGGTAGGCTGATCGACAGTGAACACTGTACCACACGGAGGGGAGGACGGTAGGCTGATCGATGGTGAACACTGTACCACACGGAGGGGAGGACGGTAGGCTGATCGATGGTGAACACTGTACCACACGGAGGGGAGGACGGTAGGCTGATCGATGGTGAACACTGTACCACACGGAGGGGAGGACGGTAGGCTGATCGATGGTGAACACTGTACCACACGGAGGGGAGGACGGTAGGCTGATCGATGGTGAACACTGTACCACACAGAGGGGAGGACGGTAGGCTGATCGATGGTGAACACTGTACCACACGGAGGGGAGGACGGTAGGCTGATCGATGGTGAACACTGTACTGCACGGAGGGGAGGACGGTAGGCTGATCGATGGTGAACACTGTACCACACGGAGGGGAGGACGGTAGGCTGATCGATGGTGAACACTGTACCACACGGAGGGGAGGACGGTAGGCTGATCGATGGTGAACACTGTACCACACGGAGGGGAGGATGGTAGGCTGATCGATGGTGAACACTGTACCACACGGAGGGGAGGACGGTAGGCTGATCGATGGTGAACACTGTACCACACGGAGGGGAGGATGGTAGGCTGATCGATGGTGAACACTGTACTGCACGGAGGGGAGGACGGTAGGCTGATCGATGGTGAACACTGTACCACACGGAGGGGAGGACGGTAGGCTGATCAATGGTGAACACTGTACCACACGGAGGGGAGGATGGTAGGCTGATCAATGGTGAACACTGTACCACACGGAGGGGAGGATGGTAGGCTGATCGACAGTGAACACTGTACCACACGGAGGGAAGGACGGTAGGCTGATCGATGGTGAACACTGTACCACACGGAGGGGAGGACGGTAGGCTGATCGACAGTGAACACTGTACCACACGGAGGGGAGGATGGTAGGCTGATCAATGGTGAACACTGTACCACACGGAGGGGAGGATGGTAGGCTGATCAATGGTGAACACTGTACCACACGGAGGGGAGGATGGTAGGCTGATCAATGGTGAACACTGTACCACACGGAGGGGAGGATGGTAGGCTGATCAATGGTGAACACTGTACCACACGGAGGGGAGGACGGTAGGCTGATCGATGGTGAACACTGTACCACACGGAGGGGAGGACGGTAGGCTGATCGATGGTGAACACTGTACCACACGGAGGGGAGGATGGTAGGCTGATCGATGGTGAACACTGTACCACACGGAGGGGAGGATGGTAGGCTGATCGATGGTGAACACTGTACCACACGGAGGGGAGGACGGTAGGCTGATCGATGGTGAACACTGTACCACACGGAGGGGAGGACGGTAGGCTGATCGATGGTGAACACTGTACCACACGGAGGGGAGGATGGTAGGCTGATCGATGGTGAACACTGTACCACACGGAGGGGAGGACGGTAGGCTGATCGATGGTGAACACTGTACCACACGGAGGGGAGGATGGTAGGCTGATCGATGGTGAACACTGTACCACACGGAGGGGAGGATGGTAGGCTGATCAATGGTGAACACTGTACTGCACAGAGGGTAGGATGGTAGGCTGATCGATGGTGAACACTGTATCGCACGGAGGGGAGGACGGTAGGCTGGTGAGGAATGTGAAGTTGTTTTTCCGAGCTTTGAACGGATTTGCCCATCTTGGGCTGTGATGTCATCCTCTCCCTCCAGGATTACCCATTGTCACAACACACTGCTATCTTCATGGAGAGGTGCTGATGGCAAAAACTCTTGGAGATGAAATGAAAAATGATGCTTCAAAAATAGTTAACTAATTAACTAATTTAATTTAACTAATTAAATAAAGACCAGTTCACTCAAGAATGTTTAAAAAAACTGTGTGAAAACCTGGATAAAAAGCACACCAAATCACCTGCTACAGACAGAAATCCAGTGGCTTCGCAGAGGAAGAGTTCTCAACTGGGTGTTTGAGCTGGAAGGTGAATTACAGGAGTACTTTCAGGAAAATAGTAGGCAGATTTTGCTTTTGAAGATGAAAAATGGTTGCAGAAACTAGCCTACTTAACAGACATTTTTCATCGTATGAACCAGTTGAACAAGTCACTGAAAGGCCCTGGAGAAAATACTTTGACTTCAAGTGACACAATCCTTGGATTTAAAAGGAAACTGAATCTTGGAAAAAAAATCAAGTTGCAAAAGGAAATCTTGAAATGTTTCTACTGCTGCTTGTGTTTGAGAGTGAGGAAGGATCAGAAAGTCACAATGCTTATTGAAAACCACCTGGAAGAACTGCAGAACAAAATTGAACAGTATTTTCCCTCCCTTTCAACACAAGAGTGTGACTGGGTGAGGCAACCTTTCTCTGAATCTTCTGCTCAGCCTGAGAACCTGAGAAGAGGAAGAACTTTGTGAGCTGCACTCTGATCATGCACTTAAGATGAGATTTACTGACCTGGCCCTGAATAAGTTCTGGATTTCTGTGGAAGAAGAGTACCCCGTCATTCATAGGAAAGCAATGAATGTGTTGCTGCAGTTTTCAACTTCTTACATGTGGAGCAAGCTTTTCCTTGTTTAACAAGCATCAAGAGCAAGGATAAAAGTCACCTCATTTCAGTTGAAGGTGAAATCCGTGTGTGCTTATCTCAAGTTCGACCCAGAACTGAGTATTTATGCAGCAAAAAACAAGCTCAGGTTTTACATGCTGGGCCTATATTTGAGCCTGATCATCTCACTTAGTAAGAAAATGCCTTTCCAAAGTCTTGTATAAAATTGTGTCTTAGATTATATTTTTATTCATATTGCTTTGGCTTTTGATTTTTAGTAACTTTACTATTCAACATTGTCAATAATTTTTCATGTTGTAAATAGCATTAATTAGAATCAATTTACAATTATTTAAATTAAGTATACTGAGCCCACCTTTAGAAAAATTAAAACTCGTTTTGGCTTGAGCCAGGTATTTAACAGATATGTATTACATTTAACTTGTGAGTTTTTAAAACTTATGAAAAGGAACGAGATAATTTCAGGAAAGTTAAGCTAAGCTTAACTACCTGTTTTTTTTTCCAAGAAAGGTTGGCTAAAAATTCATTCTCTACTCAGAGGAGAAATTACAAGAATTTTTGGATTATTACTGTATGTCCACAATTTACTGATCACGCTAACATACAGTGAGCTGAGATATAGTATTTTAATGCAGGGGTTCCCTGAGACCTGAAAGTTATTTCAAGGGTTTCTACTGAGCAAAAAGGTTGAGAAAGGCCGTTCTAGAGTTTAATTTGCAGGTTGAGTCTGTGGTGAGGAAGGCAAATACAATTTTAGCATTCATTTCAAGAGGACTAGAATATAAAAGCAAGGATGTAATGTTGAGACTTTATAAAGCACTGGTGAGGCCTCACTTGGAGTATCGTGAGCAGTTTTGGACCCCTTATCTTAGAAGAAGTATGCCGAAACTGGAGAGAGTTCAAAGGAGGTTCACTAAAATAATTCCAGGATTGAATGGCTTGTCAGATGAAGAACATTTGTTGGCTCTGGGCCTGTATTCACCAGAATTCAGAAGAATGAGGGATGACCTCATTGAAACCTATTGAATGGTGAAAGGCCTTGATAGAGTGGATGTGGAGAGGATGTTTCCTTTGGTGGGAGAGTTTAAGACCAGAGGAATTTGCCTCAGAATAGAATGTCCTTTTAGAACAGAGATTAGAAGAAATTTCTTTAGCCAGAGAGTGGTGAATCTGTGGCATTCTTTACCACAGGCAGCTGTGAAGGCCAAGCCTTTATGTATATTTACAGCAGTGGTTGAGAGTTTCTCGATTAGTCAGGGCATGAATGGATACAGGGAGAAGGCAGGAGACTGGGGCTGAGAGGAAAATTGGATCAGCCATGATGAAATGGTGGTACAGACTCAATGGGCCAAATGGCCTAACTCTTCCCGTATCTCTTATGGTCTTATAACAGAATCAATGAAAGGCCACCTAACTTGGGCATTCAACCTGAGTGCAAGAAGACAACAAACTGTGCAAGTACAAAAAGCAGAAACAATTATAAAAATTAAATAAGCAATAAATATCAAGAACATGAGATGAAGAGTCCTTGAGTCCTTTGGCTGTGGGAACATTTCAATGACGTGGCAAGTGAGGTTTTGTGAAGTTATCTGTTTTCATTCCCGAGCCTGATAGTCGAGCAGTAGTAACTGCTCCTGAATCGGGCAAACCCTGAAGCTCTTATACCTTCTTCCTCAACACGTACAAACAAGCTGGATGAACTCAGCAGGTCGGGCAGCATCCATTGACTGCTCATTTCACCGGATGCTGCCCGACCTGCTGAGTTCCTCCAGCTTGTTTGTACGTGTTGATTTGACCACAGCATCTGCAGTGTACTTTGTGTATACCTTCTTCCTGATGGCAGCAATGAGAAGAGAGCATGGACTGAGTGGTGGGGTCCCTAATGATGAATACTGCTTTCCTGCCACAGCGCTCTGTGTAGATGGGCTCAATGGTGGGGAGGGCTTTACCCTTGGTGGGCTGGGCTGAATCCACTGCTACAGTTACAGAGAAAGTGCAGGGCAGGTGGACAATAAAGTCCACGGTAGATTGTGACCGATCAAAAACCTATCAACCTTATTGCACTGGAGAACTATTCAAGAGTCTGATAAGCTCTCCTTGAGCCTGATGGTTTGTACTTTCAGGCTTTTGTATCTCCTAACCAGTGGGAGGGGGCATAAGAAAGAATGTCCCAGGGTTAGAGGGTCTTTTATTATGCTGGCTGCTTTACTGAGGCAGTGAGTAGTCAGAGTCCCTGAGGGGAGGCGGGTTCCACAGCTCTGAAGTTTCTTGCAGTCACGGGCAAGCAGTCGCCATATGGAAGCTGGGATGCATCCATACAGATCGCTTTTTAAGGCGCATTGATAACGGTTAACGAGGACACGTCAGATTCCTTCAGCCTCTTCTGGAACTATTGAAGAACTTGCGCACATTCGCCCCCCACCCCTTCCTGATAACTGCGGTGAAGTTTGTCGTCTGGCCCGGCAGGTGTCGCTGCGGCAGAGTTTGTTCTCCTCTCCTGCAGGTGCTGTAGATTTCACCATGACGGGGTGTTCCTGACTCTTCCTGCAGGTGCCGCTACAGTGAGAATGAGCCTCCATCCCGAGAGATGCTTTGTCTTCCCGGCCTTTGAGGGTCGCTGTGGGACGGTTTGTTCTCGGCAGATGTCACCGGGGCGGGAGGGGGCTTTGTCCTCCCGCTATGTAGGTGGCGCTGTGGCGAGAGGGGACTGTCTTCCCATTCAGTAGGGTTCTGTGACGGTGAAATGTGGGTGTAATCCTCCCGTTCAGTAGGTGTCGCTAGGGAGGTTGGTCTTCCCATCTACTAGGAATCATGGGTGCTCCTCCGCTCCTGTGGGTGTCGCTGTGGCGAGGGGACCACGGTTTCCGGACGGGCCGCGGTGAGGAGGCAGCCCTGTGCTTTGTTGCCAGGCGGGTCGTAGTGAGAGTCCGGTGCCCTGCCCGAGAGGTGAGGTGGGGGTGGGGGAACTGAGGCCGTACCTGGGCTGCGGGGTGACAATGGGACCCGGGGCTGGGTTTATGTGTAGGGTCCTGACCGCACGGCCGGACCAGGGAAAGATGGGTCTCCCCGGGGTCCGGAGTCCCAATACCTGTCGCTGGTCCAGCCCCAGTCCCCTTCTCCTCCCCTCTCCTCCCTCCGCGCCCCACTCCCCGCTCAGCTCGGGCAGGCAGACATCCTCGCTGTCAGGCCCATCTCCCAGGTCTCTTCGGGCGACCGGCAGCTCTTTCCGCAGTAACAGGAACTAACCTGCCCACCCCAACCGGTCTGCGGGTCGGGCAGCGTCTGTAGGGACATGAGGAATCGTGGACGTTTCAGAATCGGGTCTATTATCACAGACTTCAGTTTGTTGATTTGTGACAGTGCTGTAGTGAAAGGCATACAATCAGTGCAAATTACAAAAATAAACAAAAGAGTCAGAAATCTGGAGGCAAAGGGGAAGAAGCTGTTCCTGAATCGTTGCGTGGAGTCTTCAAGCTCATGTATCTCCTCCCCAGTAGTAGTAATGAGAAGAGGGCATGTCCTGGATGGTGGGGATGTTTGCATCCATGATTGAGCTGGATAAGTCCACCACCTTCTACAGCATCTGTTAAATTCCAAAGAGTTATTTCAGAAGGTCCATAATTGCAAAGAAAGCACCGCAGCACCTCGGCTTAAGAGTCTGGGGAGATTCTGCATGACGTCTAGAACTTTGACAAACTTGTATAGATGTGCGGTGGAGAGTGTACTGCGTCACAACCTTCTATGGAAACACCAATGTTTTTGACAGAAAATCCTGCAAAAGGTAGTGTGTTCAGCCCAGAACATCACAGGTAAAGCTGTCCCAACCACTGAGCACATCCATGTGAAATGCTGTTGTAGGAACGCAGAATCTGTCGTTAGAGATCCCCACCACCCAGGCTGTGCTCTTTTCTTGCAGCTGTCATCAGGTAGAAGGTACAGGAGCCTCAGGACTCGCACCACCAGGTTCAAGAACAGTTACTACCCCTCAACCATCAGGCTATTGAATAAAAGGAGATAACAACACTCACTTGCCTCATCATTGAAATGTCCCTACAATCAATGATCTCACTTGTTATCTCATATTCTCATCATTTATTGCTATTATATTTTCATTTGGACAGTTTGTTGTCTTCTTCATTCTAGTTGATCTTTCATTGATCCTGTTATAGTTACTATTCTATAGATTTGCTGAGTGTGCCTGCAGGAAGATGATTATCAGGGTTTTATATGGTGAAGTGTACTTTGAACTTAATCCTGTGAATTGGAGCTTGCATGCCAGGAGGTGGTTCGACCAGTCAAAATGGTCTCTGCCGCACAACTGTAGAAATATGCTAGTTTCTGGTGACATGTGTAACAAATCTCAAACTCTTTACAGTTTATAGCTGCTGTTGTGCCTTTTTCATGATTACCTCAATATGTTTGGCCCATGTTAGATTCTTTGGTGTATTGACACCCAGGAATTTAAAGTTGCTCTCCCTTTCAATGTACTTTTAAGCAACTTAATGATCTTACAGATTTCACAATCTTATGAAGGACTCAGCAGACTTAACTCTCAAGCAAGTAGGTGTGGCATCTTTAAACAGATGAGGGTTCATCACCACAACTGGGAACAAGACAGGGCAGTGGACCTCCAAGCCAGGCTGAAACACAAAGGAATAAGGCCCTCTCTACCCAGCATCTTGCTAGCAAATGTGCAATTGCTGGAGAACAGAACTGAAGACCTGAGGGTGAGATTGCTGTATCTGAGGGAAATGAGAGATTGTTGTGTTCTATATTTTAATGAGGCAGTGCTTACTCTCAGCTTGCCAAGTATGATCAGACCTGTAGCAATGCATGCAATGTGCTAGAGGAGCTCAACAGGTCAGGCAGCATCTGGATGGGAATAAACAGTCGACATTTCAGGCCGAGGCCCTTCCAGCAGGACCCATATGCTGATCAGAAAAGACGAAGCGGAGGAGTGTGCTTCATGGTAAACTCTGTACTGCTCTGATGTGGTGGTGGTGTTGAACTCTTCTTCCACAACCTTGAACACTTAATGGTCAAATACCATCCAATTTATTTTCCAAGGGGGTTCTCCATAATCCTGACTGCTGTTTACATACCACAAGTGGCCAACAGCACATAACCTGTAGCAGCAGAGATCCCAACACAATAAACCACTGTTAAATTACGATGAGGAATGCCTGCCATTACATGCCTAGACTGCATTTTGATAAATCTTAACACGTGGCTCTCCTCCTCCTACCTGCATACACACAGAGACTACAGACCAAATTTCCAGAGATAAGGACAACAAAGAGGGAGGTATAAGAGTGGCTAGGGGATTGCTTCCAGTCAGTGCACTGGCCCGTGTTGCAGAACTCATCTGAGGATCGGAATGAAGACAGCATGATTGACTCGGACTTTATTAAAAGAGTTGTAGACGAATGTGTCCCCACAAAATCATACCCAGTCTGCCCCAACCGGAAGCCCTTGATGAACCATGAGATCCACAACCAGCTGAGGATAAAAATCAGAGACATTCAACTCTGGCGACCAGGTAAAATACAAGAGGTCTAGGTACAATCTCTAGAAAAACATCTCACAGACGAAGAGGTAATTCCGGACTAAAATTGTATCGGTGAAGTGTACTTGACAGTTATGGCAGGGCTTGAATACTATAACCTCTTATAAAGTTAAATTGAGCGACGTAGGCAACAACAAAGCTTCGCTTCCAGATGAGCTCAGTGCCTTCTCTGCTCACTTTGACCATCAAAACATAGAAGAAATATCACAAACTCGCACAGCCCCCAATGATTCTGTGATTTCAGTCTCAGGCTGACGTGTGAGCATCCTTCACGAGGCTGAACTAAGGGAAAGCATCTGGCCCAGACGGGGTACCTGGCCAAGTACTAAAGACCTGCCTGATCAACCAGCTGGAGTGTTCACTGAGATCTTTAACCTCTCACTTCAGAGTTTGAGCAGGCTTCATTTATACAGGTGCTAAGAAGAACATGGTAGCCTTCCTCAATGTAAGTCCAGTAGCACTTACATCCATGGTAATACTTTTTCAATGTAGGCATTACTGGCAGAGGCTTCGCAGTAGTGAATTTAAAAACGCAAACACGAGGTAATCTGGAGATGCTGGAAGTTCAAGCAACGCAGTGGCCACACATTTTAATTCCATGTCCTGTTCCCATTCTGATGATCCATGGCCTGCTCTACTGTCAAGATGAAGGTTGGAGGAACAACACCTTATATTCCGTCTGGGTAGCCTCCAAACCGATGGCGTGAACATTGATTTCTCTAACTTCTGTTAATGCCCCTCCTCCCCTTCTTACCCTATCCCTGATTTATTTATTTATTTCCCCTCTCTTTTTTTTTCCTCTCTGCCCATCACTCTTTGCCTGTTCTCCATCTCCCTCTGGTACTCCCCTCCCCCTTTCTCCCGAGGCCTCCCGTCCCATGATCCTTTCCCCTCTCCAGCTCTGTTCCCTTTTGCCAATCACCTTTCCGGCTCTTAGCTTCACCCCACCCCCTCCTGTCTTCTATCAATTCAGATTTCCCCCTCCCCCTCCTACTTTCAAATCTCTTACTATCTTTTCTTTCAGTTAGTCCTGACGAAGGGTCTCGGCCCGAAACGTCGACAGCGCTTCTCCCTATAGATGCTGCCTGGCCTGCTGCGTTCCAGCAGCATTGTGTGTGTGATCCATGGTGATAGGTTGTTCTGAGAGGTTGATGATGAAACGTACCAGCTCCTGCCTGAGAAGCAACTTGGATCCATAACAATTTGCATCCTGAAGCAACAGGTCCACAGCAGATGCCATCCCAGTTACTCTTCACTCAACCCTGGACAGCAAAGAAGCATACACCAGGACTGCTCAGGGTTCAATACTATCATCCCTTCAAAATTAATAAGCCTCATGACCCTAGCCTCAATATCTTGTGCAGTTGGATCTTCACTTACAGACCTCACTCAGTTCAGATTGGTGACAACATCTCCTCCATAATCTCCATCAGCATCGGTGCACCACAAGGCTGTGTGCTTAGCCCCCTGTTCTACTCACTTTATACCTATGACTGTGTGGCTAAGCACAGCTCCAATGCCATATTTAAGTTCGCTGACAACACCGCTGTTGCAGGCCGAATCACAGGTGATGACGAATCAGAATATAGGGGAGAGAGTGAAAATCTGGCTGAGTGGCCAGATTTTCTCTTACCCAATGTCATCAAAACCAGCTGATTATTGACTTCAGGAGGAGGAAACCGGAGGACCATGGGAATCAGATGCAGAAGGAGGGTCAGCAGCTTTAAATTCTTCAATGTTGTCATTTCAGAGGACCTGTCCTGGGCCCAGCACGGCAGTGCCTCCATTCCCTTAGGATTGCGAAGGTTCAGCATGGCATCTAAAACTTTGACAAACTTCTGTAGATGGGTAGTGGAAAGCCTTGTATAGAAAAAACCAGTGCCTTTGAATGGAAGACCCTACAAAAAGACAAAAAGTTGTGGAAACAGCCCAGTCCATCATGGCTAGAGCCCTCCTTACCATTAAACACATCTACATGAAGCGTAGTCATAGAAAAGCAGCATCCATCATCAGAGACCCTCACCACCCAGGACGTGCTTGCTACTACCATCAAGAAGAAGGTACAGGAGCCTTGGGACCCACACCACCCGGGTCAGGAACAGTTATTACCCCTCGATCATCAGGCTCTTGAACAAAAAGGGATCACTTCAGTTACCCCATCATTGAAGTGTTCTCACAACTATGAATTCATTTTCAATGACTCTTCATCTCATGTTCTCTTTTTTTTGCTTATTATTATTATCATCTCTATCTTTTGTATTTGCAGTTTGTTGTCTTTTACACACCAAGTTGGTGCGGTCTTTCATTGATTGATTTATAGTTAATTCTATTATGCACTTATTGAGTATGCCTACAAGAAAATAAACCTGAGGGTGTATATGGTGACATATATGTACTTTCATAATAAGTTTACTTTGAGCTTTCAATGAAGCCTGGGTGTATTTCCTGACTTCCCCTTCCTGAAGTCTTCAAACAATTCCTTGGTCTGTTTGCTGTTGAGTTGGAGTTGGGACAATGCACTAGAGCTTGAAACTTCGCCTATTCCTTATTGCTCCAGGTTCCAGTATCTTGTGTCTGTAGAATATTTTTGATATACTCTCACCAAAGTTTCTATATACTTACAGTTCAACAATTGTACACCTTTGAACAGAATCTGTAGAGGCTGCTGCAAGGCTTCAAAACAAAATGTTAATTCTCCCATCTTCATAGATGCCGCCTGTTCACTGATAACCCCCTACCTTCATAGATGCTGTCTGACCTGTTGATAATCTGCTGCCACCCCTGTGTCTTTGCTTGACTTGTAGATGACATCTTGGTCAACATTTCCCAGTCTATCACATACACTAAGGTAATTGGCACCATTAGTGTTCCGCTCGCTGCCCCAATGTCAGCCAGGATTCCCCACCTGAGCCTGTCCCATCTGCCTGCATTTGACCCATCTCCCTCTCTTCTTGCTGTTATCATCAGGTGCAGGATTCTTGGGTCTACATCGCCAGGTTCGGGAGCAGTTGGTGCCCTGTAGCAATCAGACTCCTGGACCAGTTTCACTCACCTCAGCGCTGAACTCTCTCCGTGACTGCACTCACTTTCAGTCTTTGCAGTTCATGTTCTGTGTGTTATTTGTTTACTTTTTTATTGTTTACACAAATTGTTCTTTCATACATCAGATTGTCTTTCTGCGTGGGGTTTCTTGTGGATTCTATTTTGTTCCTTTCTTGGTAGTAGCCTGCAAGGAGACAAATATCAAGGTTGTATATGGTGTGCATACTTTGATAATAAATGTACTTTGAATTTCCAATTTATTCAAAGCCTTTTCATTTCATACAGAGTTATAGAGCACTAGAACAGGCCCTTTGATCTATCTACCTGCACCAAACTTATTATTCTGTGCATTCCCATAGACCTGCACCAGGACTACAATCCTCCATACCCCTCCCATCCATGTATCTATCCAAACTTCTCTTAAGTATTGCAATGGAACCTGCATTTACCACTCGGTCAACACTCACTCCAACCTCTGAGTGAAGAAGTTCCCCCCTTAGGTTCCCCTTAAATATTTCACCTTTCACCCTTAACCAAGATGCTCTTGTAAAGGGGATTTCTTCTTTGTTACTGTGTATGTAATCAAAATGGCTTCTTTGTTTTGTTAAAAGCAGGAATGCTTCTTTGTTGCGAGAGAGTGCTGGAAGCTTGTTTGGGTTAAAATTTACTGATAACGAGAATTGTATTCCTTTGTAAACCAATTGGGATTAATGTTCTTTCTTCTGAGTCTGTAAGCTATTGTTGGCGGGCTTTTGGGGAGATCGGCGCGAGGGGGTGAGAGAGAGAGGACGTGATGCTGTAAACTGGGCAAGGAACGGACCCGAAGGGGGGGCGGGGTCTAAGGCCAGGAGGTACCCTGAGGAGAGGAGATGACGATAGATATGCTTGGTTGACCACTTCGGGTGGTCCTGAGCTGTGAGTCGAGGAGTTCGGAGGGGATCGAATGGTGGCCAGAAGACTTCAGTAATTGAGCTCCAACGGTTGTGCACGAAGTGGTTTGGACTTTGATAAGTTTGGCGCCTTTTCTTTATTTTTATTCTTCATATGTACCGTATCATTATTAATTACTTAGTTATAGTAACCTTTATAAATTGTACTCATTTAATCGCGTATGGTGTACTGTCTGTTTTTGGGCGAGGCGGGGACATCACACAGCATTCACACCAGCTGATTACCCAGTTTGGCGGGGCCAAAGGCTGCTCCCCCTAGACGAGAACGAGCTGAGCGAGCCTGAGGCGACCCAGGGGGTTACACTCTTGTAATTGATTATCATGTTGCAGTCTTTGACAGTGTTCTCTCTGCACCTGTTGTAGGCTGAAGATCATGCCAGCTGAAGAAGCCCCCTCAACCCAGACTACAGATGGCCCAGGTCCAGATGAGGCTCCTACTGCCCCAGTGGCTCACCCGGAGAGCCAGCAGTCATTTGGATTCACCACTGAGGGTTCAGCTGACCCTGATGCCTCCAACAGCAGACCATCCACTTCGGCTGCCTTCCCTGTGGCCGAGGTGCAGACTGCTCCGAGGGTACTCCACATCGACCGTCAGCAGATCCAGGTGGTGGAGCAGAGTGCCCAGGTTATGGAGCTGCAGAGCCTGGGAGTGGATGTCTATGACCAGGATGTGCTGGAGCGAGGAGTTTTACAACAAGTGGACCAAGCTATTAATGAAGCCAGCCAAGCAGCCAGGAGAGCAGAAGCAGAAAAGGAATACTATTCATTATTGGACGAGTTGAGGTATGAAGTCATGCTAGAATGAAATGATTGAATTTAACATTCTGTGCTTGGTTTCTGAAGAATGCTTCTAGGCTGTCAGTTTGTGTCCTGTGGATGTCACAAACTCTGGAATGTGATCCCATCAAGCTCTGCAACTCCAAAACTCAAAAGTAGTGTAGCGGCTAGCGTAATGCTTCACAGCTCCAGTGATGTGGGTTCAGTTCCAGGCAGGACTTGTACCTTCTCCCTGTGACTGCATGGGTTTCTTCCTTTGTCTGGAGTTTGTACATTCTTCCCATGACCGTGTGGGTTTCCTCTGGGTGCTCCAGTTTCCTCCCACATTCCAAAGATGTATGGGCTAGGGTTCATAAGTTGTGGGCATGCTATGTTGTCACTGGAAGCATGGTGACATTTGCGGGCTCATTGCCAGCACATTCTTGGACTGCATTTGTTGTTGATGCAAAAGATGCATTTCACTGTATGTTTCAATATACAGTGCCTGTGACAAGGCTAATCTTTCCTGAGGTATTGCACAGTTGGCAGTTCTCAGTAGGAAAATAGAAATCTTGTTTTGGGATTCAGAATTTATTTTGCCTGAACTGTTCACTGTCAGGGGCACAAGGTGTAGAAACAAGGATAATTCCTTCCGTGGTCAACCATAGCACTCTATCTCATCTCTCCAAGTTTCAGTGGAACACTTAGAGTCACACAGTACTACAGCATGGAATCAGGCCCTGAGGCCCATCTAGACTGTACCATGCTATTATTCTGCTAAGTCCCATTGAGCTGCACCTGGACCATAGCCCCCCATATCCTCCCATCCTTTTTACTTAAGCCCATCACTCCTCTTGGGAATCAGCCACCGACCATATCTCACCAGATTCCTCTGTCCCATATCAGTCTTTTACATTATCTCCAGGGGTATCATCTTGGTGAATCCTTCCACTCCCACGGAAGAGTTCTCCAGAGCTTCCACTGGCATTCCTGTAGCACTGGGATGGGTTGCTCAACTCTCTTCCTTTCATAGCCAGTCTCTCCCATCCAAGTACTTAAAAAATTTCTCTTCAGTGCTGAAATCGAGCCCACATCCTCCACTTCCTCTGTGTGTTCCATATTTGCATTACCTACTGAGTGCCCCTAAAATGTTGAAAAGGGAGAAGGAGCATACTGTTGCAAAGTAAGAAATCACAATTCAAGAATTCTGGATGAAGTTGATAGCTGCTGGTGAATTGAGATATTTCTACTTTTTAGATTTAAAGCAAAAACAAACACTTCAATTTCAGGATCTGATTCAGATTGAGATTCACTTTATTTATCACACATTCATTGAAACATACAGTGCAATGTGTCATTTGTGTTAACAACATCATAAGGATGTGCTGGGGGCCACAAGCTCTGCTGCTAACATAGCCAGGCAACACTTCCACCATGCTCAGCAAAACAATGCAGAACACAACAAGCAACAAATCAACAACAGTAAAATGAGCCCTATTTCTCCCTACCAAGCACCCACATACTCACACGAACACAGTCCCTCCAACCCCAAGACAGGCCGCCTCTGGCCCCCAACAGAATTGCAGATTGTAGACACTGGGCTTCGACTTCCCCAGTGGACTTGCAGACCCAGGCCTCAGCCATCGGATCTCAGCAGTTTGCTTCCACTTAAATGCCACATTCAGCCATGTCATGTTGCTGATACTGTTGAAAAGGAAGTCATTTTGGAACCTTAGATGTGAACAATATTGCAAACTAGCATTTCAGAGTTCCATTACAATACTGACCACAAACTGAGTTCCACCTGACCTCAGCTGTTTCACACTGAAATTTAATTTCATCTCCAGGTTGAGATTGACTCCTGATCTGTGTTCTGCCGAGCATTATGAGCATGCTATGTTGGCGTGGAATGTGTGGCAACACTTGCAGCTTTCCCACAACACCTCCTTGGGTGTGTTGCTTGTTAGCACAAGCACCACATTTCACCGTATGATTTGATGTACACATAATAATTAAATTTAAATCTTGAATCTTCTTCTGATGGGATTAATGCAGCAATTGTCCAGATTAAAAGTTAAGAATGTTTTCTGCTTTGAACTAGTTTGTGTGACACTTTGTATACTTTCCATCTGTTGTAGGTCCACTACAACATGTCTGAAACACACCAACAGGATCATTGAGCAGTTGACTCCTCATGCTGCTACAAATAAAGACATAAGCAGGAAGCTGGAGTCCGTGAAGAGGCAGAAAGAAAACAAGGTATGACCCCTTTGCTCCATATCTTGCACTAGGTACTTGGATTTCAGACCATAAGATCATTTGGTACCACAATCTGCTCCACCATTCCATCATGTCTGATTTATTATCCCTCTCAACCCCGTTCTCCTGCCTTCTCCCCATAACCTTTGACACCCTGACTAATCAAGAAGCTATCAGCCTCTGCTTTAAATTTACTTATTGACCTGGCATCCACAACCGCCTGTGGCAATGAATTCCGCAGATTCACCACCCTCATCTATGTTCTAAATAGAAATCCCTGTATCCTGAGGCTGTGCCCTCTGGTCCTGTACTCACCCACTACTGGAAACATCCTCTCCACATTCCCCACCTAAAGGTTTTAATGAAATCCCCCGCCCCATCCCCATTCTCTTGAATTCCAATGAGTACAGGCCCAGAGCCATCAAATGTTCCTCATACATTAACTCTTTCAATTGGGTCAATAGGTACATTTAATATCAGGTAAATGTATACAATATAGATCTTGAAATTATTTTTCTTTGCAAACATCCACAAAAGCGGAGGAGTGCCCCAGAGAATGAATGACAGTTAAAACGTTAGAACCCCAAAGCCCACGCACGCACAGGCCGCAGCAAAACAACGACCCCCCCCCCCCACCCCCACGTCCACAAAAAAGCAGCAGCGCCCTCCACCAAACACTTAAGCATGCAGCAAGCATCAATAGAGGCACAGACTTGCAGTACCCCACAGACTACTCACTCACTTGGTCATTCGACATTACTCTGGGTCTTCATCTCCCTCTCTGCCCCTCTCCCCTCCCCCTCCTCCTCTCCCTCCCCCTCTCCCTGTCTCCTCCCCCCCACCCTCTCCCTCCCCCTATAAGGAAAAAAGAGGTGTCTCTGTTTCACAGCAAGAGGGGAGACATAACAAACAACTTACTGATTTACGATGTTAAAAGTCTGTTGCGTTGCTTTTTCTGAGCTCTGCGCCCAGAGAGTTGTCACCAGAAAGGCGCAGCTCTTTGAACACACAACCCCCGGCAGCTAGCCCGCTGCCCCTGATGTTCCATGTTCTCCCATGACGCTTTAGTCAGGGGCACCGGCCTAGAATCAGCATGTCTCCAGAGCCACAAAAATCCGGAACCCTGAAGGCTGCGTCCTTAGGATATCAAGAAGCAGCTGCTAGTGAGGCCCCAAGAGCTGGTCCCATTCCTGCAAAGAATCAAAGTCAGAGTGTAATCCCAGGTCAGGGTCTGCAAATGAACCTTGAAAAGAAAGATAATAGATATCAAAGATAGAAATAGAGCTGTTTCCAAAGATGCAAGCAAAGGAGTTGCTGTTTAGCGCCATCTTGACTTCACTCCACCCCTCTGTTACTTCACTCCCGGGATCATTCTTGTGAACCTCCTCTGGACCCTCTCCAATGTCAGCATATCCTTTCTTAGACAAGGGGCCCAAAACTGTCCAAGTGCAGACTGACTGATGCCTTAAAAAACCTCAAACTTTTCAGTACTAACTACTTCTATACCAACGTACACTAATTCTATACAATCTTTTTTCCCTCCAGCCCTCCCTTTGATCTTTGAAGGAAGATTAGTAGGTTCCCAAATCTTTGTCAATGGCATGACAGCTGCTGTGTCCATATGGTGTCCCTAACCTCTGTGGCTCAGCATTTGACACAAGCTAGGATTTTGTGAGAATTCTTTACCGTCATTATTTTTTGAGGGGTGAGTAAAACCCACTTCAGAATTGGCCCGATGAGACATTAAATCAGATAGAATAAAATTCATTTATAACAGTGTTCTCAGTAGGTCAGACATAGAACAGCACAGTACAGGGCCTTCGGTCCCAATGTTGCTAGTCCAAGATAATTCTAACCCTTCCCTCCCATATAGCCCTGAATTTTTCGTTCATTGGTGTATCTAATTCTTTTAAAAGTCCCTAATGTATCTGTCTTTACCACCACCCTTGGCAGGGTGTTCAACACACCAAACACTCATTATGTAAAAAAATCTTACCTCTCACATCCCCCCCCCCCCATACTTTCCTCTTAAGGAATCATCTTAAGTTAATGCCCCTTCGTATTAACCATTTCTGCCCTGGCACTTGGACTGGTACATGGATAGGACAACTTTTGCAGGATATGAGCCAAATGCAGGCAAATGTGACTAGCTCAGACAGGCTTCTTTTTCAGCATAGTCTACATGGGCTGAAGGGCTGGATACTATGCTGTGTTACTCTGTGAATCTGGCAGTTTGAAAGCCGAGACTAGTGAAAGAAAGGTACAGCCTAGTGATTCCATAAGACCATAAGTGATAGGAACAGAATTAGGCCATTCGGCCCACTGGGCTGCTGCACCATTTCATCATGAATGATCCATTTCCCTTCTCAACTGCATTCTGTCCGTAACCTTTCACACCCTGACTGGTCAAGAACCTATCAACCTCCGCCTGAAATATACCCAATGACTTGGCCTCCACAGCCACCTGTGGCAACAAGTTCAACAGATTCACTATCCTCTGGCTAAAGTAATTCCTCCTCATCTCTGTTCTAAATGGACATCCCTCTATTCTGAGGCTGTGCCCTCTGGTTCTAGACTCCTCTGCTATAGGAAACATCCTCTCAAACAGCCATTCTATCTAGGCCTCTTAGCATTCAATAGGTTTCAATGAGATCCCTCCTCATTCTTCTAAACTCTAGAGAGAACAAACCCAGAGCCATTAAATGCTCCTCATATGATAATCCTTTCATTTGAATCATTCTTGTGAGCCTCCTCTAAATCCTCTCCAGTGTCAGCTCGCATCAGCAGCCCAAAACTGCTCACAATACTCCAATTGAGACCTCACCAGACTTATAAGGCCTCAGCATTACATCCTTGTTTTCATGTTCTAGTTCTCTCAAAATGAATGTTAACGTTGCATTTGCCTTCCTCACTACAGACTCAACCTACAAGTTGCCTTGTAGGAAATCCTGCATGAGGTCACCCAAGTCCCTTTGCTTCTCATATTTTTGAATTTTTCTTTGCCCATTCTCTGTCTAAGCCCTTTTGCAGCCTCCCTGCTTCCTCAACACTACCTGTCCCTCCACCTATCTTCATATTATCCACAAACTTGGCCACAAAGGCATCAATTCCTTCATTCAAATCATCAATGTATGATGTATGAAGAAGAGGTCACAACAGGACCACCACTACTCACCGGCAACCAATCAGAAAAGGATCCCTTTATTCCCACTCTTTGCCTCCTGTCAATCAGCCAATACTCTATCCATGCTGGTATCTTTTCTGTATCTTGTTGAACACCTCATGTGTGGCACCTTGTGAAAGGCCTTATGAAGGTCAAAGTACACAACATCCACCAATTCTCCTTTGTCTATCCTGCTTATTTCGTCAAAGAATTCCAACAGATTTGGAAAATTTTCTCTTGGTGAAACCATGCTGTCTTTGACCTATTTCATCATGTGCCTGCAAGCACTCTAAGACCTCATCCTTCACAATTGACTCGAACATCTTCCCAGCCTCTGAGGTCAGACTAACTTTTGTCTGCCTCCCTCCCTTCTTAGAGTGACATTTACAATTTTCCAGTCCTCTGGAACCTTGCCAAAATCTAGTGATTCTTGAAAGAATGCCTCTCCAATCTCTTCAGCTACCTCTTTCAGAACATTGGGGTGTAGTCCATCTGGTCACCTACCAACCTTCAGACCCTTCAGCTTCCCAAGCACCTTCTCTGTAGTAATAGCAATTGCACTCACTTCTGCACCTGAAGCTCTTGAATTTCTGGCGCACTGCTAATATCTTCCACAGTGAAGTTGGATGTGGTGCAGGCAGGTTCTATTGTTGCTTTCGATTATATTGGTAAGAGAAAACAGATAAGGATGAGCCAGTTCTGGAACAGCTGGAAAAATGGGTTGAAAAAATGCCAGATGGAATTTAATGCAAACAGAGAGGACCAACCAGGGTAGGTACTGCACAGTGAGCGGTAGGGCACTGTAGGATGTGGTAGAACAGAGGGATATGGGAGTACAGATCCATAATTCCTTGAAAGCGGCATCACAAGTAAACAAGTTCATAAAGCTTTTGGCACATTGGCACCTTCATAAGTCAATGTACTGAATACAGGAGTTGGGATGTTATGTTGAAATTGTATAAGACTTTGGTGAGGCTTAATTTGGAATATTATGTGCAGTTTTGGTCTCCTGATGGAATAAGATTGAAAGAGTACAGAGAAAATACAAGGATGTTCCCAGGACTTGAAGATCTAAGTTATAGGATGAGACTACAACAAGAGGTCATGGGTTAAAGGTGAAATATTTAGGGGGAAAATGAAGGGGAATGTCTTCACTCAGAGGGAGGTGAGAGTGTGGAACAAGCTGCCAATGCATGTAGTGGATGTAGGGTCAATTTCAACATTTAAGAGAAATTTGGATAGGTACATGGATGGGAGTAGTATGGTCCAGGTGAAGGTTGACGAGGCAGATTAATAGGTCAGTATGGACTAGATGGGCCATAAGGCCTGTTTCTCTTCTGTGGTGTTCTATGACTATAAGGGGAGTGAGAGGGAATCAGATGCTCTGACAAGCAGTTGGTATAGACCTAATGGGCTGAATATCCTTCTGTGGTATGGCCTTTGTATAAAGTTTTCTAATTACTGCAACAGAGTTAAGAACTGATGCAGAAGGTGGCTAACTTTTTTTTCATTCCTAAGGAGAAACAGTTGAAGAAAATCACTGCGAAACAAAAGCGTCTACAGGTGCTGCTCTCCGGTGCTGATGTTCAGAAGCTTGAAGCTGAATTTGAACCTTGTGAAGAAGGTAACATGGCCAGATTTAGATGCAGAATCATTTATTTATCACAAATACATCAAAGCTTATTGAAATGTGCTGGTTGAGTTGACAACCAACACAACCTAAAGATATACTGGGGACAGTCCGCAGGTGCTGCCACACATTCTGGCACCAACGAAGGATGTTCAACAGAACATGACAACACAAAACTCAGCAAGCAATAAACAACAACCGCAAAAGAAGCCCTGTTCCTCCCTCCCACCCACCCCTAATCTCTGCATAATAACTACAGTATTTTCTCTTTAAAGATCTTCATTGCCAAATTTTCATCAAGTTTACTGATATATCTTTTTGTTGACTGATTCAAAATGTTCTGTGGCTTTATTTTATGAAGCTACAGACAAAAATGAAACTGCTTGAAGAATTGAGCCAGTCAAGCATCAGGAAAGCAGGCAATGAGAGGATATTGCAGGTAGACAGGATCGTGGAGCTGAAGCGATGAGCAGATCAGCTGTGACCTTATTAAGTGGTGCAGTGGGCTTGAGAGGCAAGGATGTCCATCTCCTGTATACTTCTCTGCAAACTGGTCACCCAATGTATGTGGCATTTCTCTGATGCAGAAGTAACAACATCATAAGTACAAAATGCAAAACACTTAAGTTGGAAGTGTAAGTGAATTCTAGAAAGTCTGGGGATCTCGGCCCAAAATGTCAACTATTTATTCCCCTTCATTGATGCTGCTTGATCTGCTGAGCTCCTCCAGCATTTTGTGTGCATTAGTCTGGATTTGCAGCATCTGCAGAATCTCTTGTGTAAAGGACAGATGTTGTATCTGTAGTTGCATGGGAAAGTGCTATGAAAGAGGATTAATTGGTGATCTGGAACTATAAACCAGGGAATTGCTGAGGAAAAAGTTCCTTCAGGACACTGAAAGGAGAGGACAAGATGTATATTGTGTTAGAATCACATTGAAATTGGTGACGCTTATTGAATTTAGAAGGTGAAAGGGCAAGGAGAGTTAAATCCTTGGGAAGAGAGGGGGTTGTCAGAGCAGAGATGTGAAAAATGGAGGAGATGTGGTTAACTTCTACTTAAAATGGTACTTAGCTTGGCTCACTAATTAGGTATTCTGCTTGACAAATATATTAATATTTCCATTCCTGAATGATCAAAGTAACAGATTTTTCTGGTTTCTACTATGTTCTATAAAACCCTGGTTAGACCATACTTGGAATATTGTGTTCTGTTCTGATCACCTCATTATAGGAGGATGTGGAAGCTTTAGAGGGGGCGCAGAGGAGATTTATCAGGGTGTAGCCTGAATTAGAGAGCATGTCATATTAGAATAGGTTGAGCGAGCTGGAGTTTTTCTGTGTGGAGCGAAGGAGGATGAGCGATGACTTCACAGAGGCATACATAGATTGGAAAGCTAAAGGCTGCAGGGCGAAAATGGCCAACACACAGGGGCAAAATTTTAAGATGATGGATGAAAGTATACGGGGATGTCTTGTCTAAGTTAGGTTTTTTACACAGAGGCTGGTGAGTGTGTTGAATGCCCTTCCAGGAGGGCTGGTAGAGTCAGGAACAATAGGGGCCTTTAAAACCCTATTTAGATAGACACATGGATGAAAGAGAAATGGAGGCTTTGTGAGAGGGAAGGGTTAGATTGATCTTGGAATAGGTTAAAAAGCTGACACAACATACTGGGCTGAAGGGTCTGTTGTCCTGTATTGATTATCTTCTATGTAGAGGATAATTATAGCAGAATTATCTGTAGAAGAAGTATTTCTGTTGATAATTCGTAAACTCTTGCTGAATTATCCTTGTGTTCATCCCAGAACCAGGCCCTTCAACCCTGGGAAGTATGTTGATGCCTGCGCAGGAAACGGAGTGGGAGCACCTAATCCGTACAGGACAGATGACTCCTTTTGGCACTAAAATTCCTCAGAAAGAAACAAAAAAGGAACCTCGCAAGATCATGCTTAATGACACTTCGGATTTTGAAAAGTACCTCGCTGATCAGGCACAGATGGCGGCAATACGGAGGAAACCACTCATTAAGAAGAGCAAGATAAAGGCAAGAGTTAGCAATCAGAATAAAACTATAACTTCCAGTGGTCATGCATCGGATTCAAAGCATAGCCATAAGAAGAATGGCATTAGGTCTAAAGCAGACCAAAAGCTAAAGAAACATTTGCGGAAATTGCAGAGCAAAGCCCTTGAGATTAAATTTAGAGCAGGAGTCCCAGTGAGGAAGAGCTCATGTCTGCAGTCAATAGCAGAGCGAGAGGACAAAGGCTGTGATAGTGAGGACTCCCTCTACGTGCCTGATGAGGAGCTGCTTGATCTAGATGAAGTAGCTGATGACAGTGACGAGTTAGTGGATCATGACCGATTCAATAAAGTAAAAAAGAAAAGGCAAAAAGTTCGGCATGTGGACGCAGATTTCTCTGCAAGCTCCGGGGATGAAGCAAAACACAAACTGAAAAAATATGTGGATGATGGAAACGAGGATCTGTACCGGAAACGATTAAGGTGAGCAGGCTTTTGCTTTATAATGAATAAGGCTACTTGACAGATGCAGCACAGGGTATTGTGTTTATTTTAATTATTTATTTATTGAGGTACAGCACGGAACAGGCCCTTCTGGCCCTTTGAGCCTCACTGCCCAGCAATCCCCTATTTAACCTTAGCCTAATCATGGGATAATTTACATTGACTGTTTAAGCTACCACCATTGTATGTGTGGAAACTGGAGCACCTGGAGGAAACCCACACAGTCACAGGGAGAAGGTACAAACTCCTTATAGACAGTGCGGGAATTGAAGCTGTGTTGCTGATACTGTAAACCGTAATGCTAACCGCTATGCTATGGTGCCATTATTTAATCACTGTGTGAGTGAAAATGTGAATGTATTAAGATAAAGTAAATTTGGAGGATTGAACTTTTATCTGAAGGATTCCTGATCCAATGCAGGTAATGGATAAAGATCACCCTTGTGAACCTCCTCTGAACTCTCTCCAATGCCAGCATATCTTTTCTCAGATGAGGAGCCCAAAACTGTTCACAGTACTCAAGGTGAGCCATCACCAGTGCCTTATAAAGCCTCAGCATCACATCCCACTTCTTGTATTCTAGACCTGTTGAAATGAATGCTAATATTGCATTTACCTTCCTCACCATCAACTCCACCTGCAAGTTAACATTTAGGTTGTTCTGCACAAGGGCTCCCAACTCCCTTTGCATCTCAGGTTTCTGGATTTTCTCCCTGTTTAGAAAATAGTCTGCACATTTATTTCTACTACCAAAGTACATGACCTTGCATTTTCCATTTTCTTGCCCATTCTGCTGATCTAAGTCCTACTGCAGCCTACCTGTTTTCTCAACATTGCCCCTCCACTAATCTTATCATCTGCAAACAAAGCTATCTATTCCATCATCTAAATCATCGATATACAGCATAAAAAGAAGAGGTTCCAACACCAGCCCCTGCTGAACACCACTAGTCACTGGCAGCCAACCAGAAAAAGGATCCTTTTATTCCCACTCGCTGCCTCCTACCAATCAATCAGCCAATGCTCTAACCATGCCAGTAACTTTTCTGTAATACCATGGGCTCAACTTGGTCAGCAGCCTCGTGTGGCATCTTGTCAAAGACCTTCTTCTGAAAGTCCAAAAATATAACATTCACTGCATCCCCTTTATCTAACCTACTTGTAATCTTCTCAAAGAATTCCAACAGGTTCGTCAGGCAAGATTTTCCCTGAAGGAAACCATGCTGACTTTGGCCTGTCTTATCCTATGTCACCAAGTACTCCATCACTTCATCCTTAACAACTGACTCCAACATCTTCCCAACCACTGAGGTCAGGCTAACTGGTCTATAATTTCTGCTGCCTTCCTCTTATTTCAATTTTCCTGTCCTCTGGCACTATGTCAGAATCCAATGGTTTTTGGAAGGTCATTACTAATGCTCCACAATCTTTACTGCTAGCTCTTTTAGAACCCTCGGGTGTAGTTCATCTGGTCCAGGTGACTTGTGTACCCTTAGGTTTGAGCATCTTCTCCCTTGTAATAGTAACTGCACTCACTTCTCTTCCCTCACACCATTCAACACTTGGCACACTGCTAATGTCTTCCACAGTGATGCAAAATACTCATTTAGTTCATCTGTCATCTCCTTGTCCCCCAGTATGATTTCTTAGTCAGTTATTTTTTATAGCAGTCCAATATCCACTCTCATCTCTCTTTTATATTTTACATACCTGAAAAAGCTTTTACTATCCACTTTGTTGTGTGCTAACTTGCTTTCATATTTCATCTTTTCCCTCATAATGATTCTTTCAGTTGCTCTCAGTAGTTTTTTAAAAGCTTCCCAATCCTCTACCTTCCTGCTAATTTTTGCTCTGTTGTATACCCTCTCTTTTGCTTTTAAGTTAGTATTGACTTCCCTTGTCAGCCACGGTTGTACTGTTTTGCCAGCTGAGTATTTCTTCGTTTTTGGAACACATCATTTTTTCCAGAAGCTAATGCCATTGCTGCTCTGCTGTCATCTCTGTCAGGATCTCCTTCCAATTTACTTTGGCCTGCTCCTCTCTTACACCACTGTAATTTCCTTTACTCCACTGAAATACTGCTATGTCAGACTTTATTTTTTCCCTGTCAAATTTCAAGTTGAACTCAATCATATTGTGTTCAATGTCTGCTAAAGGTTCTTTTATCTTAAGCTCCCTAGGCTTCTTTAATGCCTGATGGGATACTTCATTAGTTTTCTAATCACAAACTCTTGATGGAAATTAATTTATTATGTGCAACACACAAAATGCTGAAGAAACTCAGCGTCAGGTAGCATCTATGGAGGAGAATTATCATTAAATATTGAGAAGATTAGATAAAAAGTCCTTGATGGTGAGTCCATAAGAACAGTTCAGTGATGAAGCAAGTGAAGTTAAGTTATCCCCTTTGCTTCAAGAGCCTGATGTGTGAGGAGTAATAACTGTTCCGAAACTTTGTGGGGTGAGTTCTGAGGCTCTTGTATCTCCTGCATGAAGAGAGCGTAAATGTGACTTGTGCCTGTCTTACACGTGCCAAGCACTATTACTTTAATGTTTGTAATAATGTCATCACCAGTGAGCTTTTTTCCTAAGAGAAGCGGAACATGTATATTTTTGCTTGAAGCCACTTTTTTTTAAACTTTTAATACATTTCCTTTAATAATAGAAGACGAAGCAGGATGTCAAACTAATTTCTTTAGGAATTTCTTTAGTCAGAGGGTAGTGATCAGTGGAATTCTTTGCCACAGATGGTTATGGAGGCCAAGTCATTGGATATATTTAAAGCAGAGATTGATAGGATCCTGATTAGTCATGGTGTCA
The DNA here is from genome assembly GCF_030144855.1 of Hypanus sabinus. Taxonomy (NCBI): domain Eukaryota; kingdom Metazoa; phylum Chordata; class Chondrichthyes; order Myliobatiformes; family Dasyatidae; genus Hypanus; species Hypanus sabinus. The sequence continues at coordinate 66,634,089 of NC_082726.1, read as the reverse complement.
AAGATTACGGGGCAAAAGCAGGAGAATGGGGTTGAGAAGGATAATACATCAAACGTGATGGAATGATAAAGCAGTCTTGATGGACCAAATGGCCACAAACTGCTCCTATGTCATATGGTCTAATTCCAGTAGGTCTTAGTTACATCAACTGTGTCAAACACTTCATGTCGATTCATTATAAGAGTGAAGTTAAAATTCTAAATTCAGCATTTTGTGAATGTACTTGAGGCTTTTGATGGATAACTAGTCACATCTTTAACATTGATTGGTGATTACCATTTCTGTTACAGTTTAACAACAACTATGTATATAGCACTTTGAAATTAACAACAGTGTCCCAAGGTGTTTCACAGTAGAGTTATTAAAGTAAATCTATTCATTATCCATCTGTAATTGCATATAATTAAGAATGAGGAGATCCATTCAACCCTTTTATATCTCCTTGCAGAGCAAAATGACAAACTTTTTTTCTCTTAAGGGCCTACAAGTAGTTTTTGGGGAGTGTGGAAAGAAGTTTAAAAAGCTGGACCTTGGAGATAATAATGTTTGTCCTGTGTGATAATGAATGGAGAGTTAGAACTGTGGAGCAAATAAATGAGAGGAGAGGGTGCAGGGCACAGGGCTCAGGGCTTTACTTTTCTGAAATTTTGGGATAGATAAAGCCTGTACAAGTCAGTTGGGTTATGTCTCACTGGGTTTGGAATCCAGTATCCCTCTAGGGAGGTTTGATAGTGCTTTAGGGAGTAGATATGGAGGGAGAGTTGTTACAATTCAAGATACAATTTTAAAATTGTTTTGTGTCATTTCCAGTAGTCAGGTGTAAAGGTGAACAAAGTCATTGTTTCTCCCAATCTCGTGCAGCACAAAAGAAAACACAATAACATAAAGAACACAATAAGTGTAAATACATAAGATAACTTATCTACTTGATTGTATGTTCATAACATGACACTAGGCACTAGGCATGACTGTGCATAAGGTGACTGGCAGGAGATGATAAAGTAGTGGTGGTTGGGAGTGTGGAGGGATGATGTAGGGGAATGTAACTGGGAGAAATGTACATAATTCACAACCACCAACATTGAGTTGGAGTTTCTCTTTAAGGGCTGATCTGACGTGACGGCATTGTTACGAAGGGATTTTTAGCATGCTTTGGTGTTGAGGCTTTGGAGTTCAATAAAATATGTTAGGAATTTCCTTAAACATAAAATGTCTCATTTCATGTTATTTGTGAAAACCTACATTGATGACCCTGCTAAATGCCAGTTTGGGTTGTCAACCATTGACTTTCTCAGCCATCTTATCTCCATAGAAGGTGTGAAAACCCTCCCATCAAAAGTAGCCACTATTATGGATTCCTTACTGCCCTGCACTACTAAAGAAACTACAGGAGCTTTTAGACATGATGAATTTCTATCACCACTTCATTCCACGAGCTGCTGAACTTATGCCCTCCTAAGAGTGAGTGAGGCCTCTGTCAGAGTTGATCATGGGTGTTGTGACTTGGCTGTCTAGATACACGAGCCTGGGCAGTTTGATATGGAGAATGTTGCCCGTGTAACAAGCTTCCTCTCTCCACGCATCTGATGAAGCCGAAGGAATAGCAGAGGCTGACAGCAGCAGCATCGCAGGAGTTTCCAGTCAGCATTGAATTCAATGTATTACTGCCTTAGGGGCTCCAGCTCCGCATTTGTCCTTGGGGTTTACTCCCGAAGCCTTCCCCATGAGTGGATATAGCTGCAAGGTAGTGGATATTTGAGAGTTTTCCTTCTCCTGATGAGCCCCATCTGCCCAAAGCGACTGCTTTTAAGGCACCAGTATCCCACCTTTTCCCCTTCCCATCAGTAGAAACAGTTCTGCCAGGCTTAGTAGCTAAGCCACACATGGAAGCTGGGAGCTGCCCCTATATAGTGTGCTTAAAGCCATTACCCCTAATCATGTGCTCTACTGATGCCTCAGACTGTGCTGTGGGTGCTGTGCATGAACAGTTGGTGTGTGGCAGCCAACTGCCTTCTTCAGTCGGCAGCTCCATCCCCCTGAGAACACGTTTGACCGTAAGCTTCTTGGTCTGCATCTGGCCGTCCGCCAATTTCGTTTTCTTCTAGGGGGTCGCCATTTCTCAGCATTTGTTGACCACAAGCCCCTTGGGCATGTGATGGCCAAAACTTCTTGGCTTGTGGTATAAATATAAAACTGTGCGTCATTCCTACCGTAAATTATGGTGGAGGTAGCATCATGCTATGGGGGTGCTTTTCAGCATCGGAGACTAGAAATCTGGTCAGGATTGATGAGATGATGAATGCTGCTGAATACGGAGAGATCCTGGATAAAAAACCTGCTAGCCTCTGCCAGAAAGCTTAAACTGGGGAGGAAGTTTATCTTTCAGCAGAACGGCAACCCAAAGCACACTGCCAGAACAACCATGGAGTTCTTGTCCTTGAGTGGTCCAGTCGGAGTCCTGACCTTAAACTGATTGAACATTTTCAACAAGTCTTCAAGATTGCTCTCTACTACCACTCCCCAACTAACCTGCCACAGCTTGAGCAATTTTGCAAGAAGAAATGGGCTTCATCACATTGTGCAAAGCTAAAAGCTACTTACCCAAAAAGACTATTGGCTGTAATAGCTGTGAAAGGTGGTTTAACTAAGTACTGAGCAAAGGAGCATGAATACTTTTTGAACTGCTGACATTTTAGTTTTTCAATTTTTAGTTTTCACACTTTGCAATTTTTCCTGTGTTTTGGGCTTTATCGTGATTCAAGTCAAGTCAAGTCACTTTTATTGTCATTTCGACCATAACTGCTGGTACAGTACACAGTAAAAATGAGATAATGTTTTTCCAGGACCGTGGTGTTACATGACACAGTACAAAAACTAGACTGAAAACAACACAGAGAAAGCTACACTAGACTACAGACCTACACAGGACTGCATAAGTGCACAAGAACAGTGCAGGCATTACAATAAATAATAAACAGGACAATAGGGCAAGGTGTCAGTCCAGGCTTCGGGTATTGAGGAGTCTGATAGCTTGGGGGAAGAAACTGTTACAAAGTCTGGTCATGAGAGCCCGAATGCTTCGGAACCTTTCCCAGATGGCAGGAGGGAGAAGAGATTGTATGAGGGGTGCATGGGGTCCTTCATAAAGCTGGTTCCTTTGCAGATGCAGCGTGTAGTGTAAATGTCCGTGATGGCGGGAAGAGAGACCCCCAATGATCTTCTCAACTGACCTCACTATCTGCTGCAGGGTCTTGCGATCTGAGATGATGCAATTTCTGAACCAGGCAGTGATGCAGCAGTGATACACAGGAAAAAAAGGATAGGATTCACAGGATAAAAGGAGCATGTGATTCTCAAATAAAAATTAGCAGTTAAATTGACCAAAATCCTGCTTATAATACTCATTTATGTGAGCAAGGTGTTGGGGGCTAAATATTTTTACAAGCACTGTATAATAGAATTCACTCTAAAATTAGATATATCAGTATTACAGTGGAGTAAAAGGAATTTGAGGCATGAGAGAGGAGCTGGCCAAAGTTGATTGGAATGAGACACTAGCAGGGTGATAGCAGAACAGCAATGGCTGGAGTTTCTGGGAGCAATTCAGAAGGTGCAGGAAAGATAAATCCCAAAGATGAAGAAGTATTCTAAAGGGAGGATGAGGCAATTGTGGCTGATAAGGGAAGTCAAAGACAGCATAAAAGCAAAGGCGAAGGCAAATAATTTAGCAGAAATTATTGGGAAGTTAGAGGTTTGAGAAACTTATAAAAACCAACAGAAGGCAACTAAAAAAACCATATGGAGAGGAAATATGAAGGTAGGCTAGCCAGTAATATAAAAGAGATACCAACATTATTTTTCAGATTTATAAAGAGTAAAAGAGATATGAGAGAAGATATCAGACAGTTGGAAAATAATGTTGGAGAGGTAGTAATGGGGACAAAGAAATGGCGAACGAACTAAAATATTTTGTGTCAGTCTTCACTGTGGAAGACACTAGCAATATGCCAGAAATTTGAGAATGGTAGGGTCAGAAGAGAATGTCGTTATTACTAATGAGTGGGTGCTTGGGAACTTGAAAGTGGATAAGCCATCTGGAGTAGATGGACTACACACCAGGGTTCTGAAGGTAACTGAAAGAATTGTGGAGACATTAGTAATGATCTTTCAAAACTCACTAGATCCCGGAATGATTCCAGAAGACTGGAAAATTGCAAATGTCACTCTAAGAAGGGAGGAGGGCAGAATAATGGAAATTATAGTCCAGCAGTTAGTCTGATTTCAGTGGTTAGGAAAGTGTTGGAGCCCATGAATAAGGATGAGCTTTAAGGGTACTTAAAGGCACATGATAAAATAGGCCGAAGTCAACATGGTTTCATTATGGGGAAGTCTTGCTTGATAAATCTGTTGGAATTCTTTGAGGAAGTAACAGGCAGGATAGACAAGGCAGAGTCAGTGGATGTTATTTGCTTGACTTTTCAGAAGGCCTTTTACAAGGTTCCATGCATGAAGCTGCTTAACAAGATAAGAGCTCATGGTATTACAAGAAAGATACGAGCATGGATAGAAGATTGGCTGACTGGCAGGAGGCCAAGAGTGAGAATAAAGGGGGCACATTCTGGTTGTCTGCTGATAATTAGTGGTGTTCTGCAGTGTTCAGTGTTGGGACTGCTTCTTTTCACGTTATATGTCAATGATATGATTGATGGCTTTATGGCCAAGTTTGTGAACAATGTGAAGATAGGTGGAGGGGCAGGAAGTACTGAGAAGCAGGGAGTCTGAAGGAGAATGGACAAAGAAGTGGCAGGTGGAATATAGTAGGAAAGTGTATCGTCATGCACTTTGGTAGAAGGAATAGTAACATAAGCTATTTTCTAAATAGGAATAAAATTCAGAATCAAAGATGCAAAGGGACTTGAGAATCCTTGTGCAGGATTCCCTAAAGGTTAATTTGCAAGTTGGGTTGGTGGTAAGGAAGGCAGATGCGATGTTAACAACACACACAAAATGCTGGTGGAATGCAGCAGGCCAGGCAACATCTATAGGGAGAAGCGCTGTTGACATTTCAGGCTGAGACCCTTCGTCAGGACTAACCGAAAGGAAAGATAGTAAGAGATTTGAAAGTAGGAGGGGGAGGGGGAAATGCGAAATGATAGGAGAAGATGAGAGGGGGTGGAGTGAAGCTGAGAGCTGGAAAGGTGCTCCCCTCCTTTCTTTCTCCCTAGGCCTCCTGTCCCATTATCCTTTCCCTTCTCCAGCTCTGTATCCCTTTTGCCAATCACCTTGCTGCCTGGCCTGCTGTGTTCCACCAGCATTTTGTGTGTGTAACTCGTCTCCTTCTACCTTAGGTCACAAACTTATCAATCACCCCTGCTGTGGACACTTTCTGGAGGTCCAAGATCCATCTGCTCCATGACCACTGGACTAAGTGTGTAAATGTAGGAGGGGACTATGTTGAAAAATAAATGTGCTAGGTTTTCTAAAATTGACTTCTCCCTTAGGCCACGAACTTATTGATCACCCCTTGTAGATTGTTCGGTGATGTATCTCTAAGTAAATATTAGATATTTCAAACTGCAGGGCAGTGATTTGAGATTTCTGAAGGGTGCATTTCTGTTACAAAACAGCTGTAATGCAAGGGAAAAAAATCGCTGGAGACTTTGGGATTAAAATCTGACAAATCAGAATAACTCCCCAGTTTGCAGTGCAGAGTCTTAAAGCTCTGTTGGATATTTTAAGTTTCCTGTCAGTTGTTTGAAATAACTATATTTGAAAGCTAAAGTGTGTGATTTGTTATATAATGGCAGTGTTTATGCAGCATCACATTCTGAGAGTAATTGATATGCCAATTGAAAAGTTGCCCAGTGAAGCTGCCTTGGAAGATTATAACTAGTTTGACAACAATGCAAACTGCCTTTTTATTAGCAAAATGTAATCTGAATGAGATCTATTGGAGGCAGACTGGATTGAGAATCCAATTTTATACAGCAGTGTCCTCTAGTGGTGGAGAACACTGACACTGGTCCCAGCCGTCATCGAACCTATTGTGTGCCTCTTATAACTCAAGGCAGACTATCAAAAGGACTCACTACCAGAGACTGTCGTTTGTGATTCTAAACAACAATTAGCTTCTAAACTGCATTAGAGGAAGTTCTATTCTTGCCATAGTGAAAATACAAATAGTAAACTTGACTTTTACAAAAACAATGTTTAAAATTAAAATATCAAAAATTAAGGTTGCCCCTGATTTGCCACAGACAATGTTTTCCCAGGAGTGTAGCATATAGTTGGTTGTTCCATCACATCCTTTGTTACAGATTGACTCAGATCAGCTATCAGCAACGCAAAGCCATACATTTCCAACACAGTGAAAGGCCTAGATAGAGAGGATGTTTCTTATAGAGGGAGAGTCTGGGACTAGAGGGCACAGCCTCAGAACAAAAGGACGTCCCTTTAGAACAGAGATGAGGAGGAATTTCTTTAACCAAAGAGTGATGAATCTGTGGAATTCATTTTCAGAGATGGCTGTGGAGGTCAAGTCATTAGGTATATTGAAATTGGAGTTTGAAAGGTTTTTGATAAGTAAGAGCATCAAAGCCGTGGAGGAAGATACAGGAGAGTGGGGCTGAGGAGGAAGATAAATCAGCCATTGTGGAATGATGGAACAGACTCAGTGGGTTGAATAGCCTAATTCTGCTCCTATATCTTAAGCTCATGCTCACAAGCTATTTCAAAATTTGGAAGAGTAACAGAAAATGTTCAGAACACTCAGCAACCTAGCAAACATCAGTGGAAAAAAAGGCAATCAATAAAGACAGAGGGTGCTGCTGGTTGTTTTTGTAATTGGGTGTCTGTGAGTGGGGTGTTGCTGTTTGTCATAAAAATAAATGATTTGATGTAGATGTGGTCAGTAGGTTTACAGGTAATGCAAAGTTTGGTGGTAGTAGTATTGATTTAATGGGTCTTAAATGGCATATAGTACCAATATGTTGACCAAATAGCACTGTAATCCAGATGAAGGGGGACCGCACTGAAACCTATCAAATGTTGAAAGGCCTCAGTAGAATTGATGTAGAGGGCACATTTCCGATGGTGGGAGAGTCTAGGACCAGAAGACAGGCTCAGAATAGATGAACGTCTATTTAGAACAGAGGTAAAGAGGAATTTTGTTTAGACAAAGGATAGAAGAGAGATGGTCTTATAAATAGAAGAGGGTGCATTTGGGAGTATTAATGAAACTGTGATTGAATGTTGGAATGCTAAGGAGGAGTGGGGATATTGGTTACAAGCCCAAAGGTCAGTGAGGAAGGCAACACAGATAAAATGAATAGTTACAATGGCGTATGGGATACTGGCTTTCATTTGTTAGACCATTGAACAGAACAGGGTGGTCATCCATTGGGCAGAACAGCTGGAGTACTACGTACAGTTCTGGTCACAACACTACAGGAAGGATATGTTGGAGCTATAGAGGGTGTAGAGTAGTTTCACCAAGATGTCGCCTGAGATGGAGCAGTTCAGTTGTATGGAGAGACTGAGTCTGTTCCCCCATAGCAGAGTATCTTAACAGGAACATGATTAAGGTATATAAAAATTATGAGGCGTGCAGCCTCATTCTGCACTTCCATTCTATACTTAACTTTTTTTAAATGTACATTACTTTGCTTAAAAACTGTCTTGATTCTCACAAAAGCAATTCTGCAGCAAGTTTTTTGCCAAGGCATAAAAATAGTGATGGTACATATATTTTGAAATGGCCGAACAGGGAATTAAACGATGGAAGTTATTTTAACCTCGTTATGTACACCTTTAATTTCTTGCTCAAGTGTATAATTAGCTTTATCAATCTTAATTTGCTGGATGATTCTAGACCAAATAAATGCTTGCATTATGGCACTTAAAACACATCAATGAAATGCACTCAGATATGACATGTAACTGTGTCTCCATCTTAGTTTTATTGAATAGCCCAAATACTAAATTAGAGAAGTCAGCTGAGAATGCTGTGTTGAATTAAGTGGATGAGATATTACCTTAACAGGCTAACAATATTAAAAACACAGTATGGAGCCAAGAAAAGAAGTACCTCAAGAAATCAAATTCCAATTCTTATTATCCTTTTATAGCGGAATAATTCCTGTTTATGAATGCTTGACTAATTTATTCAAACTCAAATGAAATACTGCCTTCAGTTCTTTCAAGTCTACTATTTCTGTCTTTCCGAGACATTAGTACAAAAGTTGCAGGTTTTGTTTGCTACTTCATTACAATCACTGAGAAATTATTATGGGGTGCACTTTTATTTTTAAAATGCACAAATTTATTATCCATCCATTTTTTGTTTAGTTGTTCATTGCTTTAGCTCACAGCCAATCTCCTCTCAGCTGACAGGTTATAGAGTCCGATTGGGAACGTTGTCACAGTGAATATGAACTGTAAGTATTGACACAATTATGAAGAGGGCACACCAGTGACTATATTCCATTAGGAGCTTGAGGAGATGAGGTATATCACCAATACTCTAGCAAATTTCTACAGATGTACTGCGGAAACCTTCCTAACTGGAAGGGCCATCACACAGGATCAGAAAAAGCTGCAGAGGATTGTAGATTCAGCCAGCTCCATCATGGGCACTAACCTCCCCATCATCGAGGACATCTTCAAAAGGTGATTCCTCAAGCTGATATCCATCATTAAGGACCCCCACCACCCGGGTCATGACCTTTTCTCATTGCTACCATTAAGGAGGAGGTATAGGAGACTGAAAAAAACAGACAGGACATTTTAAGAAGAGCTTCTTCACCACCACGATCGGATTTCTGAATGGACAGTGAACCAACCTGTGAACTCTACCTCAATATTTTTGCTCTCCTTTTTTTGCATTACTCATTTAACTTCTATATATACAATATATTTCTTATTATAATTTATAGTGTATGTGGAGCTTCTTCACGCAGAGAGTGGTGGGAGTGTGGAATGAGCTGCCAGTTGAAGTGGTGAATGCAGGCTCACTTTTAACATTTAAGAAAAACTTGGACAGGTACATGGATGAGAGGTGTATGGAGGGATATGGTCTAGGTGCAGGTCGGTGGGACTAGCCAGAAAAATGGTTCAGCACAGCCAAGAAGGGCCGAAAGGGCTGTTTCCATGCTGTAATGATCTATGGTTCTTTGCACTGTACTGCTGCCATAAAACAACAAATTTCATGCTATCCATCAGTGTTAATAAACCTGATTTTGATTCAGAGACAGATCCTTCAGTTTTTTCTTTTTACCAGTCGAAGTTGTTCACAAGCCTCTTCAAGAATAGGATAACAAAAGAATAAAAAAAAACAGGATTAGGAACAATAATCTCTCCCACTTTTAATATATCAGCCCAATATATTGGCCTCTCAAAGTTCAAAGTAAATTTAGTTTCAAAGTACGTATACATCACTGTATAGAACCCTGAGGTTAATTTTCTTGCAGGAATTCTCAATAAATCCTTTAACCATAACAGAATCAATGAAAGGCCACACCAACAGAGCAGACAACCAGTATGCAAAAGACAACAAACTCTGTAAATACAAAAAGAAAGAAAAAAAAAGAAATAGTAATAAATCGGTAAGCAATAAATACCGAGAACGTGAGATAAAGAGTCCTTGAAATTGAGTCTGTAGGATATAGGAACTGTTCAGTGTTGGGGCAAGTGAAGTTACACCCTCTGGTTCAGAAGCCTGATGGTTGAGGGGTAATAACTGTTCCTGAACCTGGTGGCGTGAGTCCTTAGGCTCCTGTACCTTCTTCCTGATGGCATCAGTGAGAACAGAACATGACTTGGCTGCTGGGGGGTTCCCTGATGATGGATATTGCTTTCCTCAACAACAATCCATGTGTATGTGCTCAATGATGTGAAGGGTTTTACCCATGATGGACTGGTCTGTATCCACTACTTTTGGGAGGATTTTCCATTCAAGGTCACTGGTGCTTCTATAGCAAGCTGTAATGCAGCCAGTCGTACACTACACGTCTACAGAAATTTGTCAAAGTTTTAGATGTCATGCCAAATCTTCGCAAACTCCTAAGGAAGTAGAGGTGCTACCATGCTTCGTAATTGCACTTATGAAGACAGATTTTCTGGAATTATAACACTGAGGAATTTAAAGTTCCTGATCTCTGATTCCTCCAATGAGAACTTGGCATATGGACCTCTGGTTTCCCCCTGAAGTCAATAATCAGCTCTTTGGTCTTGCTGACATTGAGTAAGAAGTTGATGTGACACCATTCATCCAGATTTTCAATCTCCCTCCTATATGTTGAATTGTCTCCACCTTTGACTCAGTCTGCAACTGTGGTGCCATCAGCAAACTTAAATACGGCATTGGGGCTGTGCTTAGCCATCCAGTCATAAGTGTAAAGCGAGTAGAGCTGGGGTCTAAGTACACAGTGTTGTGCCCGTGTGCTGATGGATATTGTGGAGAAGATGTTGTTGCCAATCAACTTTCATTGTACTCTTAATTTTTACTGGCACTTAACCAAGTTGAGAGTTAAACATTCTTAATTAAAAGAGACATGAAGGTCACTATGAAATGATTATGGTACATTTTTGCAATATCTTATTCTGATCAATAAAACCAACTGCAGCTTGAGTATCCGTTATCTAAAATCCTTGGTGCCAAAAGTGTTCTGGATTTTGGGACATATAATGAGATAGCTTGGAATCACCGTCATTTCCAACTATGTGCTACTGGTAGGTAGTCTTTGTCTTACACATGTTCATCACGCATGTACTGATGCAGCTGTTCAGCATGTTAGATTTTCATCATCGAAGATCTTGGCAAACTCATCAATGAATTTCTCTGCTGCTTCATGATCAGGGAGATGTGTTATTGCCATAAAACTTTTAAAAATTAATGCCAAGCATTTTCTTAAATTTCCACAAACACTCTGTTGAATATGCACAGTTACCTTCAATTTTCAGTTTCTTGTGTTAGATATTTGCTTGTTTTATGATCAGCATGCTGTTAAGCAGCATATATTCACCGTAGTTGAAAACTATTCAGAAGGTGACAGGCTTTATGAGACACTTTGATTTCAGGTGAGTAATTTCAGATATGATTTTCTTTTCCCATAATTTTATCTACAGCAGATTGTTTTGCTGCTTTTACATATTAAGAGCATTGACATTGCTATTAGTAAATCCACCACCAATAATGACTTGACGTTGATCAAAACTTAACTGAATTAGTCATATATGTCCAGAGGTTGAAGCCCATCGGCCAGACCCAAATCTCAGCAAGTCCACTGAGGTGGTCAAAGCGTGATATCTGCACAACTGAGTCTGAATCCGCTGGAGGCCTGTCCTGGCGTTGAGGATCTGTCTGTGTGGCTGGGAGGGAGGTAGGGAGAAATGGGGCTTGTTTTTTCTCTTGTTGTGTTCTATGTTGTTCTGCTGAGCATTGTGGGGATGCTATGTTGGCACTGGAATGTGTGGTGACTCTTAAGGGCTGCCTCCAGCACACCCTTGGGTAGTTAGTACATATAGCGCATTTCACTGTATGTTTCTGTGTACATATGACAAATAATTTTGAATCTTCAATCTTGCTGCTTTACCAAAACCAGGTTAAATGCTGAGAGTGATGAGTGATTCATCTTTCTCAGCTGCTAGGAGATGACCAGCAAGATTTAAAATGATTTGCACCTTTCCAGACAAAACAGCCCCTCTAATTATCATCTTATTAGAGCAGCGTGGTAGCATAGCAGTTAGAATGCAGAACATAGAAATCTACAGCACCTTACAGGCCCTTTGGCCACAATGTTCTGCCGACTATGTAAGCTACTCTAGAAATTGCCTTGAATTTCCCTATTGCATAGCCTTCTGAGCTCCATGTACCTGAGTCTCTTAAAAGACCCTATTGTAACAGCCGGAACTACGGTTGCTGGCAGTGGATTCCTCGCACCTACCACTCTGTGTGAAAAGCTTACCTCTGACATCCCCCATCCCCATACCTACTTCCAAGCACCTTAAAACTATGCGCCCTGTGTTAGTCATATCAGCCCTGGGGAAAAGCCTCTGGCTATCCACAAGATTAATGCCTCTCATCATCTTATACTCCTCTATCAGGTTACCTCCCATAAGACATGCTCCCCAATCCAGGCAATATCCTTGTAAATCTCCTCTGCACTCTTTCTATAGTATCCACATCCTACCTGCGGTGAGGTGAGCAGAACTGAACACAGTACTCCAAAGGTCTGACCAAGGGTTTAAATAGCTATAACGTTACCTCGCTTTTGAACTCAATCCTACGGTTGATGAATACCAACGCACCATTAGACTTCTTAACAACACTGTCAACCTGCGCAGCAGCTTTGAGTGTCCTATGGACATGAACCCCAAGATCTCTCTGATCCTCCACACTGCCAAGAGTCTTGCCATTAATGCTATATTCTGTCTTCAAGTTTGACCTACCAAAATGAAAGTGTTAGCGCAAAATGTTAGCATAAAGCTTTACAGTTCTAACAATCAGAAGTTTGGAGTTCAGTTCCCAAAGCTGTTCTCAAGAATTTGTACATTCTGTCCATGACTGTTTTCTCTACATTATAAAGACATACCAGTCAGGATTAGTGGGTTGTGGGCATACTCTGTTGGCGCCAGAAACATGGCAATGCTTGCAGACTGTCCGCAGCACATATTCGGAGGGCCCCACAGTAGTGTAACAATCAGCATGGTGCTTGGTGGGCGAGAAGGTACTGTTCCATCCTGTATCTCTTAATAAATCAATAATAAATCCACTGATGGATGCACAGTTGATCATCTACGAAGTGCACTGTGGTTACTTGCTTACCTTCCACACTGGAAGCGCACAGCACACCTCAGATGCTGTGGAAAGGATAAGCTGTGAAGCCGCAGGGAAAACACTTAAGGCTGGATTATCTTTAAGACAGAGTCATTTCCGAGTTGGAAATGTGTTGTCCATTCTTCATTGTCTTTGGGTGAAAATTATCAGTCTCTGCATAACAGAACTGTGGGAGTACCTGAGGGTGGCATGGTAGACTAGCAGTTAGCGCAATTGCTTTACAACACTAGAAATCAGCAATTGAGTTTGATTTGATTCCCATCACTATCTGAAAGGAGTTTGTCTGTTCTCCCTGTGATTGCATGACTTTCCTCAAGGTGCTCTGGTTTCTTCCCACATTTCAAAGATGTAAGATGAACGGCTAGGATGAGTGAGCTGTGGCATGCTATGCTGGTGACGGAAACACTTACAGGCTGCTCCTAGCACATCCTCAGACAGTGTTGGTCATTGACACAAAATAACCCATTTCAATGTATACTTCTGTGTACGTGTAACAAACAAAAATAATATTTAAAACCTCCATGATGTATTTACCGTGGTAGCTCAAGAATGAGACACATCACTGTCTTCTCAATTGGGTTAAAGATGAACAATAAATGGTGGTCTTGTCACACTTGTGATGTGAATGAATGGGGAAAAATAGCTCTTTAGTGCTCTTCATTATTCTGATTTCTACTGTATCCTGAACTTCAACATTCACCACCTTTTGTTCACTTCTTTTACCTCTCAGGAAATATATTTTAAGTCTTAGAGCTGCTCAGCTCTACCGCTGTACATAACGAGGATGCAGTGGATGTTGTATATTTGGACTGTCAGTAGGCTTTTGACAAGGTGCCACACATGAGGATGCTTTACCTTCCTTTTCCCTTTTTACCTTCTCGTTTTGATAAAGGCTTTGCCCATTTATTTTACAGTTTTGTTTTTCTGTGTTACTTCCCTCCACAGCTGCCAACAGACTTGCTGTCTGCCTCTGCCATAATCTGTTTTAGTTTCAGGTGGACAAGATCCATATTTTTTCACTTCTACTTTGATTCTAAATTAAAGTTAATGCTTCAGTCATAACTCATTGATTCCATATTCGGGGTACTACTCCTTATTCCCTGCTGCTCACTTGATATAAACCAAAAATGAGAAGTTAACAGCAGCCAAATTCCACGTTATTACAGAGACAAGGAGAAATTTTTTTAGCCAGAGGGTGGTATTCATTGAGCAGTTTTGGGCCCCTTTTCTAAGAAAGGATGTGGTAGCATTAGAGAGGGTCCTGAGGAGGTTGATGAGAATGATTCCAGGATGAATGCATTAATTTGTGAGGAGCGTTTGATTGGTCTGGGTCAGTACTTAGTGGAGTTTAGAAGAATGAAGAGAGATCTAATTGAAACCTATCAAACACTGAAAGACCTAGACAGAATGAATGTAGAGAGGATACTTCCAATAGTGGGGGAGTCTGGGACCAGAAGGCACAGCCTTAGAATAGAAAGATATGCCTTTAGAACAGAGATCTCAGGTGAATGGAGCACCATTTACCCAGGTGAATGGCGCTAAAGCTGAAAGAAGGAAAAATTGAGACCACAGGAAGAGTTCAGAATTATTAAAAATCCAATCCAATTCATTGGAGCCAGAAATGTATTTATATGATCAAATAAACTTTACATTCATCTCCTTTCAGTGTAACCATTTTATATGCCCAAATAATTCCTTGATCCTCCTCATTTTGGATTTTTTTTCAGATTCCAGCTTTTGAAGTAAATATGCATAGCTGTCATTGCACAAGTAACGTGGGTTATGATTACGAGTCTTATATTGAACATGCATAACCCTGTCTGCTGCATTCCATAGATCTGAATTCAACTGTTTAAGTGCTGTCGGTGCTGCTTATAATGAATGGCTTTTGGGAAAAGAAATCAATCTACATAAGTTACTGTAGCACTTGATTGATTTTTTTCTCTGGTGTTGAACATCTAGCAGTGTTTTTGATTAGCACTACCAGAGTAAGTTTCAAGGGTCCATGAGTGATAAGATTCTCCATTTTGTCTTGATTTCTTTTGCAGATTGAGGGTGGATTGATGAACAGACAACATACTGAGAGTTGGGAATGAAACGGGTCAAATCGGGTTGGGAAGTGATAGTGAGTGGGATGGGACCCCCGCTGGCCACATTCAGTATTAATGCTTTGGATGGAAACCAAGGATCATATATCCATGCATGCTATTGATGCAGACCTGTTGGTGAGGGGGTGGCAGTATGAGATATGAGGTGCATGCAGACAATCTTCATGGAGACACAGAAATATTTCAGATCCAAGAAATGTCAGGATCAGAAATCTTGGAGGCACTCAGTAGATCAGGCAGCGTCTATGGAGAGGAATGGGCAGTTGATATTTTGGTTTGAGATCTTGCATTGGGACTAAAGAAAACCACTTTAAAGACTGCCCAGAAGAACTTCAGAATCAGGTTTATTACCACTGACATATGAAATGAAATTTGCTGTTCAGTAGCAGGAGGACAGTGTAAGACATAAAATATTGCCTTAAAAATAATAATATTGCAAAAGAGAAATTGTGAGGAAGTATCCGTGCACTCTTCAGAAATGGAAGAGGAGAAATGTAGACTATAGCTCTTCAACAGTAAAGTGGAGACACAAGAAATTCTATGGATGCTGGAAATCTGGAACAACACACAAAACTCAGAAGGTCAGGCAGAATGTGTGGAGGGAAATACACAATGAACATTTCAAATTGAACCACTTCATCTTGATGAGGAGTCTTGGCCCATAATGTCACCAGAGAGTCTTCAGCCAGTTAAATTAATTAGTGAGGGCAAGGTGCAAGGGTGGCATGGTAGTTTTGCATTTGTCAGTGACAATAACATTGGTTCAAATCTGCCACTGTCTGTAAGGAGTTTGTACGTTCCCCCCTTAACCGCGTGGTTTTTTCTGGGTGTTCCAGTTTCTGCCCACAGTCCAAAAGGTTGGTTGGTTAATTTGTCATATGGTATAATTGAGTGGTACAAACTCGAAAGACTGGAAGGGCCTGTTAGCATGCTTTATCTTTAAATAAATTAAATTTATGTTAGAAAATGTGGAATCATTTTGTAGAGAAAAATTAAAACACAGCCTTTTTTCCACAAGTTGGGAGCTTGAAGTTTAGAGGGTCCAGGATGCCTTTCTGTTTAAGCCACTGAATGGTGATGTTCCGATACATAGAAAATAGGTGCAGGAGTAGGCCATTCGGCCCTTCAAGCCTGCACTGCCATTATGATCATGGCTGATCATCCAACTCAGAACCCTGTACCTGCTTTCTCTCTATACCCCCGATCCCTTTAGCCACAAGGGTCATATATAACTTCCTCTTAAATATAGCCAATGAACCGGCCTCAACTGTTTCCTGTGGCAGAGAATTCCACAGATTCACCAGCAAGCAGGTAAAAATATTAACTTTTATTGTCAAAGAATTTGAGTGCAAAAGTGGAGGTATATTGCTGTATCTACTGTATACAGGGAGATGTGGGACTACAGATGCTGGAACCTGGAGCTATAGACGATATACTAAAAAAACTCGGATGACCAAGTGGTGGGAGGAAAGGAATTAGCTGTGTTTTAATACATCAATGTTTCAACCTGAGATAACAACAGTTTCTCCCCTCACAAAGGGGCTGCTTGACTAATTGAGTTGTTCCAGAAGATTGTTTGCAATAACTATATTGGGTCCTGGTATTTGAAATTTTCTTGTGTGGGTTTGGACTCCCTATCCAAGGAATGATATACTATAAACGAGAACACAAGAAATTCTGCAGATGTTGAAAATCCAGAGCAATACACTCAAAATGCTGGAGGAACTCTGCAGGTCAGGCAGCATCTATGGAAATGAATAAGCAGTTAATGCTTTGGGGCTGAAACCTTTCATCAGAACTGGAAAAGAAGGGGGAAGATGTCAGCATGAGAACATGGGCAGAGGGGAAGGAGTCAAGCTAGATGGTGATAGGTGAAGCTCACCCAGTGAAGGGAGTGGGGGATGAAGGAAGAAGTTGAAAAGGTAAAGGCCTGGAGAAGAAGGAATCTGATTGGAGAGGAGAGTGGATCATGGGAGAAAGAGAAGGAGGAGGGGCACCAGGGAGAGGTGATAGGCAGATGAGGAGAAGAGGTAAGAGGCTAGAATGGGGAATGGAAAATGAGGGAAGGGGAGGGGAAAATACTGGAAGTTGTAAAAATTGATGTTGGAGGCTATGCAGATAGAATATGAGATATTGCTCCTCCAACCAGAGAGGGGAGAGTGGTCTCATTGTGGCAAAAGAGGGGGCTATGGATTGAAATATCAGAATGGGAATTGTGATTGGAATTAAAATGGTTGGCCAGGAAGTCCTGTGTTTTGGATGGAGATGATTACTCTTTATATATTTCCATAGATACTATAAACGAAGGTGTGCAGTGAGAATTCACCAGATTGACTATTGTCATATTAGAAATGCCCCTGTGAAGTGAGTTAAAGCAGTCTGGGCTCTGTTCCTTTGAATGGAACTCTCATTGAAATCCATAACATTAGGTCAGAGGTGATGTTTCTTCTGGTTAGTGTCTAGAACTGGAGGTCACAGTCTCAAATTAAGGTCTTCTTCCTTAATGATTCTTCGGAATATTATTCTTGAGATGCTTGTGAAGATTCAATCACTGAGAATATTCATGACCCAGATCAATAGATCTTTGAATGTTAGTGGAATCAGCATGTTGTAGGGAACTGGCACACAGTTAAAAGAGATCAGGCAGAATTTTATTAATAAGTGGATACTGAACATCAAGCGGACAATTGGTTATTTCAATTCCATATGTTCTTCTCCTTTTTTTGTGTGTATCCTGAGAAACCCACGCAAAATTCTGGAGGAACTCAGCAGGTTAGGCAGCATCTATGGAGGAAAATAAACATTCAATGTTTCGGGCTGATGACTTTTGTGTTTATCGTTATGTTGGCTGTCTAGCTCTCCCTGTTTTCTCCTATGTTGTTGCTCCATTTTGAGGTGTATTTGGTTAGTCAAGTTGCTCCATTGTTGCTCCATTTCGGGTTCATATTCATAAGTCAAGTAGAATTTTTCATCTGTTGTACCTGGTTTCTGTACTCTTGTACTCAATTACTGCACTTAAGGTAAACTTTTACAAAATCTGCATGGTGTATCGCTCCTGATTCATGAATATGGTATATTAAAAATAAGACCATGGACTAAAGTCACAAGCACAAGGAGCTAGAATAAGTAAAGTGAGAGATATTTTCCGAGGATCATCACCTTGTCATGGTAAAGAGGTATCTGAGTTCCTGAGATCCCAGGAGCGATCCCATTTGGAGTTTATCTCCTGTTAGGGTCCCCATGGCAATAAGGTCAAGGGGGAGGCTCCAGACAAAGAGCAATCCAACCATGACGTGATCAGTAGAGCTGGCAGAAGATGATGATACATCACAACAGCAGTGAAGGCAAAGGAAGGCTGCAGCAGTGAACGGTCTCCAGTTGTCTTGCGTTCCATGCCAGTGGACCTTGACCTCAATCTATCAAGGACTGTATGGTGTCTGCAATCGGACTCCCCACCTAGTCACACTCAGGCGTTCTCCGTTAAGGGAATAATCCCATGTGAGATAATACTCAAATTGACTGATTGCACTACTATAAAGTAAGAGAATTCGGTGCGATCTTCCAACCCAGCAAGAACTGCTTCAGTAAAGCTGAAGGAAGTTAGGTTCTTATTAGGAGTGTAATGATAACTAATACAATAAGAAATCATATTACCTGTCTGTCCCATCAGGGGCAACAGACTCTGCTCTGCAGGGAGAGCATGCAGATTAGCAATCTTTGCAGCGCACAACAGTTTGTTCAGTGCTATCTTCAAATTACTGTTAGAATCAACTTGTTAATCTACCAAGGTGCTTTATCAGGTGTTGGTGTATATTGTGTTTTACCTTCCTTCATATCCTACTTGTGGTTATGTATCAGAATCAGATCCAGAAAATCCTCAAAAGAATTTAAATCCTGAAATTAGTATTAACAAAAATGCTGTTAAGTAGCACTGCTTAGGTTTTGTACAGTGTGTTTACAAGGCAATAGACCTCTCTTTACCAGAACAATTTGAGCTTTGAAACAGCATATTTCTTTATAGAAGTAATAGAACAGGCTTGAATTTGCAGTGATCTATGAACGGTGGCTACTTTATTAGGTACAGTATACCTGTACACCAACTTGTTAATGCAAGTATCTGATCAGCCAATTATGTGGCAGCAACTCAATGCATAAAGCATGTAGACATGGTCAAGAAGTTCAGTTGTTGTTCAAACCAAACATCAGAATGGGGAAGAAATGTGATCTAAGTGAGTTTGACTGTGGAAGTATTGCTGGTGCCAGACAGGGTGGTTTGAGAATCTCAGAAATTTCTGATCTTGTGAGGTTTTCACACACAATAGTCTCTAGAACAGAGAAAAAAAATAATAATAAATACAATAATAATAATAATAATAATAATAATAATAATAATAAATAAATAATAAATAAATCAATTATAGTATACGTATATTGAATAGATTTAAAGAACGCCAAAAAATAGAAATCCAAGGGTTCAATGTCCATTTAAGAATCGGATGGCAGAGGGGAAGAAGCTGTTCCTGAATCGCTGAGTGTGTGCCTTCAGGCTTCTGTATGTCCTACCTGATGGTAACAGTGAGAAAAGGGCATGCCCTGGGTGCTGGAGGTCCTTAATAATGGACACTGCCTTCCTAAGACACTGGTTCCTGAAGATATCCTGGGTACTTTGTATGCTAGTACCAAAGATGAAGCTGACTAGATTTACAACCCTTTGCAGCTTCTTTCGGTCCTGTTCAGTTGTTTCCCCCCCCCAAACACCAGACAGTGATGCAGCCTGTCAGAATGGTCTCCATGGTACATCTATAGAAGTTTTTGAGAGTATTTGTTGACATAACTAAATCTCTTCAAACTCCTAATGAAGTATAGCTGCTGTCTTGCCTTCTTTATAACTACATCGATGGGACCAGGTGAGATCCTCAGAGATCTTGACACCCAGGAACTTGAAACTGCTCACTCACTCCACTTCTGATCCCTCTATGAGGATTGGTATGTGTTCCTTCGTCTTACCCTTCCTGAAGTCCACAATCAGCTCTTTTGTCTTAGCGACGTTGAGTGCCAGGTTGTTGCTGCAGCACCACTCCACTAGTTGGCATATCTCACTCCTGTACGCCCTCTCGTCACCACCTAAAATTCTACCAACAATGATTGTATCGTCAGAAAATTTATAGATGGTATTTGAGCTATGTCTAGCCAACCTATTGTGACGATAGGCAAATTGCTATGGGTCCAGGTCCTTGCTGAGGCAGGAGTTCAGTCTAGTCATGACTAACCTCTCAAAGTATTTCATCGCTGGCGATGTGAGTGCTATCGGGCGATAATCATTAAGGCAGCTTATATTATTCTTCTTAGGCACTGTTGCTTTTTTGAAGAGAGTGGGAACTTGCTTCACCACAGGTACAATCCCCCCCACCATTGAGGCCATCTTCAACAGGGAGAGCCTGAAGAAGTTGGCATCCACCACTAGGGACCTTCACCATCAGAGACATGTCCTCTTCTCATTCCTATCATCAATGCCTGAAGATCACGCTCAGTGTTTCAGTAACAACTTCTTCACCTCTACCTTCAGATTTTCAAACAATACATGAACACTACCTGTGATTATTCCTTTTTTGTGCTATTTGTTTATTTTGCAATTTATAGTAATTATATGTCTTTGCTCTGTACTCCTATTGCAGAGCACCAAATTTCACAGTATACTTCAGGGCAGCTTGGTGGCCTAGCAGTTAGTATAATGCTATTACAGTGCCAGCAGCCTGGGTTCAATTGCACTGCTGTCTACGGAGTTTGTATTTGTCCCTGTGAGTTTTCTCCAGGTGTTCAGGGTTCCTCCCACATTCCAAAGATGTACAGGTTAGCAGGTTAATTGGATGGCGTGGGCCAGAAGGACCTGTTACCTTGCTGTATCTCCAAAGTAAAAAATATATACTTCGTAGCCACTTTATTATGTACACCTGTACACCTGTTTATTAATGCAAATATCTAATCAATCAATCAATCAATCATATGGCAGCCAATCAATGCATAAAAGCATGCAGATATCATCAAGAGGTTCAGTTGTTCAGACCAAGCATCAGAATGGGGAAAAGTGACTCTGACCATAGAATGATTGTTCGTGCCAGATGAGATAGTTTGAGTGTCTCAGAAGTTGTTGATCTCCTGGGATTTTCATGTACATTAGTCTCTACTCTAGAGCAGGGGTTCCCAACCTTTTTTATGCCAATGGCCAAAGGGCCATTAACCAAAGGGTCTGTGGACCCCAGGTTGGGAACCCCTGCTATAGAGTTTACAGAAAATGGTGCAAAGAAACAAGAAAAAGATCTAATGCACAGCAGTTCTGTGGATGAAAACACCTTGTTAATGAGAGAGGTCAGAGGAGAATGGCCAGACTGGTCCAAGCTGACAGGAAGGCAACAGTAACTCAAATACCCATGTGTTACAACAGTGGTATGCAAAAGAGCTTGTCTGAATGCACAGGATCGAGCCTTGAAATTGATGGGCTACTGCAGCGGAAGACCATGAACATACACTCAGTGGCCATTTTTCTTAGATTCAGGAGGTACCTAATAGAGTGGTCATTGAGTGTATAGTATCTTTAATAATCTCAGCTGTTCAAAGCCATTTGGCAATCAATGAAGTGTGGCAGTCATTGTGAGCAAAGCAAGCTCTTGAACACAGTTCTAGCAAGTTTGGTTGTGGGACGAAACAGTATGTTATTGAGTAAGACCAAGCTGTTTGCTGAACTTTAAAGGAGACGTGATGCAGTGGAGAAACTGCAGAGGAACAGTAAAATTTTCTGCTTAACACTTCACCCTCTTAACGATATGATTAAGGATGAACTTTATTCGCTATATACATTTACATGTATTAGGAATGTGCTGTGGGGTGTTGGCCAGAGAGCAATGTGCAGCAAAAAAGAACAACGTTCAACAATTAAAAGAATTATATAACAATAAAGTTAGAGGTTAAATTGTGGATGTGGAGTAAAATGTGCATAAATTCATAAATGCCAGCATGTATTTACAATGCAAGTCGCTTTGTAAAAAGAGGTTAAAAAATGTTCACAGAGCAGTGCAGTGACAGGGTTAATAGGTGGAGGGCAGTGGGGGTAACTAGATTAACTGCCTGTGTGAAGAATCTTTTAAGATGGTGTGAAGTTTTTGTTTTAATAACCCAATTGCACTTTCCTGAAGAGAGCTTTTGGAAAAGTTAGTTTGCTAGCCTGGGCATTTTCTGTATTGTAACCAAATTTATCTTCACACAGGAAATGGAAAAGAAAGCGCCTGTTGGAAAAGGAGCAGCGCCAAGCCAGCGGGGAAGCTGCTGAATCAGATGAAAGTGATGCAGAGTTTGATGAGGGGTTCAAGGTGCCAGGCTTCTTCTGGAGCAAGCTATACAAGTACGTACAGCCATGAAAAAGATGATTAGGATGAAAATAAGGTTCCTTTATCTCTGGAAGCAGCATGAAAGTGTGGAGATTGGTGTATAGTGAGGGCAAAGTGGGGCATGGTTAGCAGGAGTGAATACACATCTTTCACATCTGGAATTGCCACTTGGTGTGTGTATCCTTCTGTCTAAGCAGCTGTAAAATAAATTGTCTCAGATACTCTGAGTTTTCAGATAACGTGAGAATGGTATTCAGTGCCATTGGGCGCCATAGTTGCTAGTAGTTAGCGCAATGCTATAACAGCTTGGGACATCAGAGTTTGGAGTTTAATTCCAGCAGCAGCTGTAAGGAGTCTCTGGACATCCTCCCTGTAGAATGTGTGGGCTTTCCCAGGTGCTCCTGTTCACTTACACAGTCGAAAGACAGGCCAGGTTGATTAACTGGTCATTGTCAATTGGCATGTCATTATATTAGGGTTAATCAGGATTGTCAAGGGGTTGTTGGGGTAGTGTGACTCAATGGGCTACTCTTCACATTACTGCTAAATAAATAAGTACAAGTGAAATTACAGTGGATTCCTGTTAATTGTGACACATTGGGACCAGTACATGTTGGCCCAATTAAACAGCTGCTCCAATTAGTCAGAGTTTCATGGAAATAGTTAAGAGGTATAAAAGAAAGATAAACTACTGTTTAACTGTGACAATTATGTATTCAAATGAAATACATAACAAATCAGAACACTACCAATACTGCTACAATACGATAAAGCACTATTAGTTCCTTATAGTTATCAATGAAGGAATTTATCCAGTGTACACTGACAAAATCTAGCATAGACACCTAGTGTAGGTAATAGACTGCCTTCATACAATGTGCTCAACAATTACATCCTCCAAATCTTCATTTTCATTGTAATATTCAAGATAATTATCAATATCTTCAAATTTTTCATTGTTCCTAACTTGTTGAAGTAGTGAAATTTTTCTATTTTCTCTCCCAGCTGCTTCTGGCATCTCCAAGCTTGAATTCTTGAAACCTGAGTGACCAAAACATTCCTGAATGGTCTCACTGTTTATTTCTTGCCAACTCACTGCTTTTTGAACACAAACACATACAACTGATGCTATTTAAAAACTGTTTGCTATAAGTATGTTTAATGGCCCTGCACATGACTGACAGTAATTATAAACTATTTGGCAACAGTCTCTTGTCCCAATTAAGCAGCATAGTGTCCCAAATAACAAAGGGAATCCTGGCTATTTTCTCAATTAGTTTTTGTTCTTTAAGAGTTGTCTCAAAATTCACTGTAATTGGTGAAGTAGGTAGACAATACATTTATTTTATTGGTGTTACAGAGCCACTCAATTGCTGTTAATAGTTAATTCTTTTACAAGTTTATCTGCTTCAGGCTTTGGCCAAGCAGTGAAACTAAGTAATGCATAAATTTCTGTCTTGATGAAGCCTGCTTTCAATGTTATCAGTTCATGTTGATGTAGGAAGGAGCAGTGCAGACTTTCTTATTTTCCTCAATCATTTTATCGACCATTGATGCAATTAATAACTGTTCCTGAGTGAATCAAAAATGAATCATTCTACATCTAGCAAATTAGTAGTAAAATTCAATTCCTGCTTAAAATCCATTAATGTTTAGTTTGCAAAAAATATGTGTTCGTAAACTGTTAGAGGATTTATTGTTTACTTAAAACATTGGCAAAAACACAACACAGGAGAGTCAGTATGGGCTTGCATAAGAGCAGGCTAACTTATTCCCTTTCCCTTTGTTCCTACAGTTCTTCCCTTTCAGATTCTTTTCCAGCTCCCTTTATAGAAACTATTATTTAATTTGCCTCCACTACTAAGTACTTTACAGGCCCTAATCATTCACTTCCTTAAAGAAAAAAAAATCCTTTTTCTAAATGTCACTTTAGATTCTTTGTCCAGTCACTTTCATTCCGATTACCTTGTACTTGACTCCCAGTCAATGGCAAAAGTTGCTGTCGATCTATTCTGTCTGTATCCTTTATGATTTTTTACAGGCTGTACCTCTATCAAATCGCAACCACTAATGTACCAAAGAGAACAACCAAGCTTCTTTACACTATCCTCATTAGTTGCCCTTCATTCTTGTCAAAAACACTTCTCCTAAGCTGTCAGGCTGAACAACACCTCTATCCTTTTACCCAGCCCACCAGCACTACAAACTTCAAAGTATATTTATTATCAAAATACATACATGTCACCATATACAGCCCTGACATTCATTTCCTTTCAGACATTCACAGTAAATCCAAGAAACACAGTAGAATCCATGAAAGACCACATCCAACAAGCCAGGCAAGCAATCAATGTGAAAAAGACAACCAACTGTGCAAATAAAAATGGAAAAAGTAATAATAAAATAAATAAATCAGCAATAACTGTTGAGAACATAAGTTGAAGAGCCCTTGAAAGTGAATCCATAGGTTGTGGGATTAATTCATTGTTGGAGAAGATGAAGTTATCTCCTCTGATTCAAGAGGCTGATGGTTGAGGTATAATAACTGTTCCTGAACCTGGTGTTGTGAGTCCCGAGGCTCCTGTACCTTCTTCTTGCTGGCAGCTGCCAAAAGAGAGCATGGTCTGGGTGATGTGGGATTTTTGATGATGGATACTGCTTTCCTGCAACAGCATTCCAGTGGTGGGGAGGGCGTCACCCGTGATGGGCTAGGCTTTATCCACTACTTTTTGTAAGATTTTTCATTCAAAGGTATTGGTATTTCCATACCAGGCCATGATGCAACTAGTCAATATACTCTCCACCGCACATCTATAGAAGTCTGTCAGTTTTAGATGTCATAACAGCATAAGATATAAGAGCAGAATTGGGCTATTTGGCCCATCAGGTCTGCTCCACATTTCATCATAGTTGATCCAGTTTTCCTCTCAGCCTAATCTCCTTCCTTCTCCCCTTGTCCTTTCATGCCCTGACCAATCAAGAATCTATCAACCTCTGCCTTAAATATACACAAAGACTTGGCCTCCACAGCTGCCTGTGGGAAAGAATTCCACAGGTTCATCACTCTCTTGCTAAAGAAGTTCCTCTTCATCTCTATTCAGAGGCTGTGTCCTTTGGTTTTAGACTCTGCCACCATAGGAAACATCCTTCCAACATCAACTCTATCAAGGCCTTTCAGCATTCGATAAGTTTCAATGAGATCACCCCTTATTCTTCTGTATTCTAGTGAATGCAGGCCCAGAGTAATCAAACTCTCTTCATATGACAAGCCATTCAATCCTGGAATCATTTTTATGAACCCTCTCCAGTTTCAGCACATCCTTTCAAAGATAAATTGCCCAGACCTGCTGACAATTCTCCCAAGTGAGACCTCACCACTGGTTTATAAAGTCTCAACATTACGTCCTTCCTTTCAGCATCTAGTCCTCTTGAATGAATGCTAACATTGCATTTGCCTTCTTCATCACAGACTCAACCTGCAAATTAACCTTTATGGAATTCTGCACAAGGACTCCCAAGTCCCTTTACATCTCAGTTTTTTATATTTTCTCTTCATTTAGAAAATAGTTAGTCCTTTCATTTCTTCTACCAAAGTGCATGACCGTATACTTTCTGACACTGTATCCTATCTGCCATTTCTTTTCACATTCTCCTAATCTAAGTCCTTCTCTAGCCTCTCTGCTTCCTCAAAACTATTTCCCTTCCACCTATCTTCATATCATTTGGAAACTTTGCAACAAAACCATCAATTCCATCAACCAAATCATTGATATATAATGTAAAAAAAAACAGTCCCAACACAGTACCCTGTGGAACACCACTAGTCATGGGCAGCCAGCTAGAAAAGGCTCCCTTTATTCCCACTCTTTCCCTGCTGCCAATCAGCCACTGGTTTATCCATGCTAGAATCTTTCCTGTAATACCATGGGCCAGTAGCTTGTTAAGCAGTCCCATGTGTGGCACCCTGTTAAAGGCCTTCTGAAAATCCAAATACATAACATCAACCTATTTTCCTTTGTCTATCTTGCTTGTTATTTCTTCAAAGAATTTGAACAGGTTTGTCAGGTAGGATTTTCCCTTGAGGAAACCATGCTGACTACAGCCTATTTGATCCCATGCCTCCAAGTACCCTGAGACCTCATCTTAATTATTGACTCCAACATTTTCCAAACATTGAAGTCAGAGTAATTGGCCTAAAGTTTCCTGCCTCTCTCCCTTCTTGAAGAGTGGAGTGACATTTGTAATTTCCAGTCTTCTGGAAACATCCAGAATCTAGTGATTCTTGAAGAATCATACCGATGTCTCCAAATCTTTTCAGCCACCTCTTTCAGAACTCTGGGGTGTACACCATCTGATTCAGCTGACTTATCTCTCTTCAGACCTTTCAGTTTCCTAAGAACTTTCTCTCTAGTTATGTTAACTTCACACACTTTGTGCCAGCTGACACCTAGAGCTTCCATCGTACTGCTAGTATCTTGCACAGTGAAGCCTGTCCGATATCCACTCTCACTCTCTATTACACTTCATGTATCTGAAAAAACTTGTGGTATCTTCTTTGATATTATTGGCTAGATTACTTTTGTGTTCCATCTTTACCTTAATGACTTTTTTAGTTGCCTTCTGGTGGTTTATAAAAGCTTCCTAATCCTCTAACTTCTCACTAGTTTTTGCTCTATTACATGCCCTCTCTTTGGCTTTTATGTTGGCTTTGGCTGCTCTTGTTAGCCATGGTTGTGTCATTTTTCCTTTAGAATACTTCTTCCTCTTTGGGATATATATTTCCTGTGCCTTCCAAATTGCTTCTAGAAATTCCAGTCATTGCTGCTGTGCCGTCATCCCTGCCATTGTTCTTTTCCAATCAATTCTTGTCAACTCCTGTCTCATGCCTCTGTAATTCTCTTTATTACACTGTAATACTGATACATCTGACCTTATCTTCTCCTCAGATTTTAGGGTGAATTCAATCATATTATGATCACACTCCCCTAAGGGTTCTTTTACCTTAAGCTCTGTAAACAATTCTGGTTCATTGTATAACACACCATGTAGAATAGCTGAACCTCTAATGGACTCAACCACAAGTAGGCACTCTAGGGATCCAGCAGCATTGTAGTTTTCCCAATCTACCTGCATATTGAAATCCCCCATGACTATTGTAACATTACCTTTTTGGCATGCATTTTCTGTTTCCTGTTGCAATATGTAGGTCACATCCTGACTACTGTTTGGTGGTCTGTATACAAACCCTATCAGGGTCTTTTTACCCTTACAGTTCCTTAGCTCTATCCACAATGATTTAATACCTTCCAACCCTATGTCAGCTCTTTCTAATGATTTGATTAAATTTTTTTAATAACAGAGCAATGCCACTCCCTGTACCTTCCTGCCTATCCTTCCAATACAATATGTATCCTTGGGCACTAAGCTCCCAGCTCTAATCTTTCAGCCATGATTCAGTGATGCCTATAACATCATACCTGTCAATCTACAACTGCGCTGCAAGTTCATCTACCTTATTCAGTATATTGCATGCATTCAGATACAACACCTTCAGGCCTATATTCACTCTTTTCGATTTTGTTCGCCTTTTACATTGCAACTCATCCTGTGATTGCAATTTTGCCCTATCGACAGCCTCCCCTTACTACACATTGCCTTTGTTTGTAAACCAGCCTCATCTTCAGCACGATTATCAGCCTTTACTACGGTACTTCTTGCATTGAAATATGTGCAGCTCAGGACACTAGTTGCACCATGCTCAACCTTTTAATTCTTAACTTTGTTTGGAGTCTTATCAATATCTTATCTCCTCAAACTGTTCTGGTACTCTGGTTCCCATTTCTCTGCAACTCTAGTTGAAACACTACCGTGTGGCATTAACCAACCATCCCACTAGGATATTAGTCTCCCTCCAGTTCAGGTGCAAACCATCCATTCTGAACAGGTCCCACCTTCCCTGGAAGAGAGCCCCATGATCCAAAAATTTTATGCCCTCCCTCCTACACTAACTCTTTAGCCATGTATTAAACTGTATAATCTTCCTAGTTCTGGCCTCACTAGCACGTGGCACTGGTAGCAGTCCTGAGATCACAACCCTGAAGATCCTGACCTTTAACTTACCACCTAACTCTCTGAACTCCTTATGCAGAACTTTGTCACTCATCCTACTTATGGCATTGGTCCCTACATGGACCAGGACATTTGGCTGTTCACCTTCCCACTTAAGAATGCTGAGGACTAAATTCGAGATATCCTGGACCCTGGCACCCAGGAGGCAACATACCATCTGGGAATCTAGTTCTCACCCACAGAACCTCCTGTCCATTCACCTAACTAACATTCAGTGTCCCTCTTCTCTCCCCATCCCTTCTGAGTCACAGAATGCCAGAGGGAGGCAGTGCAGAGTACCCCTGTGGCCATCCTGCACAGCAACAGGATATTTCAGATACTGTCAGGGTGGGTGACCTAACAGAGGAAGGTCACAGTAGTCGGGTCTGCGGTGCTCAGCCTCACAGTCATATGTATAAACAGAGTAGAGCAGGGTGCTAAGCACATAGCCTTGTGGTGCAGCTGTGTTGATGGAAGTTGTGGAAGAGATGTTGTGCCAATCAAAAGTGAGTGGGGTCTGCAAGTGAGGAAATCAAGGATCCAATTGCACAAGGCAGTATTGAGGCCAAGGTTTCGAAGCTTATTGATTGTTTTTGAGGGGTTAATAGTATTGAATGTCAAGCTATAGTCAATAAAGAGCATCCTGACGTGTGCATCTTTGCTGTCCATATATTCCAGGGTTGAGTGAAAAGCCAATGAAATCGCATCTGATGTGCATCTGTTGTGTTGTTAGGCAAAGTGGTGCAGATCCAAGTCACTTCTCAGGCAGGAGTTACATCCACGTCTCCGAGTGTACATGGTCTACATCTATGTTACTTGTACGTTGTGTCCTAGAGGATTTCATTATATTTACTGTGGGTTATTTGTTTGTATTGTGTACTTTATGCTTATTGTGTTTTTTATGGTGCTCTGGATCTTTATCTGGATCTCTGGATTTTTATGGTGCTCTCGATCATTTTGTTCTCCTTCACGCTCGTATACTGAAGTATAATAATAAACAATCTTGAATCTTCATCTCTCAATCATGTGGCAAATTTCTTCTGTTCCCCATGCAAAGCCTCTGTATTTTTACTTTTAAGTTTGGAACAGACAACTGGACATCGTACACCAGTTGTGGCCAAACCGTTGCTGTAAAAAAATCATCGTGGCATCCTTGTTCTTGTGCGCTCTACTTTTTTGTAAAAAGATCTCATGTCTCCCAGTGTTCTTACAATCATTTTCTCACCTCACTATTTCCAACTAACTGCATGTAAACCACAAAATTGCAAAGTTCAAAGTACATTTATGTCACCATATACTACCCTGAGATTCATTTTCTTGCAGGCATTCACAGTAGAACAAAGAATAACAATAGAATCAATGGAAAACTACACACAAAGATGACAAACAATCTATGTGCAAAGGAAGACAAACTGCGCAAATACAAAAAAAATGATAATCAATAAATAATATTGAGAAAATGAGTTGTAGAGTCCTTGAAAGTGAGTCCATAGGTTATGGAATCAGTTCACTGTGTTGAAGTGAGTGAAGTTATCCACACTGGTTTAGGAGCCTGATGGTTGAAGGGTAATAACTGTTCCTGAACTTAGTGGTGTGGAACCTAAGACTTCTGTACTTCCTTCTTGATTGCAGCAGCTAGAAGAGAGCATAGCCTCAATAGTGGAGGTCTTTTTGTGTAACCCTGTTTGAATTTTGAATTTTGCTTTCTAATTTATATCACCAGTTCTTCAAAAGGCAATTCCTCACATCTCAGCATTGAACCTAATCTACAACATGCCCATTCAGCCATTATCTCATTGAAGTATATATGACTGCGCTCTTCACATTTCGTTATTCCTCTCTCTATGCCATCTACAGATTCAAGAGCAGCAACCTGTATTCCCAAAACCAATGTATTAACATAAATAATTCTAAGAAATCCAATGGTTCTGAAAGCAATCTCCTAAAGAATTGCACTGTACATTCTCCTCAACAAAACAATCTTCAATTCCTGCTCTCTGTTTTCTGTTACTTAGCCAACTTTCCATTCACACTGTAACTATATAACAAAGTTAAAGTGTTTAGTAAAATTAATTAGGCTTTCAAGCATTTTTTATTTAGTTTCGCAGCATCATGATTGTATAATGAGTTAAAAATTGCTAAATTAAGATACAATTACGATTATTATTTCTGGTTTTGAATTAGAGGTGATTTTGCTGCTAATGACTCATTTATAAATGCTTTGCATGATGTTGTACAAAATGAAATCTCATTTTCTCTTGCCAGGTATCAGCAGACAGGTGTGAGGTGGCTCTGGGAGCTGCACTGTCAGCAAGCAGGGGGGATTCTGGGAGACGAAATGGGACTGGGCAAGACCATCCAGATAATTGCCTTTTTGGCAAGCTTGAGTTACAGCAAGATAAGGACACGAGGCTCAAATTACAGGCAAGTGCCCCTCTGCAGACTGTCAGTCTGTGTAGCTCAATTAATATTTCATCATTTGTATTGCTGTTGTAGGAATGACTCGTGAATTTTTAATGACATTTCAATTACAATATTCCTTTAATTCTTTTAGTAGGACCATCAAAGGGAATTTTTACGAGATGTAGGAGCTGAGGGCAAGGGAAATTAAACATGTAACACATTTAATGAATGGCAAAACATTGGAACTTCATTTTGCAGAAGAGAAACACATGATGCTGTGGGTCGATAAATGTATACGGTTACCCTTCTCAATAGGGTTTGTTTGCAAACTCAGTTATGCCTCAATATCAATATTTTGTGTAAACTGAATTTTAAATCATGTATATAAAAAGTTACCTTACTTTATTAAATCTAGTATTAAAATGTCCTTTGGCAGCATTCCACATACACAGCTTTTACATAGCTATGAATATCTTTGAATGTTGTCACTCATTGCTTCAAAGATGCTATTATGCAGATGTAGGTTTTTGCCCCTCACCACTTGCACCTCTTTGCTTTAATCTTGTACGCTGTAGGTTTAACACAAGGATGACTTTTCGTAGTGTCCTGGAAGATGAGGGGCTTCGTTTGGCAGAATTTTTTTCCATTTCAAAACCTATTGAAATTTACTGTTTGCCTAGTTTAGATTTCCAGCATCTGCAGATTTTTATTTCCATTTTTGCTATTGATATTTACTATTGTGTGTAACTTCCAGGCAATGAAAATATATCTAATTTTGAAGATAGTTTTATTATTGATTGTCAGTTATAATCAACAATATCGATTGTTGTTATTCCTCATGTTAAATTAGCAAAATAAGAATGTATTAAAGTTGATGTCTCCTTTTTTTTCTCTTTGGAATTGAAGGTATAATGGTTTGGGGCCTGTGCTTATTGTCTGCCCGGTAACAGTGATTCATCAGTGGGTAAAGGAATTCCACAGTTGGTGGCCGCCATTCAGAGTGGCAATTCTGCACGAAATGGGTTCCTTTACCAACAGGAAGGTAAGTGTTTGGAGAAGCTGATGTCATGGTATTATTATTGATAAATTGGTTTATAGAAACATAGAAAACCTACAGCACAATACAGACCCTTCAGCCCACTAAGCTGTGCCAAACATGTCCTTACCTTAGAACTACCTAAGCTTTATCCATAGCCCTCTATTTTTCTAAGCTCCATGTAGCCATCCAGGAGTCTCTTAAAAGACCCTATCATATCCGCCTCCACCCCCGCTGCCGGTAGCCCATTCCATGCACTCACCACTCTCTGTGTAAAAAAAAAAACCTTACTCCTGACATCTATGTACCTAAATTGGTTTATTATTATCACATTTGCCAAAGTACAGTAAAAAGAAACTTTCTTTTAAGAACATAGAACATTATAACACAGTACAGGCTTTTCGGCTCATGATCTTGTGCCTACCTTTTAACCTACTCGATCAATCTAACCCTTCCACATAGCCTTCCATTTTTCTATCATCCCTGGTGCCTATCTAAGAGTCTCTTAAATATTCTGAATGTATCTGCCTCTACCACCACTCCAAGCAATGCATTCCATGCATCCACCACTCTCTGTAAAAAAAAAACTTAGCTCTGACATTCTCCCCCCCCATACTTTCCTCCAATCACCTTAAAATTATGCCCCCTCTTATTAGCCATTTCTACTCTCGGGAAAATATCTCTTGCTCTTCACTTGATCTATGCCTCTTATCATCTTGTACACTGCTATCAAGTCATTTCTTATCCTCTGTTGTTCTCAAGCTCACTCAGCCTATCCTCAGTCTCCAATCCAGTCAGTTTTCTGGTAGATCACTGCAATGAAATTTGCGCATCGTTCATATAGATCATATTATTGTACTAGTACAAGGGAAAACAATAACAAAATGCAGGATTAAGTTACAGCCATAGAGAAAGTGTAGTGCAGGCTGGCAACAAGGTACAAAGCCATAATGAGGTAGATTGCGAGGTCAAGAGTCTATCTTATATTAGTGGACTATTCTATAGTATTGTAACAACAGGCTAGAAGCTGTCCTTGTAGCTGGTTGTTCAAGCAAAAACTGCATCAAGATGTTCATGAATGAAAGAAGATCCTAGTAGTGTTTTGATAGGAAATTGTGTTAAAAATAGAATGTGACGGCAAATGATTAATATTGAAATTTCCATGTAATTGTCTATTAGTCTGTTTAATAATGTACAGTGGATTCCAGTTAATTGGGACACATTGGGATCAGTACATTTTGGCCCAATTAAGTGGCTGCCCCAAGTTTCATGAAATAGTTAAAGAAGACAAACTGAGTAATAAATTATGTATTTAAATAAAATATAGAACAAATTAAAACACAACATAGTACTAAAATTGACAGGAATTCATCCAGAGTATGCAGTGAGTATAATCAGTGCAGATAATGGACTACCTTCATACAATGTTTTAGACATTTCATTCCCCAAATCTTTATTTCCATTGTAATACTCAAGACGATTGATGATACCTACAAATTCTTCATACTTCCTAATTTGATGAAGTAGTGAAATCATTTCATTTTCACTCCCAGCCATTTCTGGCATCTCTAAACCTGAATGCTTGAAACCACAATGAGCCAAACAGTTTGAAATTGTACTGCTTATTTCTCTCCAACTACCAGTAATAAGAAGTCTGCTTTTTGAACATAAAAGCATGTACCTGTTGCTATTTGCTTGAAGTATGGTGTAGTGTAGTGGTCACCAACCTTTTTAAGCCCAAGATCCCCTACCTCGGCCTTAGTAAAAGGCAAGATCGACCCCAGATCACTTAGTTACACGCACGTGCACTGGGGCAGAAAAGACCGGAAGTAAAACCCCGCAGCCCGGAAGTAGAAATAATGTATAAACACCAGGGGTACCCACCCTTTTTTTGCACCGTGGACCGGTTTAATATTGACAATATTCTTGCAGACCAGTTGACTGGGGGGGAGGGCGTGGGGGGGTGTTAAACACAATGGGAATACAGCGATACTCAAAGCAGGTTCCTTATGTCCAGTTTATTCCGCAGTTTAATTTTTGCGGCTCTCGGCATTTAGCTTTTGTCCCTGCCGCTCACATTTTTTCCGCTCACAAAACTCAACAGGTTTGTCTTTAAGTGCAGGGTGTTTGGACTCAGGGTACTGAAGCAGTTTTGAGTGCTTCATTGCCGCATTGGACAATCTCCAGGCCCGAACTCCAGCCTCCTACCCACCCCAGAAAGTAATGATCAGAAAGTTTAACTCTCTAAAAAATAATCGATACCCACAATGAATTACAAAGCCAACATATTTAAAATAATTTTAAAGAACATTAAAATGAAAATATTTCCCTGTAGAATCTTATCTCCCAATTGGCATTCAATGATACTATGTAGGTTTCTAAATGTATTTATTTCATTTTAATAATGTTATGCATTATTTGTATGCATTGATGAGAGTACAACCACAGAGTCTTCCCAACTATCTAATAATATACTTGTTAACTATTTGACACGGCAAAAAATTGATGTTTTCTTTGTTACAGGCAGAATATTTGGAAGTTTCTTATTTATTTTAATGTGTTTCTGTTTTCAAGTTGGTGTTGATAGTGCTGAAATATGGAAACCAGTTATAATCTATTAGCTATGTGCAGTTCAACAGATTTTAATAGCCGGAGTAGAACAGATGAAATCCAAGATCTGGATATAATTATTAATTGAAAGCAACTCCTTCTGCCAGTGAAACATTCACAATATTTTGCTGGTTTAATGTTGTCTTTGTGTATATGGATCATTTGTCAATCTGATTGATTTTAATAACTGGAAGTGAGGTAATGTTCTGGGGCTTGAAGATTCAAGATTATTTAATGTCGTTTCTAGTCCACAAGTGTAAAGGAGAACAAAATAATTGTCACTTTGGATCCAATGCAGTACAAAAAAAAAGCGCAAAAGGTAAAGAATGCAAAAATAATGAAAACACAATAAATAAATAAATAAATAAATAAACAAACAAACAAACAAACATACATAAGGTAGCTTATATGCATAGATTTATTGTATGTCAATGAAGTGATGCTAGACACAGGAGTGTCTGTATATAAGCAGACTGGAGTAATGATTGGGGATGAGAAGGGGTGGGTTATTAGGTGGAGGTTTTGATCTGCCTTACTGCTTGGGGAAAGTTACTGTTTTTGTGTCTGGTGGTCCTGGCCTGGACGCCACATGGCCTCCTCCTTGATGACACACTAATCATATATTTCTCAGTAACCATTAAAGTAACATAAAACCCTTTATATTTTCTGCAATAATGGAAGTACTCAGTCTCCAGCTTTAGTGTTTAGCAGTGCGGAAAATGAAACAAAAGGTTTGTTTTATTTGTTCTGTACACTATTAAGAGCTTGACAAGGACCAGGCTTTTTACTTTGACATGGAGCATCTTCACTAGTGTTGTTTTCCCCTGTCAGCACAAGACCTTGTTTATTTAAAAATTTTGCTTGAAGGGAGTTTAAATTAATTACAGGTTCAGCAACTCATGACTGTGAACCTCCTTTGCTCTGTTCACTGTGAGTGGCCTTCATGCGCTGCATTTAAGTCCTGTTTTGCTGGTATCTGACATTGTGATTAATGGCTGTTGTTTTCAAACAGTCCACTGTTTGCCCTCTAGGAGGGATTGGTCTCCAGAGCATCAATAATAACAGCACCGCTTTCACAAAATGTCTTTTAATGATGGAAGAACTGTGTTCATTGAGTTAGGCTAATTGCAGGCATCGTTTATTAATTGCAAAAACTAGGGGAGGTTACATATTTTACAAGCACTTAATTTGAAATCACGGGAGATGATTTGAGAATTAGATCTGTTGATGGAGGTCTTACTGCATTTCATAATGGTTTTTGTTATCATTCTGTACATATAAAATAGAGAACATTACTATATATGTTATTGCAATCACAACCATGTATTTTGATCTTGCAGGAGAGACTTATTCATGACATTGCTGCATGTAATGGTATTCTCATCACCTCTTACTCCTACATTCGGATCATGCAGGAGTCAATTGCACGCTACCATTGGCATTATGTCATTCTGGATGAGGGGCACAAAATCCGAAACCCAAATGCTGCCATTACTGTTGCATGTAAACAGGTAACCTAATAATAATTTTACCTTTTCTGATGATTTGGATATGGGCAGCAAAGGTCACACTAAAAGTGCTACTCCCCCTAAGGTGGTTATGTTCATAATTAAATGACCTGCTGTACTGCTTTAAAGTTCAAAGAAATTCAAACTACTTTTATTATCAAAGTATCTACAGTATATATTATACAACATTGAGATTCGTCACCTTACAGGCAGCCTCAAAACAAGAAACCCAAAAGAACCTATTAAAAAAAATCCACAAACACCCAATGTGCACACAAAAAAAACCAAAACATGCAACCAATAAAAGCAAGCAAAGAACATTCAGAACAAAAGTGAGTCCAGAGACACAAAGCCCAGAGCAGCTGGAGCAGGCCGACAGACTCAGCCTCAGTTTGTCGTACAGTGGAGCAAAACATCACACAGCTCACAGACACGAAGCCAGGAGCAGGCTCTCAACCTCATCTCAGCACAATGGAAAATGGAACAAATGTCGCCGAGTAGCGAACAAAACTAGCCTGACCCTCACCTCTGGTCCCAACGCCTTGCCTTTTCAATCCATCCAGACCAGTGTTTAAATTGTCCAAACACCTGGTCATTCCTTGCTCTTATGAAGTGACCAGATGCTGATTACATTGACTAGTTTGCAACGACAGACGGATAATGTCTGGTTCATGAATAGAAATACCAAGAAGAGACAAATCATTGGCTCAGTCCTGTACATTTTGGAATAAGCTAGGGGCTCAATGGCCTCCTTGCTAATGATAGCTTTACATGGTACTGATCAGACCACACTTGGAGTATTGTGAGCAGTTTTGGGCCCTTTATCTAAGAAGGGATGTGCTAGCATTGGAGAGGGCCCATAGGAAGTTCACAAGAATGATCCTGGGAATGAAGGGGTTAATGTTTCAGGAGCTTTTATGCCTCCGGGCCTGTACTTGCCAGAGCTTCGAAAAATGATGGGAGATCTTATTGAAAACTATTAAAGATTGAAAGACTTCGATAGAGTGGACATGTAGAGATCTTTCCTATAGTGGGAGAGTACAGGACCAGAGGGCACAGCCTCAGAACTGAAAACAGCTTAGAAATGTAGCTCTGTTAATATACAAGGTACTCCAAGGTACTTTACAATGCAGAAAGAATACCACAAATAAAATCATGGTCTTAACATTTAGAACATTCTGTTACCTCAACCTGCCTCAGCATTAAATCCGGATCTCCACTATGTTTGGCTTTTGCATTTACAAATAATTAACTTATTGGATTGATTTCTGTGATAAGAGAGTTGGGACATTTGGCTGATGTTAAATCTAAAAGTTTTTACCATCTCCCAGTTCTAGAAATTTGTGAATGTGGGTATTAGGAAGGAAGTTCTTAGTGTTGTTGAGGCAACCCATTGTCACCCACAGTGAGAGTTCGGGCGTATGTAAGAAATTAAATTCTAAGTATTGAAATTGCAACAGAGCATATAAATCTGGACTTTGGGCTGAAATATCAGAATTATTTGACCATGGGGACTAGAATGTTGCCCTCAGTTACTATGCCATGGGCAGTTCATTGATGATGTTGGCAATGAATCCTTTGCTGGAGCAGGAACTTTGCTGCACATGAGACAAGACAAGACCATAAGACATCGGAACAGAATTAGGTTATTTGGCCCATCAAGTCTGCTCCACTATTCTCCTTAATTCCATTTTTCTGCCTTCCCCCTATAACCTTTGACACCCAGACTAATCAAGAACCTGTCTGATTTAAATATACCCAATGACTTGTCCTCCACAGCTGCCTGTGACAAAGAATTCCACAGATTCACCACCCTCTGGTTAAAGAAATTCTCCTCATCTTTGTTCTAAATGGATGACCCTCTATTTTGAGGCTGGGTTCTCTGGTCCTAGACTTCTCCAACTATATGAAACATCCTCTCTCTATCCATTGTCAAGGCTTTTCAATATTTGATAGATTTCAATGAGATCCCCTCTCATTCTTCTAAGCTCCAGTGAGTACAGGCCCAGAGCCATCAAATGTTCCTCATACATTAACTTTTAACCCCAGCAGCCGTGGAAATGGATGATACGGGGATCATTAGTGGTGGTGAAATAAATATACAGCCAGCCAGCCAGCCAGCCAACTCAAGATGAATATCAGTGTTCTTGATTTGTTCAATATAAGAGTTGAGCCAAATTTCGTGCGTAAGAGGATACTATATATTACTGTGTCAGATCATTAATTTTGTGAAATGGTTTGAAAGTTACTGAAATTCTATTTGAGAAAATATTGCCCATGGCCCTTTGATATAGACCATAAGGCATGGGAGCAGATTTATACCATTTGTTCCATTAAGTCTGCTCCTGATATATATGTCCTCTCCCTGCATTAGAGCCATTCATTTTAATTGACAGAAACTGAGACTACTGTTGAATAACACGAAAGACACTGGAGGAACTCGGCAGGTCAGGCAGTATCTATAGACAGCTGACATGTTGCGTCAAAACGCTTAATCTGGACCGAAGATAGAGGGGAGATAATCAGGATTAAAGGATTGAGGGAAGAGGTGGTGCAAGAATTTGCAGGTGATAGGTGAATCCAGATGAGGGAGGGAATGACATCAGAGGATGGGAGGTAATAGGTGGACCGGATAGGAGAGGACAGTGGAGAATGTAATAAAAGGAAGAGAGGTGGGGAAGTAACTGGTGAGTGATGTGAAGATGGAGCAAATGGGAAGGGGAAAGACATGGGGTGATGGGGGCTAGAGAGAACAATGTAGTTTTATCTCAGTTAGGGATCTAGTGTAGAACAGGCCCTTCCAGCCCTTCAAGCCTCGCCACCCAGCAACCCACCAAGTTCATGCGAGCCTGATCACAACAATAATCTCTTACTCAATGTCAGCAACACCAAGGAGCTGATTACTGACTTCAGGAGGAGGAAACTAGAGGTCCATGAGCCAGTCCTCATCAGAAGAATCAGAGGTAGAGAGAAGTCAGCAACCTTAAGGTCCTCTGTTATAATTTCAGAGGATCTGTCCTGGGTGCAGCACATAAGTGAAATTACAAATAAAGCATGGCAAACTTTCTAAGAAGTTTGTGAAACTTTGTCAAACTTCTGTATATGTGTGGCGGAGTGTATATTGACGGATTGCAATGCCAATGTCCTTGAACAGAAAATCCTACAGAAAGTAGTGGATACGGCCCAGTCCATCACGGGTAAAGCCCTCCCCACCGTTGAGCACATCTGCACAGAACATTGTCACAGCAAAGAAGCATCCATCAACAAGGGACCCTCATCACTGGGTCATGCTCTCTTCTCCCTGCTGCCTTCAGGAAGAAAGTACAAGAGCCTCAGGACTCACATCACCAGGTTCAGGAACAGTTATTACTCCTCAACCGTCAGGCTGTTGAAACAGAGGGGATAAGTTAGCTTCGCTTGCCTCATCACTGAACTGTTCCCATAACCTATGGAATCACTTTCAAGAGTTCTTCATCTCATGTTCTTGATATTTGCTTCTTATTTATTATTATTATTATTATTATTATTTCTTTTCATTTTCTTTTGTACTTGAGGGGTTTGTTTCACTTGCACGTTGGTTGTCCGCCCTGTTGGCGTGATTTTTCACTGATTTTATTATGTTTAGTAGATTTTTTGAGTATGCTCACAAGAAAATGATCGTCAGGGTTGTATGTGGTGGCATAAATTTACTTTGAACTTTTAAAAACGTGATCTGGGTGTCAGTAGGTACATGAAATGTAGGTACAAGAAATAACTAAGAAAGAATGTTCAAAGTAAATTTATAATCAAAGTACATACATGTCGCCATGTATAACCCTTAGATTCATTTTCTTGCAGGCCTTCATAGTAAGAAAGAAAGAATAATAAATAAGCAATAAATACCAAGAACATGAGATGAAGAGTCTTTGAAATTGAGTCCATAGGTTGTGAGAACAGTTCAGTGTTGGGACAAGTATAGTTACCCTCTCTGGTTCAGGCGCCTGATGTTGAGGGGAAGTAACTTCCTGAACATGATGGTGTGAGGTCTGAGGCAACTGTACCTTTTTCCTGATGGCAGCAATGAGAAGAGAGTATGTCCTCGACGCTGGGGATCCCTGCTGATGGATGCTGCTTTCCTGCAGCAGTCCTCTATGTAGATGTGTTCGATGGTAGGGGGGCTTTATCTGTGATGGACCAGGCTGTATCTATTATATAAAAATAGAGTATTTGACTTTACCACAAGATGGATGGAGTGAAAGAGTAGAGAGTCTTGTCATAAATGTACACGACGTTGGTGAGACCATACCTGGAGTATTTGCATGGCTTTGGTCAATTTATTTAAGGAGGTATGTACTTGCCTTAGTTTAAGCATAGAGGTTGCTGGACTTACTCCTAGTGCAAGGGATGCCTCATGAAAGGTTTGAGCAAAATAAGAGGTGATTTCATTGAAATCAATAAAATGGTAAGTTTGGCAGTTGTACAGTGAGGGTTCTCATCCTAGTGGCTGAGTGTTGAATTAAAGAGCACAGACTCTGTGTAATGGGTCATCCACAAGGCAGAGACGGAAGGAATTTTTTTCCTCAGGGGTCATGAATCCTGAAATTCCCCACCAGAAATATGTGGATGCTGAATCATTGGACACATTAAAGCCGGAGAAAGAACCAACTACATTCCAGGAGGGTTTACAAGACTGAGGCAGGATAGTGAGTTGAGGCTGATTGTCCAATAGCAGAGCAGGATTGAAAGACTCAGGATTGTTCAATGTCCTTTCTAGTACATACACAAGTGTGAAGGAGAACAACATAATTGTTACTCCAGATCTAATGCAGCACAAAAAACACAGTAAGATAAAGAACACAATAAATATAAATTCATATGATGGCTTATATGCATAGATTGATTGAATGTCCATAAATCCTAGCCACAGGAGTGTCTGTATGTAAGATGACTGACAGGAAATGATAAAATAGTAGTGGAGGGGTGGATTAGAAGGGCCATTTGACCTGGTTTTAATTTATTATGTGCTTATTTGAAAGTTACCTAAATCATAGTCAGCAGTAGAATTCTTATACAGTGCTCCTATGTATCAGAAACTGTCATAGGACATTAATCTATCTATGAGGCACTGAAGTTTGCACCAATTTTCTAAGGCCCATTAGCATGACACTATTACAGCACTAGTGACCGGGGTTCAATCTTGACACTGTCTGTAAGGAGTTTGCACATGTACATTCTCCCTGTGACTGTGCGGGTTTCTTCTAGGTGCTCTGGTTTCTTCCCACATTCCAAAGTCGTATGGGCTGATCTTAGTAAGTCGTGGACATACTATGTTTGTGCCAGAAATCTGGCAACACTGGCAAGCTGCCCCAACACATCCTCGGACTGTGTTGTTTGTAACCCAAATGATGTATTTCACTGTATGTTTCAATGTTTTGATATACATGTGACAAGTAAAGCTGATCTTTCTTCTTTTTGTTTTCTAATCACCTTCATAGGCAGAATCATCACTTTGGAATTATTTGTAGTTAAGTAGTTAATCAAGTGTATTTGGCTCATGTTTTAGTATTTTAAAAATTCACACTGTAACTTACAAAGATTTTTATTAAACTGTAGAGCACTCCTGTACTATTCAGATCACAGTAATCTTTCACCCGGACATGGAATGTTTCATTAAAATGAACAGTGCAGTCTTTGGAAACAGTAAACTTTACATATGTATTCCCTGCTGATATTTGGCATTTCCAGAGAGAGAGGCATAAAGGAAGCAGCCACAGACACTGAACTTTCTTGCAGGCATGTATGCTGTTTCTTTTCATTGATTCACAGAATACAAGAGTGTTGAAAGTAAGGCTAGCTTTTATCGTTCACCCCTAATTGCCT
The DNA here is from genome assembly GCF_030144855.1 of Hypanus sabinus. Classification (NCBI taxonomy): domain Eukaryota; kingdom Metazoa; phylum Chordata; class Chondrichthyes; order Myliobatiformes; family Dasyatidae; genus Hypanus; species Hypanus sabinus. The sequence continues at coordinate 66,592,240 of NC_082726.1, read as the reverse complement.
TAGAGTTGAAATTTAAAAAGCAATTTCAGGGGACAGTTAAAATTCAACCCTATTGCTCTTGGGTCTAGTCTGGAGTCATGTGTAGGTCAGGCTGAGTAAGGATGGCAGAATCCCCCCCTCTGTAAAATACATTAGCGTTTTTAAGACAAGTGCATAGTTTCATGGTCGCTGTTCTCAATAATATTCTTTAATTCAGATTAATTAATTTAATTGAATTTAAATATCTCAGCTGCTACGGTGAGAATTGAATTTGCATGTGAAAATCATTACATTCCAGAAACATAACCAATATGTTACTACAACCAGAATTCTATGATAGCTAATTATAAAATAGTTACAGAAAGAGAAATAAAATGATGAGAAAGATAATTAGTGCATATTAAAGATAATCAAAAGCATTTATTACAGTTGATTGTATAAAAGGTGAATAAGATCCCCTCTTTATTTGCAGATGACAAAATCATATGCCTTGAAATTGTTTGAACTATCCTGATATCTTTCTTCAAAGAATGTTTGTAAACTTAATTTTGGCACCACTTTATTGAATCATAAGCTTTTAATGTAGATAAATATTTAAAGAGATGTATTTGGTCAGAGTTTCACGGTAGTCTTGCACTCAGTGCTGTTAATGGATACTGCTTGCTGCCTAAGAGTAGCAAAATTAAACTGTAGTCACAGTATTTCTATACTGCAGAGCTATAAATTTTTTTATATAGAAAGCTTGAAGCAGCTGTGTGAAGTCAATTAACAGCAACAAGTTTGGGGAAAAATGTTGATTCCATTACAAGTGTTTTTTTTTTCCAGTTCCGGACTCCACATCGAATTATCCTGTCTGGTTCACCGATGCAGAATAACCTGAAGGAGCTGTGGTCCTTGTTTGACTTTGTTTTTCCAGGAAAGCTAGGAACATTGCAAGTCTTTATGGAGCAGTTTTCTGTCCCTATCACTATGGGAGGTTACCAGAATGCTTCCCCTGTTCAGGTAATACTCAGCAAGGTTGCTGCTTTCCATATTGTGTGATGTGTTTGTGTATTTCCATAGATGTGTAGTGGAGAGTATATTGACTGGCTGCACCACGGCCTGGTATGGAAACACCAAAGCCCTTGAACAGAAAATCTTACAAAAATATACAACCCGGTCCATCAAGTGTGAAGCCCTCCCAATCATCAAGCACATCTACGCGAAACACTGTTGCAGGAAAGCAGCATCCATCATCAGGAACCCCAACACCCAGGGCACACTCTCCTCACTGCTGCCTTCAGGAAGGTACAGGAGCTTCCAGACTCGCACCACTAGGTTGAGGAACAGTTATTACCCTTCAACCATCAAGCTCTTGAACCAAAGGGGTGAAAGCAAGTAATAATAAATAAATACTGGAGGAACTCAGCAGGCCAGGCAGCATCTGTGGAAAAGAGTACAGTCGACATTTTGAGCCGAGACCCTTCATCGGGACTGGAAAAAAGGATGAGTCTGAGTGAGAAAGTGGAGGGAAGGGAAAAAGAGCCACAAAGTGAGAGATGAAACCAGGACAGAACAAGGGGGGGGGGGGGGATGTTAAGAGCTGGGAAGTTGATTGGTGAAAGAGTTACAGGTCTGGAGAAAGGGAAATCTGATAGGAGAGGACAGAAGGTCATGGAAGGAAGAAAGGGTGGGGGAGCATTAGAATCAGGTTTATTATCACAGGCATGTGACATGAAATTTGTTAACTTAGCAGCAGTTCAATGCTATACATAATCTATCAGAGAGAGAAAAAAATAATAAGTAAAATAAAACATAATAATAAATAAACAAGTAAATCAGTTATGTATATTGAATAGATTTTTTAAAATGTGCAAAAACAGAAATACTGTATATTTAAAAAAAGTGAGGTAGTGTCCAAAGCTTCAAAGTTTCATTTAGGAACCGAATGGCAGAGGGCAAGAAGCTGTTCCTGAATCGCTGAGTGTGTGCCTTCAGGCTTCTGTATCTCCTACCTGATGGTAACAGTGAGAAAAGAGCATGCCCTGGGTGCTGAAGGTCCTTAATAATGGACGCTGCCTTTCTGTGACGGCACTCCCTAAAGATGTCCTGGGCACTTTGTAGGCCAGTGCCCAAGATGGAGCTGACTAGATTTCCAGCCGCCTTCTTTCGGTCCTGTGCAGTAGCCCCTCCGTACCAGACAGTGATGCAGCCTGTCAGAATGCTCTCCACAGTACAACTATAGAAGTTTTTGAGTATATTTGTTGAAGTGCCAAATCTCCTCAAACTCCCAATAAAGCATAGCCGCTGTCCTTCCTTCTCTATGACTACATTGATATGTTGGGACCAGGTTAGATCCTCAGAGATCCTGACACCCCAGAGGGAAGTGATAAGATGAGAGAGGGAAATAGGGAATAGGTGCTCAGCGAAGCAGCCTCCCAATCTGCGTCGGTTCTCACCGTTATACAGGAGGCCACACTGGGAGTACTGGATACAGTAGTTGAGACCAACAGACTCACAGGTGAAGTTTTGCCTCACCTGAAAGGACTATTTGGTGCCCTGAATGGTAGTGAGAGAGGAGGTGTAGAAACAGGTGTAGCCCTTGTCCTACTTGCAAGGGTAAGTACCAGGAGGGAGATCACTGGGGAGGGAAGAACAGACAAGGGAGTTGTGTAGAGAGCAATCCCTGTAAAAAGCAGAAAGTTGAGGGGGGAGAAGGAAAGATATGCCTGGTGGTGAGATCCTGCTGGAGCTGGTAGAAATTACAGACTTTTGTGTTGGACTCAGAGACTGGTGGAGTGGTAGGTAAGGACAAGAGGAACCCTATCCCTGGTGGGGTGTGGGCAGATGTGCGAAACAGAAGAGCTGCGGTTGAGGGCAGCATTGATGGTGGAGGAAGGGAGGCCCTTTCTTTGAAGGAGAACAACTCCTTAGTTCTTGATTGAAATGCCTCTTGCTGAGAGCAAATGTGGCAGAAACGACACTTCATCTGTGAGCCTGTTGGGGTCATCTACTGTGTCCAGTGCTCCCAGTATAGAACATAGAATAGTACAGCACATTACAGGCCCTTCGGCCCACTATGTTGTTCCGACCCTCATACCCTGCCTCCCATATAACCCCCCCTTAAATTCCTCCATATATCTGTCTAGTAGTCTCTTAAACCTCTAGTATGACCTCTTGTATATCGGTGAGACCCGATGCAGATTGGGAGACCGCTTTGCTGAGCACCTATGTCCTTTCAGCCTGAAAAAGCGGGATCTCCCAGTAGCCACCCATTTTAATTCCACTTCTCATTCCAACTTGTCAGTCCATGGCCTCCTTTACTGTCACAATGAGGCCACGCTCAGGCTGGAGGAGCAACACCTTATGTCTGAGTAGCCACCAGCCTATGGCATGAACATAGATTTCTCAAACTTCCGGTAATTCTCCCACCCCCCCCCCCCCCCCCAGTCACCATTCCCCATTCCCATTTCCCTCTCTCAGTTTATCACCTCTCTCTCTCTCTGGTACTCCTTAACCTTTTCTTTTTGCCAAGGTCTTCTGTCTTCTCCTGTGAGATTCACCCTTCCCTAGCCCTGCATCTCTTTCACCAATCAATTCCCAGATCTTTACCTCATCCCTCCTCCTCCTCCATTTCACCTATCATTTTATGTTTCTTCCTGCCGCCCCCCTCCAACTTTCTTACTCTGACCCATCATCTTTCTTTTCCTCAGTCCTGATGAAGGGTCTTGGCCTGAAACATCAACTACTCTTTTCCATAAATGCTGCCTGGCCAGCTGAGTTCCTCCAGCATTTTGAGTGTTTTGCTTTGATTTCCAGCTTCTACAGATTTTCTTTTGCTTGTAATAATAAATAAACAAATTAATTTGCTCCATCATTGAAATGTTCTCACAACCAATAGACTCAACTTTCAAAGAACCTTCAGCTCATGTTCTCAATATTTAAGGCTTATTTATTTATTATTGTTTCTTTGTGTAATTGTTCTGTTTGCCTTCTGCACTCTGGTTGAGTGTCGAAGGTAGACAGTCTTTCATTGATTCTACTATCATTATTATTCTATACATTTGTTGAATATGCCCACAAGGGTTGTATATGGTGAGATATATGTACTTTGATAATAAAATTCACTTTGAACTTTGAATGAAGAATTCATTTTATGGGTGCGAACCAACCATTTGTATTTGCAACCTTTGCTACTTTAGAGTTCAAAGTAAATTCAAAGCAAGTTTCTTATCAAAGTATACGTATATCACCATATGCTACCCTGACAGTCATTTTCAGATTCACAGTAGAACAAAGAAATAGAGTTGAATTAATGAAAGAAGAGACAACACGTAAAGACTGACAAGCAACCAATGTGCAAAAGAAGACAAACTGCACAAACAGAAAATTACCAGAAGTAATAAATAAATAAATAGATAGATAGATAGATAGATAGATAAATAAATAACATTGAGAACTGGAGTTGTAGAGTCCTTGGTGAGTCCGTAGGTTGTGGAATCAGTTCAGTGTTGAGGTGAGTGAAGTTATCCAGACTGGTTCAGGGGCCTTTTGGTTGAAGGGTCATAACTGTTCCTGAACCTGGTGGTATGGGTCCTGAGACGCCTGTACCTCCTTCCTGATGGTAGTTCTAAGAAGAGGGCATGGTGTGGATGGTGGGGTCCTTGCAGCAGTGCTCTTTGTAGATGTCCTCATTGATAGCAAGGACTTTTCTTGTGATGGGCTGGCCTGTATCCAATACTTTTTACTTTTAATATTGCCCGAAATTAAATCATTCATGACACTTGAATGCTCCAGCCAGTAATAGTTTAAGAAGACAAATAAAAGAGGAAATTTGAGGCTTAAAAGGGAATTGAAAAGACACAAACTAAAAAAAAATAGTTTTCAAATTGGAAATGAGGGAAAAGACAGGAAGGAAGGCAGCAAAATGTGTGATTAAAAATCTCCCAGAAGTGTTTTCATTTTAAAATGCTGCTTATATCTGTTTCTTCCTGTTACAGTAAATATGAAATTACTATATTTCAGAGTGTGAAGCTGTTTGTTCTGCCATTATTTCTTAATAAAGATACACTGTTGATGTATTTTGTTTTAGGATGGTGAATTAGATTTTATTTGCATAATAAATATATTGTTTAAACTAATGCATTAATGAAGTAGTTGCCCATATCGTATATAGTAAACAGCCCTCTTCATCCAACATCTCCATTACGTTGCCATATGTTCTTTAAACTAAAAACTGGCCCCTGTTTGTGGAATAATGTTTTCTCTTTTAAGCTTTCTTTGGTCTCATAAGTGGACACTCATCTTTCTCTATAATGTAGCTTCTTGTAGGCCCCCTGCAGGTTTCTTTTTGATCTTTGGACCACTTAGATTAGTGATAAATGACATAGGGCTGAGATAGGATTAGACACAAAGATAACGTAGCATGATAAAAGGTCCATTTCCCTGAGGGAAGGACTTAGACAGCTAATAAAACTTCCATTTTGAGTCCTCTTGAAAGCTCTGAACTGTACACTGTTTTTAAGCTTTAAATTTAGAACCAAATATCAGTATAATGGAGCATTGATACTATTAAAAGTTAAATATAAAAACCACATTTGCCACTTGAAGGATAAACACAAATTGAGTATTGTTGTAGTTAATAGCAGTGTTGTGAATTAATTACTTTGCTTTCATTATTTCTCTGTTTAACAAAATCAACATTCAAGAGAAGTTGACAGTCAGTTCTTAATGTGTTTTAAAATGTGTGCGTTGTTTGTATTAAGTTTCAAGGCTCCTTAAATGCTGATTAAGTTTATTTAAAAAAACTGACTTCTGCTTTAAATACTCTTGTCAATGTGTCCCTGATAGTTAGTTAGTCATTACTGGGACTTTGAAACATTTAATACTAAATTGTTGTTCTACATTTTTCTCAGGTACAAACTGCCTACAAGTGTGCCTGTGTTTTACGGGACACTATAAATCCTTATTTGCTGCGAAGAATAAAGGCAGATGTAAAAATGAATCTGGCTTTACCAGATAAGAGTGAACAGGTGAGTAAAATACAGGAACTTTAGGACTCAAGTAAATTTGTACCAAACATTTTATAATAGTCTTGTTTTATCATATACCTCAGTCACTGCTGTGCACTGTAAACACCTTAAACCATTTTTATAATGGTGTTTACATTGTAATTGAATTGACTTTATTACTTCCTTCATAATACATGACTAAAAATCTTTACGTTATGTTTCCATTCAAATGCGCAATGTGCAATTATAGTAATTTATATTAAATATTATGTATGATGGGATAGTCAATATAACATAGAAATACAGTTGCATCAGCATGAATTAGGCAGTCTGATGGCCTGGTGGAATAAACTGTCCCAGAGCCTGTCGGTCCTGGCTTTTATGGTATGTACCATTTCCCAGATAGTAACAGCTGGAACAGTTTGTAGTTGGGGTGACTTGGGTCTCCAATGATCCTTCGGGCCCTTTTTACACACCTGAGTTTGTAAGTGTCCTAAATAGTGGGAGATTCACAACTATAGATGTGCTGGGCTGTCTGCACCACTCACTGCAGAGTCCTGCGATTGCGGGAAGTACAGTTCCCATACCAGGCAGTGATGCAGCCAGTCAGGATGCTTTCAATCATGCCCCTATAGAAAATTCTTTGAATCTGAGGGGACCATACCAAACTTCTTCAACCGTCTGAGGTAAAAGAGGCGCTGTTGTGCCTTTTTTACCTCACAGCCGATATGTACAGACCACGTGAGATCCTCAGTGACGTTTATGCCGAGAAACTTAAAGCTGTTTACCCTCTCAATCTATTGATGTAAATAGGAGCTAGTCTGTCTCCATTCCTCCTGTAATCCTCAACCAGCTCTTTTGTTTTTGCGACATTTTGCATGCTGGTATTTGTGTACTTTTGTTCATTTAATCCATACCCATGCTTCTAACTTTATTTTTATATATTTCTTTATTCTTTATAATTATTGAATGTTGTTGCACAGAAAATTTGTAACGCTTTGGATTAAGGAGAAGGAAAACTCTGATCTCAAACCTCTGTTGCCTTTCAGCTTTCTCCACTCATGGGGAAGGCTTCAGGGTTAAACCCAGAGGGAAAAATCCAGAGTTGGAGTCCTTAAGGCAGTCCTACATTTAATGGACTACCTTCATATAATGCAACCAATGATCGCATCCTCCAAGTTTTCATTTTCATTGTAACATGCAAGGTGATTGTCGTTATCTCCAAATTCTTCATAATTCCTAATTTATTGAAGTAGTGAAATCATTTCATTTTCATTTCTGGCATCTCTGAGTCTGAATGTTTGAAACCACAGTGAGCAATACAGTTCTGAATTGTCCTACTGCTTATTTCTCACCAACTATCAGTGACAAAAATCACTGTTTTTTGAACACAAATGCATGCAACTGATGCTGTTTAAAAACTGTTTATTTGAAGCACTGTGTAGTACTGGCAGCCACTCAAGTGCATGCAACTAACACTGGTTGGTAACTTCAGCAACAGTCTCTTAGCCCAATTAAGCCGCATAGTGTCCAAAATAAATATAGGGAATCTTGGTAATTTTCTCAATTAGTCTTTGTTCTTTAAGAGTTGTCCAATATAAGCGGCTGCCTCGATTAACTGGAATCCACTGTAGTTGTACCTATTGCTGTTTTAGTTCAGAGTGTTTGACAGCAGAAACTAGGGAATGCACCTGGAAACGTGTTGATTGTTAAGACTCAACTGCTACACTCTGTATGCAGTTACCAATGGAGTTACCGGAAGTTGTACATTTCATATTGTAAAGGTTGATACTTTTTGAATCACTTGTGAGAATGCTTTAGTAATAATTGCACTCATTTAATTCTAAAGAAAGTTGAATATAATTCATTAAAGTTCTTGTTCTCAATGGGATTAGAGTATAGCACGATGGCAGGTTTGCTTAAAAAGCAGTTGAACAAAATAGACTGACTGACCTCCAGAGCTTGGCCGGTCCCTCTCCTTTGGAGCTTGGTGTAACAGTAGTTACATTAAATATTAAAATGCCATCATGAGGCACAGCAGGGGCGATGCATACAAAATAACAAAGATTTCAGTCATAGAAAAATAAGAGCACTTCACATCTGTGGGCACAGATGCTGATTGTGTTTTTTTTAAATTGCGCCTTATAAATTTTTAATTACCTGTAGAAGTTAATGCTGAATTAAAAAGGAAGTATCATTTTTAATTTTATCCCAATAAATTTAATGACTTTTTAAAAAAAATTGTATTATTTCATTAATTAGTAGTCTGCCTTGGAGTTTGTCATCAAGTACATAGCATGCACAAATTGTAAACAGTACAATGTGTTTTTTCCAAGAGTTGACAGAAACATATCCCAGCAAAGGTGTATGTGGCAAAGGGAAACCAGTGATTAGTTTAAAAGCAGAACTAATCACACAATGGAATATTCATCAATAATACATAACACTTCATTGTTGTACTGCTGCATTACACCGTAGATAAAACATCATCCCTTTATATAAGGTATGAATAATTCCGGAAGCATGTTGCTAACTCTGATTTTAGTTGTTTGCCACTTTAGTGGCTGAGGATACCACTTATCTTTAAAGGAAGAGTGTTGGATTATGCTTGGGCATAGCTCGTCTGGCTTCCTTGTAGTCCTTGAGCAATAGCTTAAAATTTTTCCAAGTAAATATTAAGAGATTGTGGAGACATAAACACAAGAGATTCTGCAGATACTGGAAATCCATAGCAACATACTGAATTTGGGCCAAGGCCCATCAATCCTGATGAAGAGCCCTAACCTGAAACTTCAGCTGTCTAATCATTTCCATAGATGCTGTCGCTGCTGGAGGTTCCCCAGCATTTTGAGTGTGCGTTTTGTTCCAGAGATTCTGAGGAGTGTGTTTATATGGACAGCTAATTTTGTCACAGTCTATTGAAGGACTTTCTCTTTGGATTTAGTGGGGAATTGATGACCCAGTGGAAATATTGTCAATTACTTGATCTTGCTTACTTTGAATATAAGAACAGTGCAGGCCCTTTGGCCCACAAATTTGAGCCAACCTTTTAACCTAAGATCAATCTAACCCTTCCTTCCTCCAGAGCCTTCCATTTTTCTATCATCCATGTGCCTATTTAAAAGTTTCTTAAGTGTCCATAAAGCATCTGCCTCTACCACCACCCCTGGCAGCACGTTCCAAGCACCCACTCTATGTGTAAAGAATTTACCTCTGACATTCCCTCTATATTTTCCTCCAATCACCTTAAAATTATGCCCCCTTGTATTATCTATTTCCTCTCTGGGAAGAATAAACACTCTGGCTGTCAACTTAATCTATACTTGTATCATCTTCTGCACCTCAATCAAGTCACCTCTCATTCTCCGTCGCTCCAAAGAGAAAAGCCATAGATCATGCAACCTATCTTCACAAGATATGCTTTTTAGCGCAGGTAGCATCCTTGTGAATCTCTTCCGCACCCTCTCTAAAGCTTCCACATCTTCCTATAATAAGGTGATCAGAATTGAACACAATACTCCCAAATATGGTCTAACCAGGGCTTAATAGAGCTGCAACATTGCCTTGATTGAACTCATTCCCCCAACTAATGAAGACCAACACATCATACAACTTCTTAATCACCCTATAAACTTGCTTGTTCCATTTCTTCTGGCCTTTCTGTTACTTGAGTAGTATAATCTAATCTGTTGTACAGGATGCAACTATCACTGGCCACCCCAATTCTTATGCGTGTGACATTCCTTCCTAAACTCCAGCAGTCCTTCTTTTAATAGAGTCCCAAGATTCAGATTGGCAATGATGAATATTTATAGGACCATAAAATAAAGGAGCAGAATTAGGCCATTTGCCTTCCTGACCACAGACTCAACCTGCAAGTTAACCTTAGGGGAAGCCTGCACAAGAACTCCCAAGTCCCTTTGCACCTCAAATTTTTGTATTTTTTCTCAATTCCATTTAGAAAGTAGTCAACCCTTTCATTTCTTCTACCAAAGTGCATGACCACGAACTTCCCAAATCTATATTTCACCTGTTACTTCTTTGCCCATTCTTCTAATTTGTCTAAGTCTTTCTGTAGCTTCTCTACTTCCTCAAAACTACCAGCCCCTCCACTTACCTTTGTATCATCTGCAAACTCATAGATAACTTCATTCACTTCAGCACCGAACTGATTCTGCAACCTGTGGACCCACTTTCAAGGACTCTGCAACTCATGTTCTCAGTATTTGTTATTTATTAGTTTTTTGTATTTGCATTGTTTGTCTTCTTTTGTACATTGGTTGGTTGTCAGAGTAACAAATAAAATTCTGGAGGAACTTAGCAGTCTATGCAGCACTTATGCAAATTAATTAAACAGGTAATGTTTTGGGCAGAGACCGTTCATCAAGTCAGTCTTTGTATATAGTTTTTCATTAATTCTGTTATATTTTTTTGTTCTACCATGAATGCCTGCATCAAAATGAATCACACATACTTTGATAATAAGTTTACTTTGAACCTTGAATGGAAGGCACACGGCAGAGGAGTTCCTGCTTTTGATATTCACATGTTCTTACTGTCTTGTTCCTCTTGGTGCTAAAGTCACTGTTGAAAAGTACAGTCAAAGAAGCCTTGTTGAATAGTCATAGTGCACTAGGTAGACAGTACCCACCGGCAAGCATGTGTGCTGATGGCAGGGAAACTGTGGTGATATTTGTGACATTCACCAGGAACATTGCAGACGAAGGGCCTGAAGCATTGTTGAGGATCCCTACCACCCATTCCATAATTTCTTTGACCCACAATGATCAGAAAGGAGATACAGGATCATCAGGATGAGGACTGCTAGAATGGGTAACAGCTTCATCCCTCAGCTTGTGAAACTAATGAATATTATGTCACCATCGAGATCTCATCACTAGGACAGTGAACTCTTTACTGTACTGTTTACTTGGGCTGCATACTACATGCATTATGAATTGTATTTTATTAATTTATGGTACTATTTTGTTTTATATACCAGGTGTAATATATGTTTTGTGGGTGCACTGTTTTCCGGAAGAACATCATTTTGTTTGATTTTATGTATGTACAGTCAGATGACTATAAACTTGAACTTGGTGCATGAACGCTGCCTTTTTACCAGTACCCATTCAAATACCTCAGTAATTTAGATCTCATTATAGAATTACATACATCACAATTACTTGAGTTTATTCTTTATTCTTTGATATCTAATGTATGGTTATTCAGTATTTAAAGATACATCAGTATTTTATTGATTTATAGAAACACTGCATGTAAAATACTGCATATTTGTAACAAGCTATTTCTAAAAGGATGTTATTTTTTCTTCAAATATGGATTCAGAAAAATAGATATTTTCATAACTGTGACCTCAAATAAAATACCCATTGTAAACTTGACCCAAAATTCATACTTCATGTTTTCTGTATATTGTTAAGAAATAGTCTTTGGCTCTACACTACCGAGGAGCTGAGATTCATATTTCTACAGTATGATCTAAGCAGCTTGGCAATAATCTGTTGTTTGATCAATAAGACCATTTGGCTTGAGAGGCACTGATCATGTAGGTTATCTTTTTCCATTACGTGTGTATAACCTCTACAACTCTCCTGTCTGTATTGTGCCTGTCCTTTGATCAGTCTGTTTACCAGAGTCTTGGAGTGATACAGTATGTAAGCAGGCCTTTTGGTGCACTGAATCTGTGCTGACCATCAATCAATCAATCAGCCTTTTCCAACAACCCTGTTGTATGCAGTCCTCACATTAATTCAAAGTTCAAACTAAATTTATTATCGAAGTACATATATGTTACCATATGAACCTTATGATTCATTTTCTTGGGGTATTCATGGTAGATACAAAGAAACACAATAGAATCAGTGAAAAACTACACACAGCATAACTGATAAACAGCCCTTGTGCAAAAGACAACAAACTATGCAAATAAAAAACTAAATAACTGAACAATAAATATTGAGAACATAAAATGAAAAGTCCTTTGGAGGTGAGTTCATCAGTTGTGGAAACAGTTCTGTAAAGGGATGAGTGAAGTTGGGTGTAGGTTCAAGAGCCTGATGGTTGAAGGGCATAACTGTTCCTGAACCTGGTGGTGTGAATCATGAAGCTCTTGTACCTCCTTCCCAGTGAAGAGCATGGCCCCTATTCAACCACTGAATACATACTAATGGCTACTTAACCTACTGACACACATGTCTTTGGATGTGGGTGGACACCAGACACTCTGGATGAAACCCACATAGTCACAAAGTGAACATGCAGACTCCACATGGATAGCATCTGAGCTCAGGATTGAACCATGGTCTCTGGTTCTGTACTAATAGTGCCACTGTAACTGCCAGTTATGAATTGTACATGTTTGAGGTGTAAACCTTGTCATACAAGTGTGATATCTTATTTAAATATTAGCTTTATTTGTCACATGTACATTGAAACATGCAGAGAAGTGACTCATTGGCAAGAATAATTAACACAGTCCAAATATATGCTAGAAGCAGCCCACAAGTGTTGTCATATTTCTGCCACCAATATAACATGCCCACCTAACCCATATATCTTTGGAATGTATAGGAGCACCCAAGGGAAACCAACGCTGTCACAGGGAAAACAAACAAACTCCTTACAGACAGCAGTAAGGATTGAATCCTGATTGCACTAACTTTTACAGATTGCATGATACAACTTAAGCTGTAGTGCAAACAGAAATTAGCACATTCACAGAACTTTGTTATATGGCATTTGTGTTTTAGAATAAAAGAGTTGGGCTGAAGAATACTTCAAGGAGAAATATACAAACTGACTGGAGTCCTTTTTTTTGTAGGTGCTGTTCTGTCGGTTAACTGAAGAGCAACGTGAGGTCTATCAGAGTTTTATAGATTCCAAAGAAGTCTATCAGATTCTCAATAGAGACATGCAGGTGTGGTTTGTTGTTAGTTTATATTCATCAAAGAAGCCTGGTTCCAAATAAAAGAGTTTGTAAAGTGAGGAATCATTTCTACTGCAGAAACTTTTCTTTAACATAAATCCTTGAGTGGTTACAGAGGATACAAATCTGAGTTTAAAACATCTGATCAGAAATTAAGATGTATTGTATTCAGTGCTTTAACATAGAAATTGATGGAAGATAGAAGTTAGCTTTATTAGCATCGAAACATACTTTAAAATGCAGTGAAATACAGTGAAATTTGCTGGGGACAGCCCACAGGTGTCATCATGCTTCCCACACCAAAATACTGTAGCATGTCTACAACTCACTAACCTTAACTCTACATCTTCGGAATGTGGGAGGAAACTGGAACACCCTGAAGAAATGCACGCAATCATGGGGAAAACATACAGACAGCGATTGGAAACAAACCCCAATCAGTGCTCGTTGGTGCAGTAAAGCAATTGCTACGCTATCATGCTCGACTGTAGTAGAACAGCACAGCCCCAAACACACTGCATACACTCACCCACACAGCCCTCAGTTTTGGTACCAAGTTTTCTTGCATATGCATATTCTTATGTCTGTGCACAAACATGTTGAAATTAAATCAGGTTTATTATCTGATTACAATTTTATAAAAATATATACATATACTGTATATGTAAAATCATATAGAGCAGAAGTAGTGAGGTAATGTTCATGGATTCATTGTCCCATAAACAATGAACTCATGGATACTACTTCACTATTTTTGATGATGGTGGGGAATTAATATCAAATGTGCATACTGCTGAATGATTTTTTTCTTTCTCTCCCACTCCCCACCCATTCTAACTCAGGTGTTCCCTGGCCTGATAGCTCTCAGGAAGATCTGCAATCACCCGGATCTCTTTTCAGGTGGCCCTAAAATCCTAAAAGGAGTGCCCGATGAACAGCTAACTGAAGAAGAACATTTTGGTTATTGGAAGCGATCTGGAAAAATGATTGTCGTCGACGCCTTGCTAAAACTGTGGCACAAACAAGGACATAGAGTATTGCTCTTTTCACAGTCGCGGCAGGTAGAATGTTTTAGCAGTAGTATAAGGGAAACAAATTCATTTGTCCTACTCAACATAGAAAAGTGCCAAGTGTCCTTTGATTATTTATTTAGAGATCCAGCACAGTTACATGTCCTCCCAGCCTAAAGAGCCTGTGTCACCCAATTACACCCACGTAACAATTAACCTACTTACCATACATCTTTAGAACATGGGAGGAAACCAGAGCACCCAGCAGAAACACACATGCTCATGGGGAGTACATACAAATTCTGACATACAGTGGCGGAATTGAACCTGTGTCGCTGGCACTGTAATAGTGATATGCTAACCGCTACACTACCATGCTGCCCCTAGAGTTTTTATCCTATTTTTAAATCCAGTCTTTGTTTAGTATTAACTACATAATGCTAACTTCCCCCATATTTTGGTGCATTGTATGCATATCTTTTATAAATCCATTAAAGTAATGTTTAGTGCATTACATTCATTAAGTTGATGTGTTTACCAATGGTAAAATGCTTCATGATATAGCTGTAACAGAACTGACAGTGCCAGATAATGTTACTTCAAAAAGATTTTGACATATTTAAACTGGAGAATAACTGATCAATATTCAGTTCATTCAGTCTGATTTTAAAATACAAACATATTTTGGAATAAAATTGTACAGCTTTCATTAGAGTTTTTATACTCCTGGTGCAAATATTCTATAGAATTGGTTTATTGCCACTGACATATGTCATGAAATTTGTTGTTTAGTGGAAAAAATACAGTGCAATACATAAAAATTGCTATAAATTACAATAAGAATATATAAAAATACATAGTGGAAATAGCAAGCAAAATAATGAGGTAGCATTAATGGGTTCACTGTCCATTCAGAAATCTGATGGTGAAGGAGAAGAAGCAGTTCCCAAAACATTGAGTACTTTCTCATTGACGGTAGTAATGAAAAGGAGGCAATGCCTTTTGAAGATGTCCTTGATAATGGGGAGGCTGGTGCCAATGACAGAGCTGGCTGAGTTGACACCCTCTGCAGCTTTTTCTGATCTTGTGACTGGCTCCTTCATAGTAGACATTGATGCAACCAGTCAGAATGCAAACAGAAATTTGCTAGCAGCTACAGTGACATAAATTCCTAATGGAATATAGCTGCTGGCATGCCTTCTTCATAAATTGCATCAGTATGTTGGGCCCAGAATTGACTCAGAGATGTTGATACCCAGGAACTTGAAGGTGCGCATCCTTTCTCTTGATGAGAACTGATGTGTCTTCTCCTGATTTCCCTTTCCTGAAGTCCACTATCATTTAGTTGGTCTTACTGACCTTGAGTTCTATATTCAATACGCATGGCAATTTATATGTGTTCTGTTACAAATATGTATGTTCATTTCTGATTTGTACAATATATCCGTGAGTACTTCCATCAAGATATGTTTCCATGTACTAAATAATTTTTTTAAAATCTTCTGTGCATTAGATGCTGGACATCCTGGAGCTGTTTGTAAGAAATCTAGGCTATACTTATTTTAAAATGGATGGATCTACAACGATACCTTCCAGGCAGCCACTCATTTTGAAATTCAATGAGGTAGGAGCTATATACAGGTACTGCAATACTTGTGCTTATGTTTCAGAAACATGTTTTATTTTTGTACTTGTAAAATATGCACAGCTTTTTGATAGATTTAAAACAAAATGTGTTTTATTGTTGCAGAATTCTTCCATATTTCTCTTCCTTCTAACCACTCGTGTTGGTGGCTTGGGGATTAACTTGACCGGGGCAAACAGAGTTATTATCTATGACCCTGACTGGAACCCAAGTACTGACACACAGGTGAGCCTTTTTTCACTTTATATCAGAGCAAACTTCTCTGAATTGGCTCTGTGCTTCCATCTTTTGCCTGCAGTTCACATAAGGTCACAAACATAGATTTAGAAGAGTTATTAAACATTATGTGTTCACAATTGCAGGCTGAATTTGTAGCATTGAGAACAACAACTAAAATCTGCCATCAATATAGAGGTTGATAGATTCTCAATTAGTCAGGACCTGAAGGAATATGGGGAAAAAGCAGAAGATTAGGGCTGAGGTGGAATATGGATCAGCTATGATGAAATGCTGGAGCGAACTCTGGGCCAAATGTCCTAATTCTGCTTCCAAATCGTATGGTCTTAATATATTTCCAGTGTACTGGGCACCACAGTAGTTTAGTGGTTAGTGCAACAGCTCGGGATGCTGGAGTTCAGAGTTCAATTCCGGCACTATCCATATGGACTTTTGTACAATCTCCCCGTGACCCAGTGGAGTTTCCTGCAGGTGCTGTGGTTTCCTCACATTGTCCAAAGACGTACTGATTAGTAGGTTAATTGATCATTGTAAACAGTCCCATGATTAGGCTAGGGTTAAATGGGTGGGTTGCTGGGCAGTGCTTTGGGTCAGAAGAGCCTGTTTTGCACCATATCTTGAAATAAGTAAATATTTCAGTATGTTCTCAGTTGGGATTGCTATTTTCAATTGTTCCGATATTTTATTTGCTAAAGTTCTGTTCATTACAAATTGTTACAGGTTTCATGAGCTGTACATACTGAAACAATCTCAATGACTTTGAAATGTCTGATCCTGTGCTAACACTAAACAGCTCACTTTGTGCTGTGAAGAGTATTCTCAAATAAAATGTTGCCTGACACACATTTGCTTGGGTGTATGTATTGTGGTGATTCAGCTGGCAGCAATTACAGCAAGCATAAAGCCAGTAGAAAACTTAATTAAAAACTGCTGGAATTCAAATAATATGGCTGTTTAGTGCAGGTGGGGCTATAACAATGTTTTCCTGAACTGTCATATGGCTGTAAACCTTTGCTGTAGAAAGTTTCTCTGTAATAAAAGCCCAAAGTTTCTGCAATAAAAAATGTGGAAAAGGGCCAGTAACATCATAAAGGATCCCACATACCATTCTCATGGACAGTTTGTCCCATTCCGACCAGGGAGGAGACTATATAACATCTCATCCAGGACCACCAGACTCAGGCAATAAAGTTGATCAACACCTCCACCCACTAACCCACCCCGCCACACCCCAGCACTACTACTTTATCATTTCCTGTCAGAGTCACCTTATATACAGGCGCTGCCATGCCTGGAGTCACTTTATGGATATGCAATCAATCCATGTATATAAACTATCTTACATATTTATACAATCATTTTTATTATTGTGTTTTTTGTGCTGCATTGGAGTTGTGTAACAATTGCTTCATTCTCCTTTACACTTGTGTACTGGAAATGATATTAAACCATCTTGAGTAACTCATAGCTGTAACTGTTTAGAGCAATGAAGTGTGCACACCCTTTGATTCTGAAGCACTTTGCAGAGCGACGGATGATATTCACCAAGTCCTTCTTTTAGGCCCGAGAGCGTGCCTGGAGGATAGGCCAAACGAAACAAGTGACTGTTTACAGATTACTGACAGCTGGAACGATTGAAGAAAAGATCTATCACAGGTCTGTTCACAACTGGGGATATCTGTTTGTGATGTATCCTGTCACATTGAACTATATAAATTGCTGTTTGATTTTGTAGAAAATACAAATTATCCCAGAATCCATTTTGTTTTATTCTAAATGACTTTACAAGCCAAAACATTTTAATTTCACACTGGGTGACCAGCAAGATATTGCTCTTGTTTTTTCCCCTCTCCTGAGTGTTTAGAAGTACAGTGTATTGTTCCAACTTCTTCCAGATAGAGATGTAATGGAAAAGAAATGCAAGGAAAACAAAAAAAAAGGTTTAGAACAGATACGAGGAATTTCTTTGGCCAGAGGATAATGAATCTGTGGAATTCACCACCACAGATGACTGTGGAAGCCAAGTTACTGAGTATATTTAAAGCAGAGGTCGATAAGTTCTTAATTGGTCAAGTCATCAAATGTTATAGGGGAAAGTGGGAGAATGGGATTGAGAGGGAAAATACATTAGCCATGATGGAATGGCAGAGCAGACTCAATGGGCTGAATGGCCAAATTCTGCTCCTGAGTCTTACGCTCTAAAAGAAATGCAAGGAAAACAAGAAAACTCTGCACAGCCTCAGCAAATAAATCAGAGTGGAAAAGAATAGATTCCCATTGGACCCCTACAAATTACAAGGGGATCATGGAGGCATAAAGATAAGGGGCAGGGGTTCCCAACCTTTTTATGCCATGGACTCCGAGGGATCTGCGGACCCCAGTTATGGAGACATAAGAGACTGTGGATGCTGGAATCTTCAGCAACCTTGACCAGAAGCATTAATTGTCTGTTTTAACCATATAACAATCACAGCACGGAAACAGGCCATCTTGGCCCTCCTAGTCCGTGCCGAACCCTTAATGTCACCTAGTCTCATCTACAGATTTGCCTGACCTGCTGAGCATTTAAAATTATGTCTCAGTCCAACTGAGACGACCTAGTAACATAGCAGTTAGCATGACGCTATTTATAGCACCAATGACCAAGGTTCAATTCCTGCCATTGTCTGTAAGGAGTTTGTACATTCTCCCCATGTCTGCATGTCTTTCCTCTAGGTGCTCCATTTCCCTCTCACATTCCAAAGACATGCGGATTAGTAGGCTAATTGGTGACATGGCTCATTGGGCCAGAGGAGCCTTTAACCATGCTAGACATTATCTCCAAATAAATAAGTACTTCAATAACAGTAGAACACCCCCTGTTATCTGCACTCAGCAGTTTGACTCCTTCATGTAAAGTAAATCAGAATGAACTAATATAGAAAGAAATCAAAGTAAAATTAATAAATTCACTTTTTTATAGTGTTTAACCATATGTAGCAATGGTACATGCTGCTGCAATTGTTTTTTTTTTACTTACGTAATCCTCTCTAACGGGAGAATTTACATGAGAACCGATAGTTCAGCTAAGCTCTGGGGGAAAAGCCCTTGCTGGTTATCTCCCCGGTGGACAATATTAAACTGGTAGTAGATAAGTGCATTTTAAATATCTTGTACATAATTATTTGCTAATCTACAAATTCAAACATTTTTGTCTGAGATAAATATTACTATAATTAGAAGATGAAACAATTTGAAGACATAAATTCACACTAGTAAAGTTTATGAGGTGTGGAAAGCCTATGTGATTATTTTTTAAATGAGTGCTGTAGTCCATTGTAGTTCTTAAAAGTACAACATAGCCAACACGACCTGTGATTTTAATTTTCCTTTTTTTTATTGCTAAAGTAATTATGATGAAATTGTAAATCTTTTTACAAGTAGTTTCTTTAAATAAATGATGTCGTTCTCACTTAATTGCAGACAAATTTTCAAGCAGTTCCTATGTAATCGGGTATTGAAGGATCCCAAGCAGAGGCGTTTCTTCAAATCTAATGATCTCACTGAGCTTTTCACATTAAGCAGCCCAGATGGTTCTCAAGGAACAGAAACAAGTGCAATTTTTGCAGGTATTATCAAATTTAGTGTTCACAAGTAAAATAATGCATTGTAAAAGTGAGTACCAGGATTGTAATTCACGTTTGCTGCTTTTCATCATCTTAAAGCGTGAGTTTTCAAATCCCTATAGAGTACTACAGCACAGAAACAGGCCCTTTGCCCAAATAGCCCATGCTAAACTATTATTCTGCTTAGTCCCATCGATCTGCCTTCCATGCCCTCCCATCCATATACTTATCCAAACTTAAGTGTTTCAATCAAACCTATATCCACCACTTCCACTGGCAGCTGATTCCACACTCTCACCACCCTCTGAGTGAAGTTCCCCCTCAGGTTCTCATTAAACATTTCACCTTTCACTCTTAATGTATGACCTCTTGTTCTCGCTTCACCCAATCTCAGTGGAAAGAAACCCTGCTTCCATTAACCCTATGTATACCTCTTTCAAATCTCCCCTCTTTCTCCTGTGCTCTAGGGAATAAAGTTAAATTTCAAGTTTAATTGTCATTCAGCTATACAGGAATACCGCCAAACGAAATGGCATTCCTTTGGGTCTAAGATGCAATACACAGTACCAACAGTCATATACTGCGCAAGGTACATATAGCACATATAAGATAGTAGTAAACATATAGTCAAGCAAAAAATAAATATATAGCCCAAATCCTTCACGTGGGCTACAGGTTAAAGTACTATAACCTATTCAACCTTTCCCTATAAATTAGGAGTTCCCAACTTGGGGTCCACAGAACTATCGGTTAATGGTAGGGGTCTAAGACATAAAAAGGGTTGGGAAACCCTACTATAAATCATGTCTTCAAGTCCCAGCAAAATCCTTATAATTTTTCTCCAAGCTCATTCAATCTTATTGATGGTCAGTTCCACGAATAATACACACATTCTGCATCCCACCATTCTCTGTGCAAAAAAGACTACCTCTGACATCCCCACATACTTTCCTCCAATCAGCTTAAAATTATTCTCCTCATATTAGCCATTTCACTCTGGGAAAAATTTCTGGATCCACTCTATCCATGGTTCTTATCATTATCGTTTATCAAATTACCTCTCATCTTCTTTCACTCCAAAGAGAAAAAGATAACCCTCATCTTATCTTCATAAGACAGGCAGCATCTTGTTAAAAATCCTCTCTAAAGCTTCCATATCCTTCCTATAATGAGACGATCAGAACGGAACACAATATTCCAAGTTCGGTCAACTACGATTTTATAGAGCTGAAACATTACCTCACACTCTTGAACTCAATTCCCCAACTAATGTAGGCCGGCACCCAGCACTCTATATGCCTTCTTAACCACTGTATCAACTTGTACAGCAACTTTGAGGCTTCAATGGACTTGGACCTCAAGATCCCTCTGTACCTCCACGCTGCTAAAAATCCTGCCATTCATTCTGTAGTTTGCTGTTAAATTCAACTTTCCAAAGTGAATGACTTCACACTTTTCTGGATAATTAATTGGTTAGTTTGCTCCCAAAAGAGGTGAGTAATGGCACAGTTTATTTCCTGTGAGAAAATGAACTGAAAAATCAGATGGTTGGGGAAAGTGTATGATTCCAGCAAATAGGAATGGAAGGGAAGGGTGAACTTGTTCTCGTGTTTCATGGTCTGAGGCTTGCCAATGTCACTTTACAGCAGACTAATTTATTTTGAAATGCAGTTTGAAATGCATAACATTCAATGGCCACTTTATTAGGTACAGGAATGGAACCCGATGTGGTTTTTTTGCTGCTGTAGCCCATCTACTTCAAGGTTTAACATGGAAGGACAACATCAAATAGGCTGATATACTAAAACATGTCAACATTGAGAAAGGGTGTGCTGGAACTTTTGACAAGCATTAGAATATATATACTCATTGACCATCTTATTAGGCACCATCTGTACATAATAAACTGGCTACTGAGTTTATGTTTGGCTTCTACTGCTGTAGCCCATTCACTTCAAGGTTTGATATATTGTGTGTTCAGAGATGCTCTTCTGCACACCGCGGTTGTAACATGTAGCTATTTGAGTTATTTTTGGCCCCCTGTCAGCTTGAACCAGTGTGGCCATTTTTATATGACCTCTCTCATTAACAAGGTGTTTTCTCCCTCAGAACTGCCACTCACGGGATTGTTTTGTTTAGTTTTGGGGTTTTTTCCCGCACCATTCTCTGTAAACTCGACTTTGTGTGAGAAAATCCCAGGAGATCAGCAGTTTCCGAGAAACTCAAACCACTACCCCCCCCCCCCCCCCCCGACCCGGCACCAACAATCATTCCATAGTTAAAGTCACTTAGAAATAGAATCATAGAAATCTACAGCACATTACAGTCCCTTCAGCCCACAATACTGTGCCAACCATGTAACTTACTCTAGAAGCTGCCTAGAATTTCCCTACCACATAGCCCTCTATTTTTCTAAGCTCCATGTACCTATCTAACAGTCTCTTAAAAGACCCATTGTATCCACCTCTTCCACCTTCGCTGGCAGTGCATTCTGTTCACCCATCACTCTGTATGGAAAAATCTTGCCTCTGATATCCCCCTTGTACTTACTTCCAAGCACCTTAAAACTATGCCCCCTCATGTTAACCATTTAAGCCCTGGGTAAAGATCTACAAGATCAATGCTTCTCATCATCTTGTACACCTCTATTTGGTCACCTGTCATTCTTCGTCGCACTAAGATGAAAAGACACAGTTCACTCAACCTATTCTCATAAGGCACACTCCAATTCAGGCAACGTTCTTGTAAATTTCCTCTGCACTCTAGTGTAACACTTACCCAACAGGCTGGTATATGTCTAGGGGAAAAGGAGATCCAGCCACACACCAATCCCACCTCCCGTACACGCAGGTGCTGTGAGAATCGAGTTTATGCCTCGCGTCCGCCAACAGTATCAAACCCACAACAAATACCGTTATGAAATGCACTTTAAAGAGTTTACTAAAATTAAAAGAGTATTAAGCAATACAATATATATGCAAGGGAAAAAAACAAAAAGGCGCCAACTTATAAAGTTCAGTCAGTTTAGTGCACATCGTTGGAGCTCAAACATTGAACCATTCGACCCCTCGTCGCTTGCCTCCGACCTCCACGTCTTCGCACCTAGGACCAAGCCCGGTGGTCTTACGAGCAGTGCAGCGCAAGTCCACCTTCCTCGACGACTTCCTCCCGGCTCTCTACCAAAAGCCCGCAAAAAACCCCTCCCCCAAGTTCCCAGCCTCACAAGACAAAATAACATTCCCCATTGGTTAACAAATGAATACAATTACCATATCAACAAGCATAAAGCAAAAAAACTGTGAGAGAAACACTTATCAGACAAAGAAGCATTCCTACTCTTAACAAACCAAAAAACCCATTTTGAGTAACATACACAGGACATTGTACACTAGTCTATAGTATCCATGTGCTTTCTGTAGTGAGGTGACCAGAACTGAACACAATACTCCAAGTGAGGTCTAACTAAGGTCTTATATAACTATAAGATTACCTCACAGCTCTTGAACACAGTCCCAAGGTTGATGAAGGCCAACACACACCATATACCTTCTTAACAACACTGTCAACCTGCATAGCAACTTTGAGGGTCCTATGGACATGGACCCCAAGATCTCACTGATCCTCCACACTGCCAAGAGTCTTACCATTAATATTATGTTCTGTCTTCAAAATTGACCTGCTGAAATGAACCAATTCACTTAGATCGCATTTCTTCCACATTCTGATGTTTGTTCTGAATGACAACTGTACCTCTTGACCTCATCTGCTTGTTTTTATGCATTGAGTTGCTGACACATGGTTGGTTGATTAGACATTTGCATTAACAAGAAAGTGTACAGCTGTATCTAATAAGGTGGCCTTTGAGTGTACATTAAGTACTGCAACTATTATATCATTCTGTTTGCTTTTTGACAGGCACGGGGTCAGATGTTCAAATGCCAACCCCACTCAGAAAGAAACCAGGAAAGATTCTCGCTTCTTCACAGAAACAAAAAATCCCTCTGTCATACCCAGATACAGTTATACCTTTTAATTTGTCACAGCATTCGTCTTCCCAAGGTGATTCAGACAGACTTCCTGATAGTTCACAAAGGGATTTGAAAGAGGGCAATAATTGTGAGAGTTTTGAAACTCTGCCTCAGGTAAAACTAGAAACAACATTTTCTCAATGTCCAATGAGCGTAAGTACAGAATACCAAGGCTTGAATATTAACTGTGACAGAGGTGAACCCACTGATCCACTACAAGAGACATCTAGCAGCAATTCTAATTGTGCAGAATATAAACCCATGATGCATCCAGCATCTGTCAGTGAAGCTGGACTCTCCGATGAGCCAGGACAAACTGTGTCAGAAGAGGTGAGAAAAAGCAATCACCTAATTTCAGAAACGTTGCAAAATATGACAGATCCTGGCAAAGGTTGTAGACTACTTCAGAAGCACCAGTCTAAAACCAAACATCAGCTCTTAAAGAGTGACCGGGATGGGGCTCTTTCAGACTGTGGACATAAAGATAAGCACAAGCGCAGAAAACACAAGCACCGCAACGGTGCCTACTTCGAAGGTGAGCTCATTCCACACCTGGTACGGAGGCAGAAATTTAAAAAGAGAGACTCTGAAGAAGAGCAGAAAGAGAAGGAAATGCGCAGACAGAGTGATGACTATGTGTTGGAAAAACTCTTCAAAAAGTCTGGTAATTTTGGTCATTTAAACTTTGTTTGGCGTCTTCACAAAAATAACATTAAGTAGACAGCTTTCTTTTACATGTTAATGTGAAATCAAATGTTTCAAAAAATATATTCAGTGGCAAAATTTAGGTACCTCCTGTATCATATAAAGTGGCACTGAGTACATGTTTATGGTCTTCTGCTGTTATAGCCCATCTATTTCAAGGTTTCACATATTGTGCATTCAGAGATGCTCTTCTCCACACCACTGTTGTAACGTGTGGTTATTTGAGTTACAGTAACCTTCCTGTCAGCTTGAACCAGTCTGACCTCCTTCGTTAATAAGATATTGTAACCAAAAGAATTGCCACTCACTGGATTATTTTTGCTTCTCGCACCATTTTCTGTAAACTGTAGAGACTGCTGTGTAAGAAAATGCCAGGAGATCAGCAGTTTCTGAGATACTCAAATCACCCTGCCTGGCACTGACAATCAAAGTCACTTAGATTCAGTTTCTTCCCCATTCTGATGTTTGTTCTGAACAACAACCGAACCTGTTGACCTTGTCTGCATGGTTTTATGTATTGAGTTGCTGCCATGTGATTGGCTGATTTGTTATTTGCAGGAAGGAGCAGGTGTACCTAGTGAAATGGCCACTGAGTGTACCTTGGAAATGCAATGTGCGATACCTAATTGTGCTATTTAGCACAGTGTTTAACCTTCATTAGATCTATTTGAGCAGGAGGGCAAATTTAAAGGCATAGATTAAGTGGATAGCCAAAAAATTTTCCCCAGGGTGGAAGTGGCTAATATCAGGGGGCTCAATTTTTAAAGTGATTGGAGGGAAGTATAGAAGGGGTGCCAGAGTTAAGTTTTTTTACACAGAGCGGTGAGTGCGTAGAACACCCTGCCAGGTGTGGTGGTAGAGGCAGGTACATTAGGAACATTGAAGAAACTCTTTGATAGGCACATGGATGACAGAAAATTGGGGGTCTATGTGGGAGGGAAGGGTTAGAATGATCTTAAAGTCGGTTAAAAGGTCAGCTCAACATTATAGGCTGAAGGACCTGTACTGTTCTATGTTCAATGTAAGCAAGGTCATGTAATTGACAATATTTCCACTGGGTCATCAATTTCCCCATAAAACCAGAATACAGTAATCAGACATAGAAAGGTCATGGTAATAACCTCAAATAGACATGGAAAGAGGTGGGGAGGTAAATACAATGGGAATTTTCTTGGCTCAGTTGCACAGTACAGAATCCTTGCCAACTGCACCATTCTCTGCAACGTTAAGGATTCATACAGTTCAAGGCACATCACAGGAATCAGCAAATGGGTATGCAAAAGCTCATCCACTGACAATCAATAAGGTATTAACTATATAAAGTGGGGCAAGATGGGATATATTTCCTGCTTAAAATTTGTGTTATGAGTTCATAATATCTGAATCAGAATCAGGTTTAATGTCTGGCATATGTCATGAAATTTCTTGTTTTGCAGCAGCAGTACAGTATAATACATAATAAAAGCTATAAATTACACTGTGTGTGTGTGTATAAAAATTAGCAGTGCAAAAGGAAAGAAAAGTAGTAGTGAGGTAGTGTTCACTGTCCATTCAGAAATCTGATCACAGAGGGGGAGAAGCTGTTCCTAAGTTGGAAGCTGAAGTAGTAGGTAGCTGAAGTCATAGGAACAGAATTATGCTATTCAGCCCATTGTACCTTCTCAGTTCGACTAGTTTAACTTAGGATGAAAACAGGTGCGGAATTGGAATTTAATTTTGCAGTGTTCTCTTGCTTTCTCGAGGAATCCACAGTGTGATGAAACATGATGTTATCATGGAATCATCTAACCCCGATTATGTGCTAGTTGAAGCAGAGGCTAATCGAGTTGCTCAGGATGCTTTGAAAGCACTGAAGGCATCAAGACAACGTTGTTTGACTGTCTCTTCATCCAGGAACAGTAGCAGTCCATCACCGGGAGCAGTTGCTGGTCCAAAGTAAGTTACTGACAACAAACAGTGTAATACTTCCCTTGTTCTTACAACATAGAGAGGGATTATTTGTCCTATCAAGTTTATACCAGCTTTCAGAGCATTCCATTTGTTCCATTATATTTTCCATAACCTATTCTCTCACATTTCCATCTTCACTCCCACTCAGTTCTCCCTTAACTCACGTGCATCAGAGTAACTTAAAGTAACCAATTATCTAACCAACCAACCATCCAGTTCAGGTTCAAGACAAAGTTGTTGGAGCGGTGGAACCTATCACACACTGTACAACCCATAAACATGGAGAATTTCAGATTTGACTTGGTTTTTAGCTCTAATAAAAATAAGAATTAGTCTGGCGAAATAGGGATCGTTAGCAAAGCCAGTTGTTTATGTCCTGTCTTTGGTCACCCTGCACTATTAGTGTTGGGCTACATTCCCAGCTGCATAGGCTGCTTCAGTGGCCTAAAGGGTCAACAGATTCTCATAACGTAAAAGCAGCAATCTGTTGAACAGCGGCATTATGACCAGAAGATAAAAGCAACTTAGTTCATAAAACACAAGAGATTTTCACCAATAGACTTCCCAGCTCTTTACTTCACACCCCTCCCCCCCGCCCTGGTTTCACTTATCACCTACTACCTTGTACTTCTTCCTCTTCTCTCCCCCCCCACCCCCAAACTTTCTTAGTCTGACTTCTAATCTTCTTGGCCAGAACGCTGTACAGTATTTTTATTTATTGTGTTTCGTTGTTATTGTGTTCTTTATCTTACTGTGTTTTCTTGTGCTGCATCAGAGCTGGAGTAACAATTATTTTGTTATGCTTTACACTTGTGTGCTGGAAATGAATTAAATAATCTTCAAACAACCTGAAGTATGATTTGATGCTCAATGGGCAGGGTATCAGGCTCTCTGTCCTCACACTCCTCTTTAGCTTTCTTTTTTCCAAGTAGCTTAAAGACTTTGTCAGCAAACAGCACTTTGTTGGATCTGGAATCCTTCCAGGGTCCAAACTGCAGTAACATCTTCCAGGCTCTCATTATTATCTAGTTTCTCATAAGCCTTTGCATAGCAATATAGTAACTTTATGTACTTGGTTCTACAACGTTGGAGCAGTCCTAAGCAACTTCTTTCCATTTTTACTGCTGTTCAAGTGTTTAAGATAATAAAGTAAATGCCCAAGATCATCTGAGGAAATTTAAGCAACTTCTACTACTAGGTAATAGCTCACTCTCCTCAAACAGTTCTTGGCTTTGTTTGATAACATTGATGTAAAAACAAAATGCAACTGAAAATCATGTCGAAAAATTAACGTGTAGATTACTTTAGTCAGTAAACTAATTGAACTTTTCTCATAGATGTTATCCAATTCTACCAATTATATTTTTAATCCTACTTTTAAGTAGTTTATGTGGTGATGTAGTTTCACAACCATTTGATTAGGATGACAGCAGGTAGAGAATGAGGCAGCACAGTAGGGTAGTGGTTAGTACAATGCTTTACAGTACCAGAACTTTACAATCCAGGTTCAATTCCCCACACTGTCTGCAAGGAGTTTGTATTGAGCAGTAGTGCCCTGGGGAAGAGGCACTGGCTGTTCACTCTATCTATTCCTCTTAATATCTTGTATATCTCTATCATATCTCCTCTCATCCTCCTCTCCAGAGAGTAAAGCCCCAGCTCCCTTAATCTCTGATCATAATGCATACTCTCTAAACCAGGCAGCATCCTGGTAAATCTCCTCTGTACCCTTTCCAATGCTTCCACATCCTTGCTATACTGAGGCGACCAGAACAGGACACAGTACTTCCAAGTGTGGCCTAACCAGAGTTTTTTAGAGCTGCATCATTACCTCGCGACTCTTAAACTCTATCCCTCGACTTACAAAAGCCTACCCCCCATAAGCTTTCTTAACTACCCTATCTACCTGTGACGCAACTTTCAGGGATCTGTGGACACGTACCCCCAGATCCCTCTGCTCCTCCACACTATCATGTATCCTGCCATTTACTTTGTACTCTGCTTTGGAGTTTGTCCTTCCAAAGTGTAACACCTCACACTTCTCTGGGTTGAACTCCAATTGCCACTTCTCAGCCCACTTCTTCATCCTATCAATGTCTCTCTGCAATCTTCGACAATCGTCTACACTGTCCACAACACCACCAACCTTTGTGTCATCTGCAAACTTGCCAACCCACCCTTCTACTCCCACATCCAGGTCGTTAATAAAAATCATAAAAAGTAGAGGTCCCAGAACAGATCCTTGTGGGACACTAGTAGTCACAAACCTCCAATCCAAATGTACTCCCTCCACCGCGACCCTCTGCCTTCTGCAGGCAAGCCAATTCTGAATCCACCTGGCCAAACTTCCCTGGATCCCCTGTCTTCTGACTTTCTGAATAAGCCTACCATGTGGAACCTCATAGAGTATAACCTTAACATTAGACTATAGAGTATAACTATACAGTTATACTCTATAGTCTAACGTTACACTGTTATACTCTATAGTCTTAACACTATACTTTTATACTCTGTAGTCTAACACTATACTGTTGTACTCTATAGTCAAACATTGTACATTTATACTCTAGTCTAATACTATACTGTTATACTCTAACACTATACTGTTAGTCTCTGTAATCTAACACTATACAGTTATTCTCTATAGTCTAATGCAAAACTGTTATACTCTGTAGTCTTAATGCTATACTGTATGAGCGTTATGCACATTGCCCTTTGTAAAATCAATTACCATTTCTCATCTTCTAGGTTAAGATTTGGTCAGAAGAAGAACCCACTGATCCCAACCAGCAGTCCTGCTTCCAAATCCACACCAGCAAAATGCAAGGTGACTTTTACTAATTACTTAATAAAATGAGTAAGGGAGTATTTGCGTACTATCACTAGGGTGGCAATTAAAACAGTACAGCACAGGAACAGGTCCTGTGGCCCATGATGTCTGCGCCAAACATAATGCCAAATTAAACTAAAAATCTCTTCAGCCTGTGCATAATCGATATCTTGCCATTACTTGAGAATTAAGATAATAGGGACAGATTGCCTGTCATTAGAGTCTGTTGTTAACTGCATCAGAATCAGGTTTAATATCACCAGCATATGTCAGCATTTATCACCAGCATAGGGAAGAAACTGTTCCTGAAGCATTGAGTGTGTGTCTTCAAGCTGCTATACTTTCTGCTTTATGTTAGCAATGAGAAGAGGGCATGTCCTGGGTGATGGGGGTACTTAATGACGGATGCGGCCTTTTTGAGGCATCACATTTTAAAAATGTCCTCGATGCTAGGGAGGCTAGGGTTCATGATGGAGCTGGCTGAGTTTACAACATGTGCAGCTTTTTTCCAATCCTGTGCAGTGACCTCCATACTGGTGATGTCACCAGTTAGAATGCTCTCCACGGTGCATCCTTAGAAATTTGCAAGTGTCGTTGATGACACACTAATTCTCATTAACCTGTTAGGATGCTGCTGTACCTGAGAAGGACAATTTTGCCATATCTCATTTCAGCAGCATTGATGGGCTGCCCAGCTCCTGACTGAGAGTGGCAGGCCGGGCCTCCGGAAAACTACACCACTCAGCAACCACCATGATCTGGTCTAAGCTAAATGTCCAAATGCACTGATAAGATTAAAGATTAGCTTCATTTGTCACATCTACATGGAAACAGCAAAATATACAGTGAAACATGTCATTTGTGTCAGTGACCAGCACTACCTGAGAATGTGCTGGGGGCAGCCCACAAGTGTAACCATGCCTCCAGCACCAACATAGCATATCCACAGCTCACTTACACTAACCTGTATGTCTTTGGAATATGGGGTGGTGGGGGCAAAACTGGGGCACCCTGAGGGATCCCACAAAATCACAGTGAGAATGGATAAACTCCTTCCAGACAGTGGCAGGAATTCTATGGGTAACTAATATCAGTAGTTTCATTTTCTAACTTTTTTTTAATAGCTACTGTAAGTGTTCAGGTATATTTAACTTGGTTTATCTCTATTAAGCTGTATTGTACTGTACAGAATAACCTTTGTTAATGAAGAAGACTGCTGTGAATCATTTCAGTAACATTTTTTCTCTGGGTTTATTTGTTGTGGTTAGGACACTGTTGTACCTGAGAAGGACAATTCTGACAGATCTCATTTCAGTGGCATTGCAACAGAAGAGGAAGCAGGTCATGTTCTTCCATCGTCGTCTTCATTACTGGCCAAAATGCGTGCCAGGAATCACCCAACTCTCTCACAAACAATTGAGACTGGTGGGAGTTCAGAACCAGAGACAGCACCTCCCCCTGTTCCGACTGAGCATGATGATCTGTTGGTGGAAATGAGGAACTTTATTGCATTCCAGACTGGTAGCGATGGGCAGGCCACAACTGCAGAGTTGTTACAAGAGTTCCAGTCCAAGCTACCGTCAACACAGACAGTTGTTTTCCGAGAATTACTTCGAAACTTGTGCACTTTCCACAGAAGTTCCTCAGGGGACGGAATCTGGAAACTGAAGCCAGACTTCCGGTGAATGTTCTTGCCTATTCTATTGCTGTATGTTGTATCAGCGATGTAGCAGCTTTTGAATTAATTTTATGAGTAAAGTTTAAATTATCCATGACAGATTTTGTAAAGCTAACAAAATATTCTTCAAGGTACAGTAACTGTCTCAGTTCTCATTTGTGCAGGAATAATACTGAAATGTTTCCAGTTCAGTCAGTTGCATAGACTTACGTAAAAGAAAAATATTTATGTTGAACTTTGAGATTTAATTTGGAGAAAATATTGCTACCTACCTCAAATAGGAAAAGCTCTAAAACTGCATGCTTTAAAATTAAATCGGTGACAGCTTCCATTTTATTACAGTTATGATCCCAAGCTAATTGTAATTCACTGGCTCATTTAATCACTACTCTTAATAATGTGGATAATATTACAAGTAATAATTAACAACTGGATACTCTGCATTCTAAATATGCTAAAGTTAGATCTCCATTTGCTCACCTTTGTGAATTCAGAGATGATCAACTTACAAATTTTAAACCTGGACCACCAAAGTTGCAATGAAAACAAGACTAGATTTTGTAAGAATGATATAGGACAAAGATTCAGTGTCACACCATGATCACTTCCCTGCCAATAATTCACCCTGGCATTTGTACTGACAGAAGCTATTACTTGTGGCCAGTTTTCCTTCAATGTTCAAACAGATAGATGTTGCGATTTGCACACCACCAATATTCTGTTTAGATATTTCAGTAACAATATGAGAAACTTGAATTTATGTAGCACCTTATCTCTTCAGGATATTTGAAGTTGGCAATCTGAATCGCTTTTCGATGTGCAGTCACTGTTCTGTGTATATGTCGATTACATATATAAATGTTAAGCAAGAATCCAGTAATATCAAATGAATTGTCAACTGGAATGTTTGTTTTTGGTTTTGACGAGATTGTTGGCTAGAGTATTGTACATAGAGTTTTGAGCAATTCTTGTATGATATCATGGGACCTATTTTGCCAGCTTGAACAAACTTGTAGATCGAGATATGAAAATTAAAGAAAGCCTTCAGGCTTTTTTAAAAGCAATGTTATGGAATGGCATTAGGCAGCATCTATGAAAAGAACAAAAGAGTTAAAGTGTCAGATCATCAGAACACAGTAAAGTTTGGGAAGAAGTGTGATGGATGGAGAGGTCAAAAGGAACGTCTGTGATTGGATAGAGACCAGAACAACTGTGATCTGTTGGTTCTGGTGCTGGCTGGCATATTAGCTACAGCTAATTTGCCTGCAGCAACTGTAGTTGGAAGGAATGAAATGAGGCAGAGAGCAAAAACACAATGTTGGAATTGTGTGATTTAAATCATTGAAGTTGTTGGAAATCTGAATTAAGGATGAGATTTAAGGATGGTGTGTTGCCTCCCTGGTGCTAGGATCCAGGACATCATGGACCGATTGCAGGGAATCCTCAAGGGTGAAGGTGAACAGCCGGAAGTGGTAGTGCATATCAGCACAAATGACATCGGGAAGAAGAGGAAGGACATTCTGCAGCGGGACTTCAGAGAACTCAGAGGAAGACTGAAAAGCAGGACTTCCAGGGTGGTTATCTCTGGTTTGCTTCCAGTTCCTCGTGCTGGAGAGGGCAGGAACAGGGAGATAATGGATCTGAATGTGTGGCTGAGGAACTGGTGCAGGAAGCAAGGATTTACATTCTTGGACCACTGGGATCTGTTTTGGGGGAGGGATGAATTGTACAAAAGGGACGGGTTGCACCTTAATAGGCGGAGGACCAGCATTCTGGCAGACAGGTTTGCCACTGCAACGTGGATGTGTTTAAACTAAGTTGTGGGGGGGAGGGGATGAACTGAAAATAAAAGGATGGAGTTAAAGGGAAAGTGAAAATAAGAAAAGTTAAAAAGGACAACAGAATCAATGGAGTAGAAAGCTCAAGAAGAGATCATACAGTATGGCCAAGTGAAATAGGAATTGATATGAAAGGAGAGGGGAGTAACAAATTAAAAGTATTATATATAAATGCACGAAGTATAAGGAATAAAGTAGATGAGCTTGAGGCTCAGTTGGAAATTGGCAAGTACGATGTTGTGGGAATAACTGAGACATGGCTTCAAGCAGACAGGGCTTGGGAAATGAATATTCAAGGATATACATCTTATCGAAAGGACAGACTGACTGGCAGAGGGGGTGGAGTGGCTCTGTTGGTGAGGAATGATATTCAGTCCCTTGCGAGGGGGGACATAGAATCAGGGGATGTAGAGTCAGTATGGATAGAACTGAGAAATTCTAAGGGTAGATAGACCCTAATGGGAGTTATCTACAGGCCCCCAAACAGCAGTCTGAATGTAGGGTGTAAGTTGAATGAAGAGTTAAAATTGGCATGTCGCAAAGTTAATGATACAGTTGTCATGGGGGATTTCAACATGCAGGTAGACTGAGAGAATCAGAATGGTACTGGGCCCCAAGAAAGGGAGTTTGTGGAGTGCCTCCAAGATGGATTCTTAGAACAGCTTGTACTGGAGCCTACCAGGGAGAAGGCAATTCTAGATTTAGTGTTGTGCAATGAACCGGATTTGATCAGGGACCTCGAGGTAAAGGAACCATTAGGAGATAGTGAACATAATATGATATGTTTTAACCTACAATTTGAGAAGGAGAAGGGAAAATCGGATGTGTCAGTATTACAGTTGAACAAAGGGAGCTATGGAGCTATGAGGGAGGAGCTGGCCAAAGTTCAATGGAACAATAGCCTAGCAGGGAAGACAGTGGAACAACAATGGCAGGTGTTTCTGGGAATAATGCAGAAGGTGCAGGATCGGTTCATTCCAAAGAGGAAGAAAGATCCTAAGGGGAGTAAGGGGTGGCCATGGCTGACGAGGGAAGTAAGGGGCAGTATAAAAATAAAAGAGAAGAAGTATAACATAGCAAAGATGAGCGGGAAACTGGAGGACTGGGAAACTTTTAAAGAGCAACAGAAGATAACAAAAAAGGCAATATGCCAAGAAAAAATGAGGTACAAAGGTAAACTAGCCAAGAATATAAAGGAGGATAGTAAAAGCTTCTTTAGGTATGTGAATAGCAAAAAAATAGTTAAGACCAAAATTGGGCCATTGATGACAGAAATGGGTGAATTTATTATGGGGAACAAGAAAATGGCAGATGAGTTGAACAGGTACTTTGGATCTGTCTTCATTAGGGAAGACACAAACAATCTCCCAGATGTAATAGTGGCCAAAGGAACTAGGGTAAAGGATGAACTGAAGGAAATTTATATTAGGCAAGAAACGGTGTTGAATAGACTGTTGAGTCTGAAGACTGATAAGTCCCCGGAACCTGATGGTCTGCATCCCAGGATACTTAAAGAGATGGCTCGAGAAATCATGGACGCATCGGTAATCATTTTCCAATGCTCTATAGATTCAGGAACAGTTCCTGCTGATTGGAGGGTGGCTAATGTTGTCCCACTTTTCAGGAAAGGAGGGAGAGAGAAAACAGAATTATAGACCGGTTAGCCTGATGTCGGTGGTGGGAAAGATGCTGGAGTCAATTATAAAAGAGGACATTTCGACATATTTGGATAGCAGTAGAAGGATCAGTCCGAATTAGCGTGGATTTATGAAGGGAAAACCATGCTTGACTAATCTTCTGGAGTTTTTGAGGATGTAACTATGAAAGTGGACAAGGGAAAGCCAGTGGATGTAGTGTACCTGGACTTCCAAAAAGCTTTTGATAAAGTCCCACATAGGAGATTAGTGGGCAAAATTAGGGCACATGGTATTTGGGGCAGAGTACTGACATGGATTAAAAATTGGCTGGCTGACAGGAAACAGAGTAGCGATTAACGGGTCCCTTTCGGAATGGCAGGCTGTGACCAGTGGGGTACCGCAAGGTTCGGTGCTGGGACCGCAGCTGTTTACAATATACATTAATGATTTAGATGAAGGGATTAAAAGTAACATTAGCAGATTTGCTGATGACACAAAGCTGGGTGGCAGTGTGAAATGTCAGGAGGATGCAGGGTGATGGACAGGTTGGGTGAGTGGGCAAATGTATGGCAGATGCAGTTTAATGTGGATAAATGTGAGGTTATCCACTTTGGTGGCAAGAACAGGAAGGCAGATTACTATTTAAATGGAGTCAAGTTAGGAAAAGGGGAAGTACAACGAGATCTAGGTGTTCTTGTACATCAGTCAATGAAAGCAAGCATGCAGGTACAGCAGGCAGTGAAGAAAGCTAATGGCATGCTGACTTTTATAACAAGAGGAATTGAGTATAGGAATAAAGAGGTCCTTCTGCAGCTGTACAGGGCCCTGGTGAGACCCCACCTGGAGTATTGTATGCAGTTTTGGTCTCCAAATTTGAGGAAGGACATTCTTGCTATTGAGGGAGTGTAGCATAGGTTCATAAGGTTAATCCCCAGAATGGCAGGACTGTTATATGTTGAAAGACTGGAGCAACTGGGCTTGTATACACTGGAATTTAGAAGGGTGGGAGGGGATCTGATTGAAACATATAAGATTATTAAGGAATTGGACACACTGGAGGCAGGAAGCATGTTCCTGCTGATGGGTGAGTCCAGAACTAGAGGCCACAGTTTAAGAATAAGTGGTAGGCCATTTATATCAGAGATGCAGAAAAACATTTTCACCCAGAGAGTGGTGGATATGTGGAAAGCTCTGCCCCAGAAGGCAGTGGAGGCCAAGTCTCTGGATGCATTCAAGACAGAGTTAGACAGAGCTCTTATAGATAGTGGGGTCAAGGGATTTGGGGAGAGGGCAGGAACGGGGTACTGATTGTGTATGATCAGCCATGATCACAGTAAATGGTGGTGCTGGCTAGAAGGGCCGAATGGCCTATTCCTGCACCTACTGTCTACTGTCTATTAAAAGAAAATACCGTGTACACCCATCAAGTTAGGTGACAGCTATGCAGATGGAAAAACTGAGATAGTGTTACAGGTTGATGTCCTCACATCAGATTGGCTCATTCTGGAATAAGCTGGGAAGACTGGTTATCTGAAATTACCAAATTCAGTGTTGAGTCTTGAAGGCTACTTTGTGGTTTCTGGGAAGATCAGATGCTGCTCCTTGAATTTACATTGGAAGTGTGTAAGGAGACAAGGTTTGACAGAATGGAATGGG
Organism: Hypanus sabinus; assembly: GCF_030144855.1. Taxonomy (NCBI): domain Eukaryota; kingdom Metazoa; phylum Chordata; class Chondrichthyes; order Myliobatiformes; family Dasyatidae; genus Hypanus; species Hypanus sabinus. The sequence continues at coordinate 66,556,503 of NC_082726.1, read as the reverse complement.
GAAGTAGTGACAAACAGTGACAGCTGGAGATGACGCTTGGGTCTGTGGTAGATAGAGATGGGGTAACATATTTTCATTTATCTTTTCTCATCCTACCATCGAGCAACACAAATACTCCTTTCGGGTAAAGGAGTAATTCAACTGTACCTTCAGTTTAGTGGACTGTAGTTGGAGCTCACAATGCGGCCACATTAGTACTAGGTTTGGTGTCTGTTTTGAAGAATAGCTCTGTTCAGTCCACAAAAGTGAAGTTCCAGTTGCCTGTCGCTTTATTTCCCCGCCCTCACTTTGACATGTCTTTGCTCTCTCAGCTGCTTGCCAAATGCAACATAACCCTGAATAGCTGACTTCAGTGCAATTATTTTACACACATCAGGGCTCAATGTTGAATTCAGTAATTTCAGATAACCAGCTCTTCCAGTTTGTGACAGAACTGGCCAGCTCTGGTGTAAGGTCATCTGCCTGTAACATTGATTCATTTTCTCTCACCACAAATGCTGCCTTACCCTCTGGATATTTCCATGTTCTCTTTTGTTTCAGATTTCCAGTAGCTATAGTTTTCTGAATTTCTCAATTCCACACTGTTTGTTCTCTTTCCTCATTATCTCCCACGTACGTCTGTAAATAGGGAATTCCGAATAACTGAACTGATAGTGAGAATGGGATGTTTATCATAAAAGGATAGGTTGGAAAAGCTGGACATATCCACTGGAGCTTAACAGAATGAAAGCGGAACTTGTAGGAAACAAGTAACACCTTGAGAGTTCTTGACAGGGTAGACGTCAAGAGGGTGCTCTATCATGGGAAGATCAGAGCTCACCGTTTAATACTAAGGGACCATCTATTTAATTTTGAGATGAGGAGAAGTATTTATTTTCTCTGAGAATTGAGCATCTCTGAGAGGTGAAATGTTACCAGGGAGGCAGAACTGTGTTTCCTTCACAACTTGATCAGAAATGATCTCATTGAATCATAGACCAGGCTCAAATGGCAAGAGTGTGGCCTATTCAGAATCAGAATCTGGTTTATTATTACTGGCATGTGTTGTGAAACTTGTTAATTTAGCAGCAGCAGTACAGTGCAATCCATGATAAGATAGAAAGAAAAAAGTAAATCAGTTACTGTAAGTATATGCGTATATTAAATATAGTGCCATAACAGGAATAATATATATTGTTATCGCGCTGATACACAACGAGTGAAAGCAACATACTGAGTCAAGCAGGGTCTGGTTGAACTGTTTACTGTTTCAATCCGCGCGCGCTTAAGTACCCACTCCCAGCATCCCCCACTCTTTGCGGGGCAGAAGTCAGCTTCCGGGCCAAGGTCTGCCCCGCACTCAGAGCCCTCTCGGACTCACCTGTGACTGCTGGAGCCAGTTTGCTTTCCACGTGGGCGAGCTGCCACATGACCCCCCCCCCCCACCAGAACCGGTGCTAGGAGGTGCAGAGTCCGCAGCCTGCACAGTTAGTTCTTTCAGGTTGCCGGCTTCACCGCAGCCCAGCGTTCAAGGTCTAGATGTGCCGGTTTGAGACTGTCAATGGTAAAAATCTCTTCACGGCCGCCGATGTCGAGAACGCAGGTCATCCCATTATGGCGCACCAGCTTGTAGAGTCCGTCGTATGGTCGCTGCAGGGGTGGTCTGTGCGCGCCTCAGCGAACGAAAGCTTACTTGCTGTGTTATAGGTCCTTGGGCATGAAAGAGGGAGTTGTTCAGTGATGGGACGTTGGGACTGGGTCAAGTGTTCCAAGCCACTCCCAGAGTTTAGTCAGAACCGCCGTAGGTGTGTCCTCCTGGCCACAGGGTGCTGGCACAAACTCACCGGGAACTGTGAGCGGGGCACCGTAAACAAGTTCAGCTGATGATACGGCCAGGTCCTCCTTGGGTGCTATGTGGATGCCGAGCAGCACCCAGGGGAGTTCGTCAACCCAGTCTGGCCCTCGGAGGCGTGCCATCAGGGATGACTTCAAGTGCCTGTGGAAACTGTGCCAGGCTGTTGGACTGCGGGTGGTAAGCAGTCGATCGGTGGAGCTGGGTTCCGAGGAGTTGTGCCAGTGCAGACCACAAAGCCGATGTGAACTGCACACCCCTGACTGAAGTGACGTGGGATGGGAGTCCGAACCGTGCCACCCAGGTGGTAATCAGGGCTCTGGCGCATGTCTCCATGGCCGTGTTAGCGAGTGGGATAGCTTCCGGCTACCTCGTGAACCTGTCTACCATGGTGAACAGGTATCTCACTCCTCTCGAAACCGGCAGTGGGCCGACGATATCCACGTGGACGTGTTCAAACCTCCTATGTGTCGGCTGGTAGGGTTGCAGTGGGGTGCTCGTACCTCTGGATTTTGGAGGTTTAACAGTGCGTGCATGTCCTGACCCAGTACCTGACCTGCTTGTATAGACCGTGCCAAACAAACCTGTCTGCAATCAACTGGATGGTCGCCCGGATGGAAGGGTGGGCTAAACCATGCAAGGCGTCAAAAACATGGCGCCTCCAAGCAGTCGGGACAATGGGCCGAGGTTGCCCGGTGGACACATCGCAAAGGAGCTCATTACCTTCGGGCCCAATGGGTATGTCTTCAAGGCGGAGTCCTGATACTGAGGTTCCGTACGCCAGCATCTCGCTGTCCAGTCGTTGTGCCTTAGCTAACACCGCATAATCCACCCCCGGAGACAGAGTACACTGATTGGACGGAGGTGCGTGAAAGCGTGTCGGCTACCACGTTGTTCTTCCCAGAGATGTGCTTGATCGTGGTTTTAAACTCCGAGAGGTACGACAGGTGGCATTGCTGGCGGCCCGACCACGGGTCCGACACTTTGGCAGACGTGAAAGTGAGGGGCTTGTGGTCTGTGAAGACCATGAACTCCCTCCCTTCTAGGAAATACCTGAAGTGCCCGACGGCAAGATACGGGGCCAGCAGCTCCCCGTCAAAAGTTCTGTACTTCAGTTCCGGGGCTCGTAGATGCCGGCTGAAAAAAGCGAGTGGTTTCCACTGGCCTTCGATGAGCTGCTCGAGCTCGCCGCCAACTGCCGCTTCGGAGGCATCCACAGAGAGGGCAGTGGGGATGTCGACCTGGAGCTGGACTAGGAACGTGGCGTTTGCTAGTATGTTCTTGGCTGGCTCGAAAGCTGCCATTGCCAGGTGACATCTTTGACTTTGCCGGACATCAAGCCGAAAAGGGGCCACGGGATTTGGGCCACTGAGGGCAGGAAACGGTGGTAAAAGTTAACCAGCACAACAACTTCCTGCAGGCCTTTAGCAGTGCTGGGTCTGGCAAATCAGCAGATGGCTTCAACTTTTCCCAGCAGGGGCACAGCTCCATGGCAGTTGATCCGGTGTCCCAAGACGTCGATGGCGGGTCGGCCAAACTGGCACTTGGCAGGGTTGATAGCCAGGCTGGTGATAAGGATGTATGTCATCCAGGTGGATGAACAGAAAGTCCAGAACTTGCCCTACTGCGTTCATCAGGCACTGGAACATCTGTGCCGTGTTCTTGAGCCCGAACGGCATCCTGAGGAACTCAAACAGGCCAAAGGGGGTAATAAGGGCCGTCTTGGGTACATCGTCCGGGTGGACTGGGATCTGATGATACCCTCGGACCAGGTCAATCTTCGAAAAGATGCGCGCCCTGTGCAGGTTGGCCATAAAGTCCTGGATGTGTGGTACCGGATTGCGATTAGACATGCTGGCATCGTTCAGCCTCCTATAGTTGCCGCACAGTCTCCAGCCTCCCGCGGACTTTGGCACCATATGGAGTGGGGAGGCCCACGGGCTGTCGGAACGCTGCCCAATCCCCATTTCCTCCATCTTCTTGAATTCCTGTTTCGCGAGGCGGAGCTTGTCGGGCGGTAGCCTGCGGGCCCGGGCATGAGGGGGAGGTCCCTGTGTGGGGATGTGGTGCATCAGGCCGTGCTTGGGGGCTGTTGAGGAAAACTGCGGCATGATGATAGATGGGAATTCCGATAACACTCTGGCGAACTCATTGTCGGAATACATGACGGAGTCCAGGTGCGGGGCCGGTAACCTGGCCTCATCAAGGGAGAAAGTCTGGAACGTCTTTGCATCCACCCAGTCGTCATCCCTTCAAATCCACGAGCAGCCAGTGCGCGCAGAGGAAGTCTGCACCCCATAATGGCTGTGATATTTCGGCCAGCGTAAATGTCCATGTAAAGCGGCTGGAACCGAACTGCAAGGGGATGGTTCTTGTGCCGTAGGTGCGGATGGTGCTGCTGTTGGCTGCTGTAAGTTCCGGTCCTGTTCTAGTTCGGGTATCGTGGCTCGAGGGGGGTAGGACACTGATTTCCGCCCCTGTATCCACCAGAAATCTGCGCCCGGAGTGCTTGTCCCAAACATAGAGGAGGCTATCACGGTGACCAGCCGCCGTAACCATCAGCAACGGCTGGTCCTGGCGTTTCCCTGGAACGAGCATGGCAGTTGGCAGCGGCGGGCCCTGGAACCCCACCTTTGATGATAAAAACACCCAAGACTCAGAAGTGGTGCCATCCCTTGGTGCGGGTGTTACGTGCTCTGCTGTGTGGCGTGGGAGGGCTGGGCTTTTGGCCGTGCCTCACCACTAATTTTATTGGTGGTTCCGCCATTTTGTTTGGCATGCCAAAGCACGTCCGCGCGGGTAGCCACCCTGCGCGGGTCTCTGAAGTCTTCATCTGCTAGCAGGAGGCGGATGTCTTCTGGCATTTGCTCCAAGAAGATCTGTTCAAAAAGGAGGCAAGGCTTAGGCTTATGGGTGTCTGCCAGTGCTAGCATGTTGCTCATCAGGGCTGATGGCGCGCGGTCGCCCAGGCCATCCATGTGCTGTAACCGCGCAGACCATTTGCGGCAGGAGAGGCCAGATGTGCGGATTAACAGGGCCTTGAGTGCCTCGTACCTGTCTGTTGCCCGGGGCTGATGCAGAAAGTTGATAACGCGGCCTGCTGTCTCCTGGTCGAGGGCGCCCACCACGCAGTAATTCCTGGTGGCGTCTGAGACAATTTGCCTGACTTGGAACTGGGCCTCTGCTTGCTCAAACCAGACCAGGGGTTGAGTCGTCCAGAAGGTTGGCAGTTTAAGGGAAACTGCATTCTGCAGAGCCGAGTCGTTCCTGCTGGGTCCGAATGCCGTTGGACCGTCAGGGTCACCAATGTCGTCACGCTGATATGCAACGAGTGAAAGCAACACACTGAGTCGAGCAGGGTCTGGTTGAACTGTTTACTGTTTAAATCCACACGTGCTTAACTACCCGCTCCCAGCATCCCCGCTCTTTGCGGGGCAGAAGTGACGTCGGCTCCTGGGCTGAGGTATGCCCCGCACTCAGAGCCCTCTCGGTTGCCACTGGCTGCAGACTCACCCGTGACTGCTGGAGCCGGTTCGTTTGCCACGTGGGCAAGCCGCCGCAATATTTTAATAAAAAGTATTCATGGGTTTAATGTCCATTTAGGAATCATATGGCAGAGGGGAAGAAGCTGTACCTGAATCGCTGAGTGTTTGCCTTCAGGTTTCTGTACCTCCTTCCTGATGGAAACAATGAGAAGAGGGAATTCCCTGGGTGTTGGGGGTCCTTAATGATAGACACACCTTTCTGAGGCACCGCTTCTTGAAGGTTTCTTGGGTACTATGGAGGCTAATATCCAAGATGGAGCTGACTAATTTTACAACTTTCTGTAGTTTCTTTTGGTCCTGTTCAGTAGCACAAGCTCCCCCTCCATATCAGACAGAGATGCAGCCTGTCAGAATGCTCTCCACGCTCCATGGTACAGAATCCAGAAGAACCCAATTTAAAAAGTAAGACCAACCTCCAGTGCCCACAGAGAAAGAGAAAAAACTCAAAACACATCATACAAACAATTGAAGCGACCAACACCACCAAATTGAGTCCTTAGATCCGAATCCCCAGAGCAACCTGGAATAGGCTCAAAGCCTCAGTATTCAGTTCATTACCGGGACAAATTACTGCAAAGTTCACAGACACAAAGCACAGCAGCTAGGGGCAGTCTGACAGTGACGAGAGGAGCCCGCAGTCTATCTGAACCTTGTACTAGGACCTGGCTCTGCTGCCAGCGAATCACTCTGGGCCTAGATTTTGTTGCCCCAGAAGCCTTTCTCGACTTCTCCAAATCAGCTCAATGCCCAGTGTGATCTAACCTCACAGAACATCCTGCCTTCCAGTCTATCTGGGCCGGTGTTGAGATTCGTCAAACAATGGATTGTACCTTGCACTAGGATATGGCATCACAATGGTGAACCTCTCTGGGCCTTGAATACACTGACCAACAATTTGCTTCAGACCTGGTGTTCCCTGCCAAAGAACCCATTCTCAACCTCTCCAAATTGGCTCAGTGCTTAGAGTGATCCACCCTCATACCCAAGTTAGATGAACAGGCATGGGAACTTCTCTGTCCCGTCTTCTCCCCTCCAAATCGACCACTCCAACCAGCACAGCTCCAACTCCCAAATGCGTCATTTTGCAGTGCAGCACACCAGCAGGGCAGATGTTGCGAATTCACTTTCCCTTTGCTCACTTTTTCATTGCTTCTGGTGATAATTTACTTCAAAAGAAGTATTACTAATAATGGTTTTAATCAAATTCCTTTGCTTTTGACTACTAGTAAGCTGTTGCACATGGTAGTGCCATCTAGGTGCGCCAGTGTTGATCATCAGCAAGATGGGGACGTTATCACCAATCTGCCCAGATTACTGTCTTGCATTTAGAAAGTCGAGGATCCAAATGCAGAGGGAGCTACAGAAGCCCAGGTTCTGTAACTTATCCATCAGGACTATAGGAATGATGATGTTAAGTACTGAGCTATAGTCGACAAATGGCACCTTGACATTGGTGTTTGTACTATCCAGATGATCTAAGGCCTTGTGAAGCTCCATTGAGATTGCATCTGCTGTGAACCTCTTGTGGCGATAGGCAAATTGCAGTGGATCCAGGTCCTTGCTGAAGCTTCTTGCTCCTGATGTGTACTCAGTTCTTTCAAAACAGATAGGTTCTGGATGTTAGGGAAATCAAGTGGTTTTGGTGAGAATGCAGGAAAATGGAGCTAAGGTAGTAAATCAGCCATGATGTTAATGAGCGGTGAAACATGCTCAGAAGAGCCTACTTCCTTCACACATGTTTGTGTGTGTAACAGGATGGCGGCACTGCTGTGTGCACCACATTCTTGTTATTCTCTCCATGTAATGTGGGAGAGCAGGTCTGAGGAATGAAACAGGAGACACTGATTTAAAAATTAGTTTATGATGTGTTTATTTAACAGTGAAACACTAAGTCGGGTATCTAGCTAAACAAGTATATATCTAAGCTACTCAAGACCACTACACCGTACATTCAGTTACCCTTTAAATGAACAGATACTCTGCTGAACCTCCCTGATACATAAAACCCAAGACGTAAGCATGCTACAAACAGATACTTAACTAAACAAACTAAACGCGGGGGACCTGTCTATGTCTGCAATCCTCTTTCTCAGTGGTCCTCCAGGACTGATCGCTAATTCAGCCTGGTCGGGTTGCATGGGTGGCCGAAAAGAAAGAGAGCGAATCCTCTGCATGTTGCAACTTTTATACCCCTGAGGGTGCCTGGAACCAAAGATAGGCCCCATTGCACCTAAAATCCAATCAATGGGAAAAGAGCGCTGCAAACTTTAAACTAACTAATCAGCACGATGAAAGTGGCTTTTGAACAGAAGCTACTCCTCCAGAGGACATCCACCCATCACCTTCTGTGCAAACTAAACATTGGTGCTTCCAAACTTTGGCAAGTTCTGATGAAAGGCTATCAGCCTAAAATGTTAACTTTGATTCTGCGTCCTCAGAGGGCCTGCCAAGCATTTCCAGCATTTCTGCTTTCATCAGGGTCCTGATTTAATGTTTTACTGCTAGTGATTTCACACAGTATCTAGAACAATATCCTAAGCTAAAGCTCCATAGTGCAGATGATGACAGATTATTTCAGAATAAAAATACAAGTGATTATGCACTTCAGATCGTAATAAGTTGCTATTACTAAATAATATTTAATAATTTCAGATAACCAGCCTTTCCAGTTTGTGATAGAACTGGCCAGTATCAATATCAATAAATAGTAATAAGTTACTACTATTTCAGAGTTTTGTAAAAGAGATTTTAATTAAAATCTTGTTAAGATTAAGAATGATTTTAAAGTTTTACTATTAATTATCTTCAGATGTTATCATTGAAAATTATCTTTAATTTTAATGAGAAGCTTTATTTTTTAGAGCTGATTAAAGCTTGTGTAGGTGATGGTGTTATATTTTGACATTGATGGCTGCCAATGATAGTCCAGAGCTCTCTTCCCAGCTGCTTTAGGAGTTCTGTGCTTACACTTTGTTTGGAAGTACAGTTAATTGGGACACATCAGGCCCAGCATGTTTTGGCCCAGTTAAGCAGCAGGCCCAATTAGCTGAAGTTTCATGGAAATAGTTAAAACGATTAAAACGAAGACAAACTATAAATTAAATTATGTATTTAAATGAAATACAAAACAAATTAGAGCACTACCAGTACATCTCTAGTACTGTAAAATTGTATATTAGTTCCTAATAGTTAAGTCATCACAGTGAGCAGATTCAGTGCAGACTCCTAGTGCAGATAATTGATACATAGCTTTGAATGAGTGAGTCCTCCAAGTCTTGATTTTCATTGCAACATTCAAGATGATTAATGATACCTTCAAATTCTTCGTAGTTACTAACATGTTGAAGTAGTGGAATAATTTCATTTTCACTCCCAGCCATTTCTGGCATTCTTGAAACTGCAGTGAGCTAAACAGTTCTGAATTGTCTTGCAGCTTATCTCTCACCAACTGTCTGTGACAAAAATCTCTGCTTTTTGGTCACAAACACACACAACTGACACTATGTAAAAATTGTTCGCTCTAAGCACAGTGTACTGTCTAATGGCCACACAAGTACGTGCGACTGATGCTTGTTAGAAGCTTCGGTAACAGTCTTCCATTCCAATTAAGTGGGTTAGTGTTCCAAATAAATAAAAGGATTCATGGTTAATTTCTCCTTTAGTTTTTGTTCTTTAAAAGTTGTCCCAAATAAGTGGCTGTCCTAATTAGCCAATTGCCCAATTAACCGGAATCGACTGTATTTTGAAGCTGAATTGCAGAACCTTGAGGGTCAGCAAAATGAGCTTCCACTGTTCCTTAGAGTTTGTGGAAAATGTCTGTTCATAATTACAGTTTTCTTATGGTTGCTTGGTGAATGTAGCCCACTTTTTCTCTGTCTTAAAAAGAAAGAGCAAAATTGTATCATAGATCTACACGAATGTCTTTAATAAAGCAGTGTGTAGGCACAGCTAATCCATAAAGGGAAGGGAGGTATAATCCATCATATCATAAACTCAAGAGATTCTGCAGATGCTGGAAATCCAGATCAACACACACAAAATGCTGGAGGAACTCAACAGGTCAGGTAGCATCTATGGAGAGGAATGAACCGTCAACATTTTGGGCCAAGACCCTTCATCGGGACCTATTTCTTGTTTTGTTCTGCGCAACTGTTTATTCTTCTCAATAGATGCTGCCTGGCCTGCTGAGTATTTATTTTATTCATTTAGAGATACATCACGGTAACAGGCACTTCTGACCCAATGACCCCACACCACCCTGTACTCCCATGTGACTAATTAACTATGCATCTTTCAAATATGGAAGAAATCTGGGGCAGCTGGGGGGAACCCACAGAGTCAAATGAAGGACATATGAACTACAGACAATAGTAGGAACAACAAGTTCCTTGTGTGTATGTTCTGCAAAGGCCTAGATTTGACCCTTTGCTCTAAACTAAGATCTTCAATAAGGCAGAGATTAAGAGGTACTTTATTCTTGGTGCCTGGTGTTTTTGGGTAACTATCCAGCTACAGAGCACAGACATTTATGACTGTCTGGTGTATTCACATCACTGCTTGGTGTAACATGTCAGCTCAGCTGGCAGCAGAACAACTCCAGCTCAGTTGGAAATTGATCTCTGCATTTGTCACACTTTATACTGTTGTGGTCAAATGCTGAGGGCAAAGGTTTTTGTTCATACTAATTAGATTTCCACAGTATTAAAATGTAGAAATATATTGTAAATTGGTGTTACTTGTTCACTGTGGGTTACCATTTTAGGTTCATGTGATATCTTAATGTAAAAACTATTGGAGGTAGGGGGAAATAAGTAGAATTAAATTACTGACTGGAGCTTCAAATGAAGAGAGAGGGTCCAGTAAGTAAAGATGTAAAATTTGAAGCATCAAATTCTGGTTTGGAAAAAGCCAGGCGGGTTCATCTCCAGTGTGGATCACCCACAGATTGCTCCGTAGTCCTGCCAACAATACAGAATACATAATTTTACTTAAACAAGGGGGCATAATTCATGGCTAATGCAAGAGGGCATAATTTTTAAGGTGACTGGTTGAAAGTATAGGGGGGCTGTCAGAGGTAAGTTCTTTACACATTGAGTGGTGTAACACCCTACCGGGGTGGTGGAGGAGACAAATATATTAGTGGTATTTAAGAAACTCTTAGATAGGTACATGGTTGATAGAAACACAAAATACTCTGCAGATGCTGGGGTCAAAGCAACATGCTGGAGAAACTCAGCAGGTCGGGCAGCATCCATGGAAATGAACAGTCAACATTTCGGGTCGAGTCCCTTCGTCAGGACTGAAGAGGGAGGGGGAGGGTGGGAAGGAGAAGGCTGGTAGGTGCCAGGTAAAAAACCAGTAAAGGGAAAGATCAAGGAGTGGGGGAGGGGATAGGCAGGAAAGGTGAAGAAGGAATGCAAGGGGAAAGCACTATGGGTAGTAGAAGGAGGCGGAATCATGAGAGAGGTGATAGGCAGCTGGAAGAGCAGGCAGAGTGAAACTGGGATGGGGAAAGGGAGAGGGAGGGAATTACCGGAAGTTGGAGAATTCAATGTTCATACCAAGGGGCTGGAGACTACCCAGACGGTATATGAGGTGTTGCTCCTCCAACCTGAGTTTGGCCTCATCCTGACAGTAGAGGAGGCCACAACAGACAGAATCTCCTGGTTGCCACCCACTTCAACTCTACTTCGCATTCCCATTCGGATATGTCCATACATGGCCTCCTCTACTGCCATGATGAGGCCAAACTCAGGTTGGAGGAGCAACACTTCATATACCGTCTGGGTAGTCTCCAGCTCCTTGGCATGAACATTGAATTCTCCAGCTTCCAGTAATTCCCTCCCCCTGCCTTCCCCCATCTCAGTTTCACTCTGCCTCCTCCTCTAGCCGCCTGTCACCTCCCTCATAGTTCCGCCTCCTTCTACTACCCATAGAGCTTTCCCTTTACATCCCTTCTTCACCCTTCCTGCCTACCTCCCCCACCCCTTGATCTTTCCCCTTACTGGTTTTTCACCTGGCACCTTCCCCCCTCCCCCCACCTTTATAGGACCTCTGCCCTCTCCCTCTTCAGTCCTGACGAAGGGTCTCGGCCCAAAACGTTGACTCTTAGTCTATCTTGGTTGATAGAAAAATGGGGGGGGGGGGCTATGTAGAAGGGAGGGGTTAGATTGATCTTAGGATAGATTTAAAATGTCGTGGGCCAAAGGGCCTGTACTCTGCTGTGATGTTCTCTGTTCTAAACTTGGAATATAAAATTTGTCTCTTTCAAATAAAATTCAATTTCTTTGTTTAATTGTAGAGAAGCCATTGGTTATCATTACAACAATGTATTTAGAAGTTTTATTATTGATTTCAAAGTACATTTAATAATTATCAGTCCGTTGGCATTACTACAAGATCACATTCAATTTCTTGTCATTCAGCTGTATTCATGTGTACCACCAAATGAAACAACGTTCCTCTGGACTAAGGTGCACAGCATAGTACATAGAACACACACATAACACATAAAGGTAATATTACCACAAATAACAAAGTGCATTTATGACACAAGTTCAAAAGTAAACAGTGTAATGCCACTGACGCGACCTGGGTGACGGTGGGGAATTCAGTAGTCTTAAGGCCTGGGGCAAGAAGCTGTCCCATCCGAACAGTCCTTGTCCTAATCCTATGGTACCTCCTGCCTGATGGTGGTTGGGGGGCTGGGGGGAAGATTAAAGAGTTTGTTGGACAGATGGGAGGGTTTGAGGACAGCATATGTACTGCCAATTCATGGCTGAATTGAGAACAGCATATGTACTGCCAGTTTGTAGCTGAATAAAATGAAAAACAAAACAATAAATCGCAGATGTAACTCAAATTTAAAAAATGTTAAAGCAATGCACACAAAATGCTGGAGGAACTCTGCAGGCCAGGGTGAAACGTGAGATGAATAAACAGTCCACGTTTCGGGCTGAGACCCTTCTTCACACAGCATCTATGGAAAAGAGTATAAACAGTCAATGTTTTGGGCTGAGATCCTTCTTCGAACAGCGTTTATGGAAAAGAGTAAGTAGTTGACATTTCAGGCCAAGACCCTTCATTGATCTTGAAGAAGGGTCTTGGCCCAAAAAGGTCAACTGTTTACTCTTTTCTGCAGCATTTTGTGTGGGTTGCTCTGGATTTTCAGCATCTACAGAATTTCTTGTGTTTGTGATTTAAAAAATGTTGAAAGTTTTCAACAAGTCTGGCAGCATCTGTGGAGGTAGAAATGTTTTAATGATTCACATTGGCAACCATCCATTAGAACAAGGCAAAGTTATAAATAAAATCCAGCCGACCAGGTGTTGGGGGAGGGAGGGAAAGTGCTGGCAGAACAAAGAAAATGTTTCTCACAGTTGGAGACCATGCAAAACTAAATTGTGTTAGGTAATGGCAAAGAGAGGGTTGGGATAGTTTGTTACTGCAGCTGATCTGTCTCCAGTAGATGTAAATAAATCAATGGAGAAAGAGACAGAAAGGGAAACATATCATGATTGGAGCTGTGAGATATGACACTGAATAGTGGGAATCTGAAATTAAATAACATACTGGAAATATTCAGCAGATTGAGTCATATCTGGAGGAGGAGCTCAGTTACAGGCTGATGATCTGATATTAGTCCTGCCCAGTTTCCATACAAACTGAACAGGATGGTGATCTGAGCTTGTTGAATTCAGGGGTATCTCATAAAACCACAAGATATAAGAGCAGAATTAGGCCATTTGGCCCATTGAGTCTGCTCCACCATTTCATCACAGCTGACCATTTTTTTCCTCAGCCCTAATCTTCTGCTTTCCCCCTGTATCACTTTATGCCCTGATCCATCAAGAATCTATCAACCTCTGCCTTAAATATACATAAAGCTTTGGCCTCCACAGCTGGCCGTGGCAACAAATTCCAGAGATTTTCCACTATCTGGCTAAAGAAATTCCTCATCTCTGTACTAAAAGGATGCCCCCTCTATTCTGAGGCTGTGTCCTCGGGTCTTAGACTCTCCCACCACAGGAAAGATCCACTCATCAAAAAACATAGAGAAACCTACAGCACAATACAGGCCCTTTGGCCCACAAAGTTGTGCCGAACATGTCCCTACCTTAGAAATTACTAGGCTTACCTCTAGCCCTCTATTTTTTAAGCTCCATGTACCTATCCAAAAGTCTCTTAAAAGTCCCTATCGTATCCGCCTCCACCTCCATTGCCGGCAGTCCATTCCACGCACTCACCTCTCTCTGAGTAAAAAAACTTACCCCTGACATCTCCTCTGTACCTACTCCCCAGCACCTTAAACTTGTGTCCTCCTGTAGCAACCATTTCAGCCCTGGGAAAAACCCTCTGACTATCCACACGATCAATGCCTCTCACACATATGCCTCTATCAGGTCACCTCTCATCCTCTGTTGCTCCAAGGAGAAAAGGCAGAGTTCACTCAACCTATTCTCATAAAGTGTGCTTCCCAATCCAGGCAACATACTTGTAAATCTCCTCTGCACCCTTTCTACGGCTTCCACATCCTTCCTGTAGTGACGCAACCAGAGCACGGTACTCCAAGTGGGGTTGGACCAGGGTCCTATATAGCTGCAACATTACTTCTCGGCTCCTAAATTCAATTCCACGATTGATGAAGGCCAATCCACAAACCTTTCACTATTTGATAGGTTTCAATTAGGTTACCCCTAATTCTTCTGAATTCTAGCAAATACAGGCCCAGAGCCATCAAACACTCTTCATGTGACAAGCTGTTCAATCCTGGAATCACGTTTGTGAACCTCCTTTGAACCCTCTCCAGTTTCAACACATTAACCATATAACATATAACCATATAACAATCACAGCACGGAAACAGGCCATCTCGGCCCTCCCAGTCCGTGCCGAACTCTTAATCTCACCTAGTCCCACCTACCCACACTCAGCCCATAACCCTCCACTCCTTTCCTGTCCATATACCTATCCAATTTTACCTTAAATGACACAACTGAACCGACCTCTACTACTTCTACAGGAAGCTCATTCCACACAGCTATCACTCTCTGAGTAAAGAAATACCCCCTCGTATTCTGCCCCCTAACTCTCAAATCATATCCTCTCATTTGAATCTCCCCTACTCTCAATGGAAACAGCCTATTCATGTCAACTCTATCTATCCCTCTCAAAATTTTAAATACCTCGATCAAATCCCCCCTCAACCTTCTATGCTCCAATGAATAGAGACCTAACTTGTTCAACTTGTTCATTCTTATTAAGAAAAGGGTGAAGACAGAAGTTGGGATGCTGTTCTTCAAGCTTTGCTTGAGCTTGATTTCAGAAGGCAAAGACACAAATCAGGCTTCAAAGTAAATTTATTATCAATGTACCATATACTATGATGAGATTTATTTTCTTTCTGGCATTTACATGAAAATAAAGTACTGTAGAATTAATGAAAAACTATGCATAAAGACTGACAAACTACCAATGTGCAAAAGAGAAATTATGCAAATACATAAATAAATAAATATTGAGAACATGAGAGGTAGAGATCTTGAAAATGAGTCCATAGGTTGTGTTCAGTGAGCATTTCAGTGTGGAGGTGAGTGAAATTATTTACACTGGTTCAGAATCCTGATGCGTGGAGGGTAATAATGGATCCTGAACCTGGTGGTTTGGGTCCTAAGGCTCCTAAATCTCCCGCTCGATAGTAATAATGAGAAGAAGACATAGCCTGGATGGTGGGTGTCCCTGGTGATGGATCCTTGCTGGTCTCTTGTGGCTGTGCCACATCTGGATGTTCTCAGTCAAGCAGAGGGCTTTACCTGTACACTGGCTTTTAGAGACTCTTCCATTCCAGTGCATTGGTTTTCCACACCAGGGTGTAGATTAGGTGGAACATTTAAAATAAGGGGTGACAAAGTTCAGATTTTGTTGTGCAAATGGAATGGGGGTTTTTGGCAAAGTAGTAGCCCAGACTACCTTTGAGAGCATTAAATGGGCACCAGAGTCAAGGAAGAGCCAGTTGTTTCATCAGTGAAGGAGTGCTTTGTGTCCCCGAGTGACTGGACGGCAAGGTCCAAAGAGATCTGAAAGGTCTTGCTGCCCCTGTGAGAAGGCAAGGAGAAAATGAAAGGGGGTGCTGCTTTTGGGAGAGGTTGTGCTGGGGGGGGGTTGGGGTAGGGGTGCTGGGGAGGGTTTGATAGGGGATTGGGGTGCTGATGGAGGGGTTTTTGGGGAGGATTTTGGGGGTGGGTGTACTGGTGGAGTGGTTTGTGGGAGGGGTTTTGGGTGGGGGTGCTGGTGGAGGGGTTTGGGGGAATGGGTTTAAGGGAGCGGGTGCTGGGGGAGTGGATGCTGTGGAGAAGATGCTAGAGAGAGTGTGCTGGGGAGGGGTTTGGGGGAATGGGTTTAAGGGAGCGGGTGCTGGGGGAGTGGATGCTGTGGAGAAGATGCTAGAGAGAGTGTGCTGGGGAGGGGTTTGGGGAAGGTGGTTAGGGGGAGTGGGTTGTGGGGAGTGCCTGCTGCGAAGGGTTGTTGGGGAGGGAATGCTGGAGAGGGGGTGCTGGGGAAAGGTTTGCGGGAGTGTGTCTTGGTCGAGATGGAAGAGTGGAGCACAGTGGAGGAGTGGACAGTTCCTCTGGGAAGGAAGGGAGGGGCTGATGTGTGTCGTGCCGGCGTGGAGTTGGGAAAGAGAGCGGGACAGCTATGCTGACCAGGGTCGTTGTCATGCGCACAAGCATAGTGCCGCAGTGTCACATGGACATTCGTTCAGACAACTTGGATCAACGTTATGGACAGTACAGTTACATGGATTGGGAATTCGGCCAGGGTACTACATGCAACAAGAAACAACATTCTACAATAATAAGGAATTATATAAAAACAAAATTAAATGTATGGGTATGGAATAAAAATGTGCATAAACACATCAACACCAACATGTAGTTACAATAAACAGTACTATAAAAAAAGGTTTGAAGTGTTTACAGCGCAGAGCAGTGACGGGAGTAATGGATAGAGGGATGGTGGGGGATTAACTAAAATGACTGATCAGATTAATTGCCTGGATCACAACATACAGAACATAAACTTTACCAGTGAAGAAAAAGACTGCTAAAACATTAATGCAAATAAAGAAAAGAATCCGAAAAATAAATAGAATAGAAAACAATAAAAAATAGAATCAGAGACAAGTCTGCGGTAGTGGAAAAGCTATTCCGTGGTGTTTGCTTGCCGAGGAACACGTCGGTCTTCTTGATCAGTCAGGGCGTCAAAAGTTAAGTCGAGAAGGCAGGAGAATGGGGTTGAATGGGATAATAAATCAGTCGTGGAGGAATGGCAAGGCAGATTCGATGGGCGGAATGGCTTAATTCTGCTCCTGTATTTTCTGGTCGTATGGTTCTGCGACTCTCCTTTCATTCAGCGAGAAGATAAATCCTGCAGATTGTTCCCGAGGTCGCAGCACCGCCTGAAAACATTAACACGACAGAGGAATAGACTTGGTTTCTGGTTCCCAGCCGGTTGCAATCCAGATGATCAGTTCGGACACGTTAATATCAATCCGGATAATTACACTTCGTTGACCTGCCGCCTTCTTATCAATTACATTTTACTGATTATGCCGTCCAAAAATCTAACCTCCAAGTGCTCCGGGAACGCTTTGGATTAGATAAGCGTGTCAGCGGAATTGTTATGTACTAATGAAAAACAGCAACAGGCCTGCGAGGCTCCTCTAGATCTTCCCCGTGAGAAAGTGCTAATGAAAATATGGGCTTTTATTATCCTCGCCACCCCCGCACACATTAAATACTACTCCATAATCGTTCAATTGAGTCTTTAGTTAATGAATCTGTTCTGAAGAAAAGTTTGACAGGAAATTAAATTTGCTTCCGTTTATTTATTTGTTTATTTGTCCATTCATTTATAGATTGATACAGCGCGGAATAGGCCCCACCCGCCCTTCGAGTGGCGCCGCCCCGCAACGCCCCACAACCCCGACCTAAGGAAACCCGCCAGGACACTGGGAGAACGTATCGACTCCTTGCGGAGGACGCCGGAGTTAAGATAGATAGATAGATAGATACTTTATTCATCCCCAAGGGGAAATTCAACATTTTTTCCAGTGTCCCATACACTTATTGTAGCAAAACTAATTACATACAGTATTTAACTCAGTATAAATATGATATGCTTCTAAAATCACCCTCCCAAAAAGCATTAATAAATAGCTTTTAAAAAAGTTCTTAAATAGTTGACTAAAGTGCATTGAGTGGTAACTTAAGCTCAGTCCTAACCCCGGCACTTTAACATGTCTTGCCCCTGGTGGTTGAATTGTAGAGCTGAATGGCGTTGGGGAGTAATGATCTCTTCATCCTGTCTGAGGAGCATTGCATTGACAGCAACCTGCCGCTGAAGCTGCTTCTCCGTCTCTGGATGGTGTTGTGCAGAGGATGTTCAGGGTTTTCCATGATTGACCGTAGCCTACTCAGCGCCCTCCTCTCTGCCACCGATGTCATACTCTCCAGTTCTGTGCCCACGACAGAGCCCGCCTTCCTTACCAGGTTATTAAGACGTGAGGCGTCCCTCTTCTTAATGCTGCCTCCCCAGCACGCCACCACAAAGAAGAGGGCGCTCTCCACAACTGACCGATAAAACATCTTCAGCATCTCACTACAAACATTGAATGATGCCAGCCTTCTGAGGAAGTACAGTCGACTTTGTGCTTTCCTGCACAGGGCATCTGTGTTGGCAGTCCAGTCTAGCTTCTCGTCTAACTGCACTCCCAGATACATGTAGGTCTTAACCTGCTCCACACATTCTCCATTAATGATCACTGGCTCCATATGAGGCCTAGATCTCCTAAAGTCCACCACCATTTCCTTGGTCTTGGTGATATTGAGACGCAGGTAGTTTGAGTTGCACCATATCACAAAGTCGGAACTCCGACGACCTGAGCCGTAATAGCGTCGCGCTAACAGCTGCAGTGCGCGCAGTTTTCCTCGAATTTACAGTAAATGTTCGTGGCCTGAAATTTATCAGAGATACTGTGATTATATAGGTTATGTCATTGTTTAAACCGATCTGTGGGATTGAACAGCTCCTTGAGTCGCGTAAGAGTTAAACGGCGCCGATTGTCCAAAAAAAAACAGCAGACGATGGAAACTACAATAATATCTGGGAAACTTCACTCTTTTCTTGCCCTCTCCACGAATGCTATCTGACCTGCTGAGTATGTCTGCTTTTCAACTGCAGAGGTGTGAACAGGGGAGCGGGACACGGGTAACGGAGTGCTCACATTTTGTTGTTTCCACTTTAATGAAGCAAATCCTTTCACTGTTGCGGTGAACAAGCAGCCCATGGGTAACTGTGAATATGTCCCACATCCCTGAAACATCGAGTTTCTCCACCTTGATCAGTCTGGACAATTCATTGTGTGTTAACCTGTAAAATTAGCAATTCTCGTTCTGTGTGTTTCATTTAGAACCTGCTCCAACTCCCAGGCATCTTAAGTTATATTTGTTTTGTTAGTTTTTTTTTGTCTTCTTACCCGCACGCTTGAGTTCCCCTTCGATCCGACCTCGAATGTAAGAACTTTTTAGAAAGATTTAAACCGAAAAGAAATGTATTTATATATAAAAGCTTGGTATTTCCACAGTTCAGTTATTCTTCGGTTGTTACAGAACTCGATTCGTCTGCAGCTCGCGAACCGAGAGAACTGTCCCAGAATCACAGTCACGTGAAAATCTGCAGATGCTGGAAATCCAAGCAACACACAGAGATGCCGGATGAACTCCTGTTCCAGTATTCTGTGTGCGTTGCAGAGAACTGTTCCAGTCCAGCTCCGAATCCTCGCACAGGTGGCGACGTAATTCGCCACCGGTATTCGGTCCAGATATCACATTATCCCTTTTGTTGGAGTTCAAAGTAAATTTGTTATCAAAGTACATGTATATCACCATATACAGCCCTGAGATTCATTTTCCTGTGGACATACTCAGCAAATCTATAGAATAGTAACTAGAACAGGATCAGTGAAAGATCAACCAGAAGACAACAAACTCTTCAAATGCAAATATAGATAAAAAGCAAGAACATGAGATGAAGGGTTCTTGAAAATGAGCCGGTTGCTTGTGGGAACATATCAATGATGAGGCAAGTGATGTCATCCCTTTTGTCCAGGTTTGTTGATTGAGGGGTAATAACTGTTCCTGAACCTGCTGGTGTGAGTCCTGAGGCCTCTGTTCCTTTTTCCTGATGGCAGCCATGAAAAGAAAACATGACTTGGGTGGTGGAAATTCCTGAAGATGGATGCCACTTTCCTACGACAGCGTTTCATGTCAATGTGCTCAGTGGTTGGGACAGCTTTACCTGTGAAGGACTGGGTCGTATTCACTCCTTTTTGTCTGATTTTCCATTCAAGAGCATTGGTGTTTCCATACCAGGCCGTGATGCAAACAGTCAGTCTGGGTCACTCCTACAGAGGTAACATGCCAGCATACTGCGAACCTACAGATATCAGATTTGCTTCCAATTTAAACATTATTTTATCAAGACGTGCTAAAATTTAAAGGCACAAGATGCTGGAATCTGGAGCAACAAACAATTTGCTGGAGAAACTCAGAGGGCCAAGCAGTGTCTGTGGAGGGATATGGATTGTCAACATTTTGGATTGAGGCCCTGCATCATAAAATGTAGAATAACATATACAAAATGCTGGAGGAATTCTGAAAGCAGGCAGCATCTATGGAGGGGGATTAAAGAGTCAATAGACTTTATCTGTTGAGGCCCTCCTTTGATTGCAGTTGACTGTGGATGTTGTGTCTCAGCTGTCTACGAGATACGCAAACCAGGGTAGTGTGAAATGGAGAGCAAGCTGTTCCCATGCAGCAGGCTCCCCTCCCCACATGGCTGGTCAGTTAGAGTTGAACTTGGGGATTCCAGCTCCGGACTTTTCATCATGAGTAGGTATAGACACAAGGCAGTGGAGAGCTGAGACAGAGCTTTTCTTCTAAATGAGCTGCCACCCACGGCTGATGAGTCCCATCTGGTTTTAAGGGGCCAGTAACCTCCTGTTGCCCCATCTCCTGTCAGTTGAAGCACTTCCACTGATTTAGTAACTGAGCCACCAATGAAGGCCAGGAGCTGAACTTGGTTGTTAGAGACTATTTCGAGACACACGCTATTGGGAATATTTACTAGTTAGCGGGAGTTAATCCCCACCACCACCCCCGACTATGACAACTTAAGAAACCAACATTCATCAGGACATCAGAAAATTCAGAATAGTTTAGTTTTGCTAAGTATAAAATAGTTACTACTGAAACTTGCTAAAAACAAACCTTGTGATTCTCTCAAATCTATTTGAATAATTGGCAGGGTTATATCCAAGAATTGTGTGGAGACGATCTAAACCTAATCAAGAAAGATTAATTAAGAAACTCATCCACTTTCTTCCTGGAAGTTCCTTCCCGATCAATGCAATTAGCAGAAATTTTAAAAAATCACAGTTTGACAAGAAACAGATGATTCTCTTTTTTTAAGGCAAGTTGGAAAGAAACCAACAAGTGCCATGTTTCTCATTTGGTTCAACAGTCACCTCTTGCCTTTCCTCTCTGCGGGAGCACGACCTGTCAGTGCACCAGCAAAGGAGGTGAAGTGAAACTAACTCAGACCAACAGCTCCAAAGGGAATCTCTAACAACTACATCGACACTTTGCCTTTAACATTGTCCTCCTGTACAATTCATGGCTTATCCCTTCTGTGCTGTTACACTTGTCTAGATTATAGATTTGGCCAGCCAGTGGTGAATCTGTGAAATTCTTTACCACAGCTGGCTGTGGAGGCCAAGTCATTGGATGTGTCTACACCAGAGCTTGTTGATTAGTCTGGACTCAAAGGTTACAGGGAGAAGGCAGAGGAATGGGGTTGACAGGGATTATAAATAAATCATGATTGAATGGCAGAGTGGACTCAATGGGCTGAATGGCCTACTTCTGCTCTCGTGTCTTACTGTTTTATATTTGTCTTTAGACCCTAAGTCTATAAGACATAGGAGCAGTAGTAGGCCATTCAGCCCATCGAGTCTGCTCTGCCAGTTCATCATGGCTGATCCCAGATCCCACTCAACCCCATACACCTGCCTTCTCATTATAATGTCCTGACCAATCAGGACTCCACCAACTTCTGCCTTAATTATACCCACTGACTTGGCCTCCACCGCAGTCTGTGGCAAAACATTCCACAGATTCAGCCCTCTCCAGCTAAAAAAAATCCTCCTTACCTCCTTTTTAAATGGTTGCCCCTCAGTTTTGAGGCTGTCCTCTAGTTCTGGATGCCCCCACCATAGGAAACATCCTCTTTATCTAGTCCTTCTAACATTTGGTAGGTTTCAATAAAATCCACCCCCCCCCCCCCCCCCCCGCGTATTCTTCCAGTGCATACAGGCCCAAAGCTGCCAAATGCTCCTCAGACGTTAACCCCTTCTTTCCCAGAATCATTCTCGTGAAACACCTCTGGGTTCTCTCCAATGACAATACATCCTTTCTGAGATATGGGGCCCAGAACTGTTGACAATACTCCAAGTGCAGCCTGACCAATGTAGCTTTTACAGTTTGCAGCTCTTGCAAAAGCTACGTAAAATCCTTTATCCATCAGCTCAAATGGCAACATCACAGCACAGTACAGTCATTTCAACCCAATTGGGCGGCCAACCTTTTAACCTACTCTAAGATCAATCTAACCCTTCCCTCATATGTAGCCTTCTATTTTTCTTATATCCATGTGCCTATTTAAGAGATTTTTTGAAATGCCCTTTATGTATCTGCATCTGCCACCACCTCTGGCTTGGTGTTCCACACACTCACCACTCTCTGTGTTACAAACACACCTCTGACATCTCCCTTCACTGAACTCCATCTCCCGGCTGTATTTTTATAACCGCCAACAGGCCCTAATGTGCCTGCTACAGAAACAGATCTCTTCACGCATTTAAACTGAAAGAATACTTATCCACCTTGTTTTATTTTTAACAGAATCAGAATCAGGTTTATTATCTCCGATATATGATGTGGAATTTATTGTTTGGTAGCAGCAGTACTAAATTAAAATACTATTTAAATTTGATTATTAATTTACTTGGTTCCACACAACTGTATGCCAAAGGTGGGGTACTGTTATATGTTCAGTACAATGCGAGTTCTGTCAATCATAAAAATAAATATTGCAAAAAGCAAGAAAGAAATGGATCGATGGGGCTGTTCAGAAATCTGACGAACAATTCCCGCTGCAAGGGGCCTTCCTACTTTTTAGGAGAAGCGCGTTCTTCGCGAAACTAAAGACCAACTCTGCATGTGTTTAAAACTGGGGAAAGTTGAATGAAATGAGGAGAGTGAGGCGATCTTTATATATCCACTCCAGCGACACTGCACGTTTGGCCCCTGTAGGTCGAGACTTCTGTACAAGAAAGTCTGTCTTGATAACTCGATCATTCTTTTCTGATGTCTCAGAGAGGCGAGTTTAAATCACCAGAGCCGCTCACCGTCTCGGCAAGAGTTATTGCTAAAAATACCGAAGGTTCCTTTGGGCGGAAGACCAAAGACACCCAGGGAGCCTGCGGAAATCCTTCGCGAACGACGAGGGCAACGTTATGAAGGTTAAAAAGAAGTTCTATTCCGGACAGAGTCCCATTGCCGTCCTAATATTCAAACGGTTTCCAAATCGCAAGCGTCAGCTCCCCGAGTTAATCAGGCTAATGTGATCCATTAGCGAAGTTATTCTGAACTGGCCTTTTCGCCGACGGCGTCAAAATGCGGAACAATCTTCACCCGCAACCGCCGGGACCTGGACCTCGGCCGTCAGCCACGCCATCGGAGAGATGGAGAAGGGGGAAGCCACTGGCGACGATCCGAGGGCTCGGCCGTGAGCCGAGACCTCTCCGCGTCCAGCACGGTGCAATATCTCAGCGGAACGCCCGCGGGAGCGCAGCGGACTTATCCCCCCGATGCAGGTCGGTGATCTACACGTTGTCAAAATAGCAGCTAATTCAGGCACATTCACTCGCGTAACCTTTGGTAGGAGGAAAGTGTATTAGGTCAAGAGAATGATCGTAAGCTGTGGTCAGAGAGGTCTGCCGCTGCACAAAGAACACAAGGGTAGCATGCAGTACAAAGTTCAAAGTGAATTTATTGTCAAAGAACATAGGTCACCATATACAACCCTGAGATTCATCTTCTTGCGGGCATTCACAAGGATCGCAATAGAATCGATGAAAGACCGTACACAGCAGGTCAGAGAAACAACCAACGTGCAAAAGGCAGCAAACTGTGTGCAAATACAAAAAGAGAGAGAAAAATAAATAATAATAAAGCAATAAATAAAAATATCGAGAAGATGAGAAGTGCTTGTGAAAGCGAGTCCATGGATTATGGGGACTGTGAAGTTATCCCCTCTGGTTCAAGGCTGAGGGGCAATAACTGACCCTGAACCTGGTGGTGTGGGTCCAGAGGCTCGTGTCCTCTCTTCCGGGCGGTGACAGCGAGAAGCGAGCATGGCCTGAATGGCGGATGCTGCTTTCCTGCAACTGCGCTCCATGTCCATGTCGTCAACGGCGAGTAAGAGGAATGTTTCCCTCTATTGCCAAGTCTTTGGAAAATGGCAGGAAACCGGAAACCCCGGAGGGGTCACGGGGAGAAAGTACAAACAGTAGCGGGAACCGAACCCGGGCTGACTGCTATGTTACCGTGCCGCCCCCTGAATCTGACTGAGATGCAGGAGGTCCGGGGGTGGGGGCACAGAAACTGTTGGAACTAATCAGCAAGTAAACAGTCTCTCTGCAGAGTGGGAAACAGAGTTAACATCTGAGGTCCGTGATCACTTCACTAATTGCATCGGAACATCTTTATTCTTGCACTCAATCCCTCTTGCAATGAAGGTCAATGTACCATTTACTTGTCATATATACATTACATGATTCAATGAAATCAATGATTTATGTACAAGGTCCCTCTGAACACCGACCTTTCAACATGCTCAAACCCCCCACTCAGTTCAGATGAAAGGTGTCATTCTGAAAGATCAAAACATCT
Source organism: Hypanus sabinus (assembly GCF_030144855.1). Classification (NCBI taxonomy): domain Eukaryota; kingdom Metazoa; phylum Chordata; class Chondrichthyes; order Myliobatiformes; family Dasyatidae; genus Hypanus; species Hypanus sabinus. Next base: position 66,532,054 of record NC_082726.1, on the reverse strand, counting down.
TTATATATAATTCCTTATTTTTATATAATTCTTTATTTTTTATAATTGTTGAATTTTTGTTGCAAGTCACACTCTGACCAACACACCAGGCAAATTCTTAATACCTGTAAATGTGTATGATGAATGAAGTTCATCCTTGCTGCTTGATTGACAGTCCATTTCGCTCCACAGATGTTGTCTGATCTTCCTGCAGCTCATTTTTTGTTTCACCATTTCATTCCTTCTACTAAATGGATTAACCCACCTCTCAGCACATTCAATTCCATCATTTACCCATTCACTTGGCCTTTGCCGATTCCCTCCGCAACCTTTCTCCATCCTCCCCATAAGTCACATTGCCATCTGGCTTCATATCTTCAGCAAGTGGAAATATTACACCTGACAACCTGACTCAAATCATCACCATGTTAGTCAGATCACTGGGGCCCCAGCACCCCAGCTGAAGGTTTACAACACAGCCATCACAAAATCTTCTGAAGCATTCAGTATCAGATCTGGAGTAACAATCATTTCATTCTCCTTTACACTTGCTAACTGATGAATGACAATAAACAATCTTGAATCTTTAATCCTAATATAATGTGCTGTATAAATCTACTTAATAACCTGTTGTGTGGCAAATTATTAAAAGCCTTCCAAAAGTCCAATATCACCACATCAGCTGGTTCACTGTTATGCACTCAGTGGCCACTTTATTAGGTACATCTGTACACCTGCTGGTTATGCAAATATCTAATCAGCCAATCATGTGGCAGCAACTCAGTTCATAAAAGCACGCAGACGTGGTCAAGTTCAGTTGTTGTTCAGACCAACCATCAGGATGGGGAAGAAATGTGATCTAAGTGATTTTAACCGTTGGTGCCTGAAGGGATGATTTGAGTTTCTCAGAAACTATTCATCTCCTGGGATTTTCATGCTCAACAGTCTCTGGAGTTTATAAAGAATGGTGCAAAAATGAAACAAAACATCCAATGAGTAGCAGTTCTGTGGACAAAAATAAATCTTATTAATGAGAACAGTCAGAGGAGAACGGCCAGACTGATTCCTGATTCCAGCTGACAGGAAGATGACAGTAACTCAAATAGCCACATGTTACAACAGTGGGCGCAAAAGAACATCACTGAATGCACAACATGTTAAACCTTGAAGTGGATGGGTTACAGTGTCAGAAGACCATGAGCATACTGTACAATCTGTGGCTACTTTATTAGGTACAAGAAGTAATTGTAAATGTGGCCACTGAGTGCATATTTGGTTCACTACATTCTCTAAATACTTCGAAATTTGTCAAATATAATTTTTTCTTTCCAGAATCTATGTTGACTTTGTCCAAATATTCTACTCTTTTTGGAGTTCTCTGTTCCACTTCATTAATAATAGATTCCAGCATTTTCTTCTCATTGGTGATATTCTAACTATAATTCCATTTCACTAAATATCTCAGACCAGCTCATTACAAACCCATTCCACTCTCGACTAAACCCTTCAGGAGTTCTCTGAGCAAATGCTTTTTGTCACATGTCCCAGTACAAACCTGATCAATGCCAGTGTTTGGTTTCTACTGATAGATTTACACAGAAATTAAACATATTTATCTGTGATATAATTACATTATTTTGTGGTAATTGGCCATGTACATTGGAGATGGTAAAATGTTTATAGATGGTGATAAATATTTAATAGAGAAAGCTGTTAACAATAGCCATTTTCATTTTTAAGTTGGCAGGCTGTTATGAGAGGGGGTGCCACAGCAAAGTACCATCTATATTTAATGACTAAATAAAGGGACTGAATGCCGTTGATCCAGATTTACTGACGGAAGTAGGGTGAGTGGGAAAAGTAAGCAGCAACAAAGATGTGAAGTGTCCACAGAGGCTGGAGGCCTGATGGCAGGAACCCTGAGTTGATGAATCTCTGCAAGTTGGCTGGTGAATTGAAAGGCCCAAGAACTTCAAATCTACGAGTCTGCTGGAGCCTGAAGAATACAGCAATGTGCATGTGCATGCGTAGATGGGTGAACGGGAGAGAGAAAGGGGCTTGTTCTGCTGTTGTTGCATTTTGTGTTTTGTGTTACTCTGCCAATACGGTGGGCATGCTATGTTGCCACTGGAATGCATTGGCGACACTGCGGGCTGCCCTCAGCATATCTATAGGTTGTGTTGGTGGCATTTCACACTGTATATTTCAATGTACACGCGATATATCAAACTGAGTCAGAGAGATATGCGCAAGAGAATTTGGCCTAATTTGGAGTATCGTGTGCAGTTTTGGTCACCTACCTTCTGGAAAGACATAAAATAAGGTTGAAAAAGTACAGATAAAATTTACAAGGACACCATTGGAACTGGAGGACGAGCTATAAGGAAAGATTGACTAGATTAGGACTTTATTCCTTGTTACATAGAAGATTGGGAGGAGATCTGACAGGTGTACAAAATTATGAGGGGTATAGATAGAGTAAATGCAAGCATGCTTTTTCCACTGAGGTCATGGGTTAAGGGTGAAAGGTGAAAAGCTTATGGGGAACATGTGGGGAAACTTCTTCACTCAGAGGATCAGGAGAACGTGGAGCGAGCTTCCACTACAAATGGTGTATGTGAGCTCAATGTTTAAAAGAAGTTTGGATCGGTATATGGATGGTTGGGTTACAGAGGACTGGTTCAGGTCGATAGGAGTAAGCAGTTTAAATGATTCCGCATGGTCTAGATGGGCTGAAGAACCTCTTTCTGTGCTGTACTTTTCTATGACTCTATGAATGGATACTGGAGTATAACAAGGAGATCACATCCGTGGTCTCTGGAGCTGGAGGATAACAAAGGGAAGGTGAGCACATCGACAATGGTAGAAAAAATTGAACAGCAGAATATTATTTAAACGATATAGCAGGCAGGGTGAATGGGTTGAATGGCCTAATTCTACTCCTGTGTATACATCTTGTGGTATAAGAATATTAAATCTTGGAAAGTTACTGGTGGGGATTCTGAATGGCAGGGACTATCTGCATTTGGAATGCAAAGGCTGATTAGGATCTTAGCCTGAAACATTAGGGACATTTAAGAGTCTCTTACATTGGCACATAAATGAAAGAAAGATGGAGCACTTTGTGAAAGTGCAGACTTTTACTGCATTGAGAGCATACTCACCGACTGCATCTCACCGTGCTATGGCAATTGTCCCATATTGGACCGCAAAGCACTCCAGCGTGTGGTGAAATCTGCACAGTGGATTATTGGCACCCAATTGTCCACCATTGAGAACATCTACCATAAACGCTGCCTGGGCAGGGTGAAAAGCATTATCAAGGATGCATCTCACCCTAACCATGGACTTTTTATTCTCCTCCCATCCGGTAGGCTCTACAGGAGCCTCCTCTCCCGCACCAGCAGGCACAGGAAGAGCTTCTTCCCTGAGGCTGTGACCCTGCTGAACCTCACATCACAGCACTAAGCAGTATTGCACCCATATTGTACTGTCCCAGTACTTTCATATTTGTGTGCTGTAGCACTTATTTTTTATTCACAGTTATTTTGGAAATAACACTATTCTTTGCATTTCTGGTTAGATGTTAACTGCATTTCATTGGCTTTGTATCTGTACTCAGCACAATGACAATAAAGTTGAATCTAATCTAATCTAATCTAAAATAGTTGGCATTTGATTTTCTCCCCTCAATCTTCTATGTTCTAGGGAATAAAGTCTTAAAGTATTCAATCTTTCCCTATAACTCAGGTACTCATGTCTCAGCAAAATCCTTCTAAATTTTCTCTGCATCTTTCACCCTTTTTTACATCTTTCAAAGGTGACCAAAACTGCACAAAGTGAGGAGTACAGATAGGGTAGATTCAAACAGGCTTTTTCCACTGACTTTGGGTGAGACAGCACCTAGAAGTCATGGGTTAAGGGTGAGGTGAAAAGTTTAAGGGGAATATGAGGGGAAATATTTTCACTTAGTGGATTGTGAGGGTGTTGTCAGAGCTGCCAACACAAGTGATAGATGCAGGGACGATTTCAACATTTAAGAGAAATTTGGAGAGGTACATGGATGGTAGTGGCATGGAGACCTATGGTCCAGGCATATTAATAGTTTGACATGGACTAGATGGGCCAAGGAGCTTATTTCTATGCTGTAGTGCTCTATAACTTTAAAGGTTCAACACAACATTGTGAGTAAAGGGCCTTTACTGTGCTGTACTGTTCTGTATTCGTTGTTCTGAACAAAGTTAGTTCCCAGTTCTGTTGTCATGCTGTATAACTCAATGTCTCCATGGCAACAACAGTTCAAGAAGGCAGGTCACCACCACCACCACCACCTTCTCAAGGGCAAATACACAAGGACAACAATGCTGGCAAAGAGCCCAAAACTGAGATAGATTTTATATAACTGTAATAATGATAGTTATTATACTGATATTGTTGGCAAAGCTTAGGATAAGATGTGACCAGTGGGATTGTAACTACATAAAGTATTTATTAAATGTAAAAAAGGATTATATATTCTCTCCCAGGTTGAGGCCAGAAATCATGTGTCATAAATAGGAGCTCAAATTTGAACTCGTCCATGCCAACTGAGTTGCTGATGGAACTAGTCCCAATTACCTGTGTTTGTTCTGCAGGTGCCGTGGTCGTAGTAATTATCCTCTCACTATTGCTGCTCAGGCTGTCAGAGTTTAGAGTCTGGAGATCAATTTGGATGCAATCTTTAAGGAGTTTGTATGTTCTCCCTGTAAGCTCATTGGTTTTCTCCAGGTGCTCCAGTTTTCTTCCACAGTCCATGAACGTACCAAATAGAAGGTTAATTGGTCATTGCAAATTGTCCTGTAATTACTTTAGAGTTAACTCAAGGGTTGCTAGGTGGTGCAAATCTTAGGGCCAGAATGGCCTATTCACTGTATCTCTAAATCTATTCATTTATTTTTATTTTACTCCACTGCAAAACTGATACACTTGACATCAATTTCTCCTTCTCAGGGTGACTACTATCATATCGTGATCACTGCCTTCTAAGGGTTCCTTTACCTTAAACTCCCTAATCAAATCCGGTTCATTACAGATGCTCCAATTCAGAACAGATGATCCCCTAGAGCTGCTCTAAAAAGCCATCTTGTGGGCATTCTACAAATTCCCTCTCTTGGGATCCAGCACCAACCTGATTTTCCCAATCTACCTGTATATTGTAATGCTACGTGATTATCATAACATTGCCCCTTTGACATGCCTTTTCTATCTCCCATTATAATTTGTAGCCCATGTCCTGGCTACTGTTCTGAGGCCTGTATATAACTCTCTTCAGGGTCTTTTTATCCTTGCAGTTTCTTACCTCTACCCACAAGGATTCTACATCTTCCGATCTTATGCCACCTCTTTCTAAAGATTTGATTTCACTTTTTACCAACAGAACCACCCCACCCTCTCTGCCTACCTGCCCGTCCTTTTGATTCAAAGTGCATCCTTTGACATTAAGCTCCTTCTATAATCCTCTTTCATCCATGATTGAGCGATGCCTACAACATCACATCTACCAATCTCTAACTGTGCTACAAGATCATATACCTTATTCTGTGTACTGTGCATATTCAAATATAACACCTTCTATCCTGTAGCCATCACCATTTTCAATTTGTATCCCCTCTTACACTGCAACTCATCCCACTGACTGCAATTTTTCCCTATCATTTGTCTGTCCTTCCTCACAGTCTGACTATACACTGCCTCTGCTTGTATACTAACTACCTCATCCTGATTCCCATCCTCCTGCCAAATTAGTTTAAACCCTCCCAAGCAGCTCTAGCAAACCTGCCCACTAGGACATTGGTTCAGGTGTAACCCATCCCTTTTGTACAGGTTGTACTTCCTCCTGAAGAGATCCCAATGATCCAGAAAGTCACCTAGGTACCTGCCTTTTGCAACACAGGGGTGACTACCTCTCTGTAGGTCCAATCTACCACCTCTTCAGTTTCCCTTCTGAGTCAAAGATCACTGAGCTGCAGCTCCAGTTCCTGAACACATTCTCTGTGCCTGTTGCAGATGTGATTTTCTGGGAGGCCTCATTTGCCCCAGATACACCAAGCTGCCAGAGGAAGTGGTAGACCCAGGTACAACTATGACATTTCAAAATCATTCAGATAGGTACAGAGATAGGACAGAATTAGAGGGATATGAGACAAATAGGAAAGGAGTGAGCAGTTTTGGGTCCTTTATCTAAGGATATATGTGCTGGCATTGAAAAGGGTCCAGATGAAGTTCACAAGAATGAAAGAGTTAGTAAGAGGAGCATTTTACAGCACAGAAATAAACCCTTCAGCCCATCTTGCCCATGACCTTCACCCAGACCATAGCCCTCCATACCCCTATCATCCATGTACCTATCCAAATTTCTCTTAAATGTTGAAACCAAAACTGTTTCCATCACTTGTGCTGGCAGCTTGCTTCACACTCTCACCATCCTCTGAGTGAAGGTGTTCCCCTCAAATTCACCCTGAACATTTCACCTTTAACCCATGACCTCTACCCATAATTTCACACAACCTGTTTGTATTTACTTTATCTATTCCCCTCATAATTTTGTATACCTCTATCAAATCTCCCCTCAATCTTCTACATCCTAAGGAATAAAGTCCTAACCTATTCAACCATTCCCTGCAACTTTGGACCTCAAGTCTCAACAACATCCTTGTAAATTTTCTCTGCACTCTTTTAATCTTATTTATATCTTTCCTGTAGAAAGGTGACCAGAACTGCACACAATACTCCAAACTAGGAGTATTATGCTATCTTATACATTTTTAACATACCATTCCAACTCCTGTATTTGATGGAATTTAGAAGAATGAGGAGAGATCTCATTGAAACCCATCGAATATTTAAAGGCCTTGCTAGGGTCAATGTGGGGAGAGGAAGTCTTCACCCTGACACAATGGTGTCAAGAGAACAATCTCTCCCTCAACGTTGCAAAAACAAAGGAGCTGGTGTGGACTACAGGAGGAATGGAGACAGGCTCACCCCTATTGACATCAATGGATCTGGGGTTGAGAGGGTGAACAGCTTTAAGTTCCTCAGCAAACACATCACCGAGATTCTCATTTGGTCTGTACATGCCTGTTGTGTTGTGTACCTCTTTTCCCAGTTTCTCAGTGATACTTTGAGTTCAAGAGTCATGAGGTAACGCTCCAGCTCTATAAAACCCTGGTTAGACCACACTTGGAATTTTGTGTTCAGTTCTGATCACCTCATTATAGGAAGGACATGAAAGCTTTAGAGAGGGTGCAGAGGAGATCTACCAAGATGCTGCCTGGATTCGAGAGCATGTCTAATGGAGATAAATTGAGCAAACCAGGGTTTTTCTCTTTGAAGTGTAAGGGAATGAGAGGCAAGTTGATAGAGGTGTAGAATGTGTTAAGAGCCATTGACAGAGTGGACTACCAGAGACCTTTTCCCAGGGTGGAAGTGGCTAATATGAGAGAGCATAGTTTTAAGGTGATTGGAGGAAAGTACAGAGGATGTTTTTACACAGAGAGTGGTGGTTGCCCTCTGCCGGGGGTGGTGGTAGAGGCAGATACATTGGGAACAATTAAGAAATCCTTAAGTGGATGAAAGAAAAAAATGGTGGGCTACGCAGGAGGGAAGGGCTCGATTGATCTCAGAGTAGGTTATATGATTGACACAACATCCTGGCAGGAGGCCTTACACTGCGCTGTAGTGTTTTATATTCAATGAAGGGAGGGCTATCAGCCAATGCTAAGCAATGGACAGAAGCACTGGGGCAGGGGGCAGCTCCTGGCATTGATGGGATTGGATCAGGGGTCAGGGAGGTAAGGGTCAGGATTGGGCCAAAGGTATTCCTAGGTAGTTAGAGTTACAATCAGAATCTGGAGGTGAATGATCGGCAGTGGGTAAGGGAGGGAATATTCCAGGAGGGGGAAGTGGAGTTGGGAGAGTCATCATAAGACCATAAGGTATAGGTGCAGCTTGACACAGCATGCTGGGCTGAAGTGCCTGTACTGTGCTGTAATGTTCTACGTTCGATGAAGCTATGTCCCAGGCCCAGGCAGCTGTGGATTCAGAGTATTGCCAGTGTAAGCTGCGAAAACAGGCAGGTGCAGGTTGAATAGGAAGCAGATAAATGAACACTACAACAACACCTGGGGGAGCTCTGATTGTACTAAATATGTCTGAAGAAATGAGAATTAAATTAGACAAATTATCAGGTGAAATCTCATAGTTTATTATTTATTTCTGAAAATTAATCACTACAAAGATGTTTTATTTTAAGTGATTTTTTTTACGTGAGATTTTTCTGGAGCATAAGCATTGGTGTGAGTTCCAAACCCCTAGAAGCAGTTGTATCATACCTGGTTTCAGGTCTTTGGAAGAGCAGCACCTCATATTTCATCTGGGTAGTCTGCAGCCTAACGATCAGCCTGAGCGTGAGGCCTCTGTCGGTCAGGATGGACAATGGATGTTGCATCCTAGCTGTCTGGATACACGAGTCTGGGCAGAACAAAATGAAGAGCAATGTAGCAAGCTCCTCCTCTCCACACATCTAATGAATCCAAAGAAATGACAGAAGCCAATATAGTTTGGTACCACGAGTGAATCTGCAGATGCTGGAAATAAATAAAAACACAAAATGCTGGCAGAACTCAGCAGGCCAGACAGCATCTATGGGAGGAGGTAGTGATGACGTTTCAGGCTGAAACCCTTCATCAGGAGTCAGGAAACCCTCCTGATGAAGGGTTTCGGCCCGAAACATTGTCACTGCTTCCTCCCATAGATGCTGTCTGGCCTGCTGAGTTCTGCCATCATTTTGTGTTTTTACAGTTTGGTACCATCAGTGTCACAGGAGTTGCTATTCCGCATTGAATTCAGTGTAAGACTGCCTTACGGACTCCAGCTCCAAATGTTCCCTCAGGGTTTACTCCTGAAGCCTTCCCCATGAGTGGGTACAGCCACAAGGCAGCGGAGGTTTGAGATCAGAATTTTCCTTCTTCTAGACGAGCTGCCAACCACGGCTGACAAGCCCCATCTGCCTGAAGCGACTGGTCGTAAGGCACCTTCTCCCCTTCTCCTGTTGTAGAAATGTTTCCGCCAGGCTTGGTAGCTAAGCCACATGTGAAGGCCAGAAGCTGGACTTGGTTGTCAGAGGCTTTTTGAGGCACACGTTACTGGAAGCATTTACTAGGTAGTGGGAGCTTGTCCCCATTACCAACCCCAGCTATAACAACCTTAAGGAACCTGACGATATGACTATTGATTTCTCTAACTTCTAACAATTTCTCACCCTTCTCCCCTTCTCTCTTTTTCTATTCCCCATTTGGGCTCCACTCTTACCCCTTCCCTTTTCCTCATCTGCTCATCACCTCCTTGTGGAGGCCCTGCACCATCACTTTCTCCCATGGTCCACTTTTATTACCTATCAGATTTCTTCTTTGGACGTTTGTCTTTTCCACTTATACTTCATCCCTTCTCCCCCGCTCACACACCTTCCCCCTCACCTGGTCTCACTTATCACTTGCCTGCTTCTGCTCCTTCCTCTAACCCCATCTTCTTATTCTAGCTTCATCCCCTTTCCTTTCTAGTCCTGATGGAGGGTCTCGCCCTAAATTGTCAACTGTTTGTTCACTCCCATCAATGTTGCGTGACCTGCTGCGTTCCTCCAGCATTTTGTGTGTGTAGCTGTGAATGTCTAAGCACTTTATTGTAATGCTGAGGTCTTGAAAGACATTGCTGAGATCACAAGTGGAGCAGTATGTGCACTTTCAGGCCCCATATCTCAGACAGCCTGCGCTGGCATTCGTCCAGCGAGGTTCATGAGAAAGATCCTGAGAATGAAAGGGTTAACATTGAGGATGATTTGATGACTCTCCTCCTGTACTCATTTGAGTTTAGAACAATGAGAGGAGATCTCATTGAAACGTACTAAATACTGAAAGTTGCAAACAAGAGAAAATCTGCAGATGCTGGAAATCTAAACAACACCCACAAAACACTGGAGGAACTCAGCATCTGTGGAAAAGAGTAAACAGTCGACATTGTGGGCTGAGACCCTTCATCAGGACAAGATGAGAAGACAGAGTCAAGGGTCGAGTGCCTCGGCCCGAAACATTGACTCTTCTTCACAGATGCTGCCTGGCCTGCTGAGTACCTCCAGCATTTTGTGTGTGTTGCTTGAATACTGAAAGCCTAAGTTAGGGTGGATGTGAAGAGGATGTTTCCAGTAGTGGGGGAGTCTAGGACAAGAAGACATAGACTTAGAATAGTGGGATGTCCATTTAGAACAGAGATGAGAAGGAATTTCTTAGGCCAGAGGATGGTGAATCTGTGGAATTCATTACTGCAAATGGCTGTAGAGACTAAACATTGCGAATACTTAAAGCTGGGGTTGATTGTTTTTTGATTAGTAAGGGTGTCAAATGTTACAGGGAAAAGGCAGGAGACTGGGGCTGAGAAGGAAAATAATCGAATATTGTGGAGCAGTCTCTGTGGGCAGAATGGCCTAATTATGCTTCCATGTCTTATAGTCTTCCTAATGGCAGTGGTGAGAAGAGAACATGGCCTGGATGCTGTGGGTCTTTCATATCGGATTCTGCTTTCATGTGGCAGTGCTTCTTGTGGATGTGCTCAGGGCTTTACCTCTGATGGACTGGTCCATATCTACTACTTTTAGTAGGCTTTTCCATTCCGGGGCATTGGTGTTTCCATACCACGCTATGATGCAACTAATCAGGATTCTCTCCACTGTGCTTCTATAGAAACATCACAGTTTTAGAGGTCATGATGAATTGGCAAAAAATTTTAAGAAATTAGAGGTACCATCATGCCTTTTTTGTAACTGCACCTATGTGCTGGTTCCTGAACAGATAATTTGAAATGCTAATGACAAGGAATTTAAAGTTACTAACTCTCTCTGTCTCCAATGACCTGATGAGGACTGGCTCAAGGACCGACAGTTTCTTCCTCCTCTGGTCCATAATTGGCTCTTTAGTTTTGTTGATGCTTTGGCACATTCAATCATATTATCAACCTCCCTCCTAACTTTATAATTAGCTGCAATACAGCTCACCCTCAGTTGCATGTGATGTATAAAATATATACTGCTGTTTCTTCCAGCTGCTACCATCTGGGAAGCGGTACCGCAGCATTAAAGCCAGGACCAACAGGCTCCAGGACAGCTTCTTCCACCAGGCCATCAGACTGATTAACTCACACTGATTTGAGTGAACTCTATGTTACACTGACTGTTCTATTTATTACAAATTATTATAAATTACAATGATTGCACATTGCACATTTAGATGGAGACATAACATAAAGATTTTTACTCCTCATGTATGAGAAGGATGTAAGAAATAAAGGCAATTCCATTCAATTCAGTCTTTTTGATGGTGCATATCTTCACTTTTAGTAAATTAGTCCAATGAGTTAATTCCAAATTTAGTCTGACTATTGGTAATTAAGAATTTAAGCATTTTGAGGTATCTTCATGGTTTTGCAAAGCAGTTAAATACTGATTAAATATATTGGCAAATAGAGGCAAAAAAAGAAGCGTATTTTTAAAAAGGTGAGAGCATATAGAGCTGTAAGGTGCAGAAGCACCTGGGTATCCGAGAACATGACTCTCAAAAGGGTAGGACGCAGGTGGAGCATGTAATTCGAAAAATGAAGCGTTGTTGTTTCTTGCAAGAGGGTTCAACATTAGAATGTCGAGCAATGTTCCAATTACACAAGATATTGTTGAGACTGCACGTGGAGGGCAATATCGGTGGCTATGTTTGAGGAAGTTTGTCAACTGAGTGAAAGTACAGAAGCACTTTATAGTTCAAAGTTGAAAGTAAATTTATTATTAAAGTACATATATGTCACCATATACAACCCTGAGATTCACTGTCTAGTGGGCATACTCAATAAATCCATAATAGAATATTAACCATAATAGAATAGAGGTTGGTCATGGCTAAAATGAACTCCTCCCTGAACAAGGACCTGCATCTGCTGCAATTCATCCTCTGCCACAGCAGATCTACTGCAGGTGCAATCACACTGGCTCCCCACTCTTCCTCGGAGCACTTAAAAAACCAAAAAATCTATGCCAGTCTGCTTACAGCTGAGCATTCAACACCATCATCCCCTCAGGAGGAATCTCCGAGACCCTGTGCCTCCCTCTGCAACTGGATCTTCTTCTTCCTTACTGGGAGTCCACAGTATGCTCGGGTCAGAAATAACATCTCCTCCTCTCTGATGTTCAACTCAGATGTAACTCAAAGATGCATGATTAACCCTACACTTTTAACTGTATGGCTAGGCACAGCTCTAATGCCATTTATAAATTTGTAGATGACACCACTGTTATACGTAGAATCTCAGGTGATGACAAGGAGGTTTACAGGAGTGAGGTAGATCAGCTAGTTGAATGGTGTCAACGTTACCATTACACTAACCATTGATGTGCACTCAACATCCACAAGACCAAGTGTGAACTTCAGGAGTGTATCTCCAGCATTTGTGTGTCTTATTGTGGATTTCCAGCCTCTGCTGAATCTTCTGTGTTTATACATTTACTGTGATAGATTTCAATGAAAATTTTGTCTAAACTTGATTCCTGAATAAAAGATCCAGAAGAAATGTATACCTCACGAATTTCTAGTTTAACAACCAAACGTAATGGCAATCATTAATGGAGGTGACGTAATCCTGTCCAGCTTCAATCTGACTACTTTTAGAATATTGTGAATTGATCTGAAAACCACATGAATGTGTCAATATATTCTCATCAATACTTGATCAATGCAGTTGCACATCAATGGTTAGTGTAATGGTAAAAATGACTCATTGAGGCAAATTCTCCCTCTGACACCAGCCGACCAGCACAAGAGATTCTGCTGATGTTGGAAATACAGAGTAAAACACACACAATATGCTGGAGGAACTCAACAGCTCAGGCAGTATCTATGAAAATGAATAAACAGTCAATATTTTGGGCTGGGACTCTTCATGAGGATTCAAAGAACTCAGCTGAGTTCCTCCAGCATTTTATGTACATTACTTATAAACTCAAAACTAACTGGGATCATGTTTATGAGAGACAAACTTAATGGCCTCTCAATCCTATGACCTCCTATATTCTCTATGCATATTTTAGTTGGTCAGATGTGTGGTGGAGTGGGGATATATCTCTACCAAAGGAGGTGTAAGGTGCTCCTTACCCCTGCTAACCTGCAGGTCACCCTTGGGCAAGGTGTAGCACCTGCCTAGCCACCCCTTCCTCCTAATCAGGGTCACATGAAGCCATGGGAGCAGGTGGTGGATGGTCGTATTGAGCAGCCGGTGCATATCACAAATCCTGGTTATGCAACCACTGACATCAAGCAGACAATCTCTGAAGATGATGATGTCTGGGGTCACTCATCTTGTAAAGATACTGCCCAGAAGAAGGGAATGGCAAACCACTCTGCAGAAAAATTTGCCAATTACAATCCTGATTACGACGTGGCACATAACGAATGAACTCAGATACTGAGACGCCATGGTAGCTTAGTAGTTAGCTCAACGCTATTACAGCTTGGGGTGTCAGAGTTCAAAGCTTTATCCTAGTATCCTCTTTCAGGAGTCCGTACATGCTCCTCATGGAATGCATAGGTTTTCTTCAGGTGCTCTGGTATCCTCCCACTGTCCAAAGACGTACCAGTTAGTAGGTTAATTGGTCATTGTAAATTGTCCCGTGATTAGGTTAGGGTTCAATCACGAGTTGTCAGGGCAGTGTAGTTCGAAGGGCTGGAAAGCCTTATTCTGTACTGTATTTCTAAATAAATAACTATAGTAGATAAAAATATGGTAACCAAGGATCTTTAATGGGATCTCCCCTGCTAACAAAAACATAGCAACTGAACAGCTAGGAATTGATTGGTTTTGTGGTCTGGCTGCAATGAAATCCCAAGCAGTTTCTGAAATCTTCATGGACAGAGAAACAAACAGATTTTCCTGACATTTGTTAAGCATTTCAGACAGCAGTCTGCTGGGCTGCAGGCCTGCAATTTGACTACAAAGAAAGAAAAGTAAGGCTGTTTTCATTAAAGCCTGCTTTGGAATTTAGTGTGGTCCCTTAAGAGTCAAGCTCGTTGGCTCAGATTGAATTTCTGGAATATTTTCATTTAACTCAAGTAAATCAGCAATCAGATATTTGCCCATCTGAATAATACAGTACTTTGGGCATTCTATTGACGAACTTTTAATCCATAAGGACATTTCAGGGTATCATTGAGAGTACAGAGCAACACAAAGAGCTAATAATGAACCATTGTGCATAAAAATAATTATTTGTAAGGGAAATTTATATTTTACACATTAAATTAGGTTGAGAATAGGGGTGAGTAATCCAACTCGTGTTCAACTCTGAGAACGAGTCTCATAGTGCTTACCAGCACAATACCTATCTGATATTGATAGATGTGTTAGAAACCAACTGAACAGAAAAATTGTTACCAAGAGAGCTGACAAAAGTATAGAAACATATGCTCAAAGAGCCTAAAGACATCACACTTTCATTCGAGAAAAGAAACCTGATGTTGGATGTCATACAGATGTTTAAAATAAGGGTATGGATGGTTGGGCAATAAGAACAGAATGGGAATAAGGAGAATATTCACAGGCCTCAAGGAAGGCAAACAATTAAGAAATCTTAATCCTGTGCACATCTAGACAAGATTCTCAGAGATAATTGTTGATTTTCAATCCATATTGATATCTGCTAAGGAGGAAAGTCAGCATTGTGATATTTAGAGTGTGAGTGGATTCCATAACAGAGCCATTAAACTGCATCTCAGATAGAACAGGACCGATGGGATATACTGTATGTCCTGTTCTGATCCAAACAAAGAGTCATAGAAAAATACAGCACAGAAACAGGCCCTTTGGCCTATCTGGTCTGTGACAATCCATGTAAACTGCCTAGGTCCATAGCCCTCCGTACCGCTACCATCCACATAGCTATCCAAACTCCTCTTAAGCACTGAAATCAAGCTGCCTTGCACCACTCTCATCACCCTCTGAGCCAGCACAGACAGAGGCTCTTCAGCCCAACCACTCCAGGCTGTCCATATTGTCCATCCAGCAAGTCCCAATTTTCTCCATTTGGCCCATATTGTCTAAGCCCCACCCTTCCATGTTTCTATCCAAGCTCTTCGAATGATGCTATTGTACCTGCCTCAATCGCTTCTCAGTGGAGAGGCCTGTGAGCTCCCGTAATTTAGCTCTTGGTAGTGTCACCCATGGCAGTAAGGTCAAAGTGGAGGTTCCAGACAAACAGCAATCCAACCATATCCTCGCTGGAAGATGATGACACATCACAATGACAGTGAAGGGTCCCGGTCATCTTGGATGCTTTGCTACTTGATCCTGACCCTGATGCATCAAGGACCATGTGGTGGCTGCCTGTGCATCAGCCTCTCCACATTGAACAAAGTCATGCACAGGCATTCTCCAGTAAAGGAATAACCCCTTGTGACTACATCCTACTCAACTCGAGTGATCACACTATTTCTAGAGTAGTCCAGGTGTAGACTCAACAATGACTTACACAACCATTACATTATGTTAGGATACAAGAATAGCTGTCCTACTGTGGGATACCTCAATTTACTTAAACAATCCCAAAGATCCATTCTGTTATAGCATAAATGTATTGCTGGGGGGTGAGAACCAAACTGAAGAGATGGAGGAAGGGGTGGTAGGCTCACATATAGAGAAAGCTTGGAGACAGTGTGAGAGGGAGGATAGGCAGGTGATAGAGAAGGGATACACTCAGACAGATGATTTGAGATGTGTCTATTTTAATGCAAGAAGCATCATGGACAAAGCAGATGAGCTTAGAGCGTGGATCAGTACTTGAAGCTATGATGTTGCGGCCATTACAGAGACTTGGATGGCTCAGGGGCAGGAACAGTTATTTAGAATGCCAGGCTTTAGATCAGATATAGTGTCATGGCTGCAGAAAAGGAGGAAGTCATACAAGGATTGTCTACTGAGTCTGGGTGGAAGTTAGAAACAGGGAGGGTTTAATAACTCTATTGGGTGTTTTTTTTATAGAATACCCAAAAGTAACAGGGACATCAAGGAGCTGATAGGGAGACAGCTTCTGGAATGGTGTCATAATAACAGGGTTGGCGTGATGGGAGATTTTAATTTTCCAAATATTGATTGGCATCTCCCTAGAGCAGGGGCTTTAGATGGGGTGGAGTTCATTAGGCGTGTTCAGGAAGGTTTTCTGACACAATATGTAGATAAACCTACAAGAGGAGAGGCTGTACTTGATCTGGTATTGGGAAATGAACCTGGTCAGGTGTCAGATCTCTCAGTGGGAGAGTATTTTGGAGATAATGATCACAATTCTATCTCCTTTACACCATAGCATTGGAGAGGGATAGGAACAGACAAGTTAGGAAAGTGTTTAATTGGAGTAAGGGAAACTATGAGGCTATTAGACAGGAACTTGGAAGCATAAATTGGGAACAGATGTTCTCAGGGAAATGCACAGCAGAAATGTGGCAGATGTTCAGGGGATATTTGCGTGGAGTTCTGCATAGGTACTTTCCAATGAAACAGGGGAAGGATGGTAGGGTACAGGAACCGTGGTGTATAAAGGCTGTTGAAAATCTAGTCAAGAAGAAAAGAAAAGCTTATGAAAGGCTCAAAAAACTAGGTAGTGATAGAGATCTAGAAGATTATAAGTCTAACAGGAAGGAGTTTAAGAATGAAATTAGGAGAGCCAGAACGGGCCATGAGAAGACCTTGGCGGGCAGGATTAAAGAAAACCCCAAGGCATTCTACAAGTATGTAAAGAGCAAGAGGATATGACGTGAGAGAATAGGACCAATCAAGTATGACAGTGGAGAAGTGTGTATGGAACCCGAGGAGATAGCTGAGGTACTTAATGAATACTTTGCTTCAGTATTCATTATAGGAAAGGATCTTGGCGATTGTAGGGATGACTTAAAGTGGACTGAAAAGCTTGAGCATGTAGACATTAGGAAAGAGGATATGCTGGAGCTTTTGGAAAGCATCAGATTGGATAAGTCTCCAGGACCAGACAAGATGTACCCCAGGCTACTGTGGGAGGCAAGGGAGGAGATTGCTGAGCCTCTGGCAATGATCTTTGCATCATCAATGGGGACGGGGAGGTTCTGGAGGATTGGAGGGTTGAAGAGGTTTTTCCCTTAATCAAGAAAGGGAGTAGAGATAGCCCAGGAAATTATAGACCAGTGAGTCTTACTTCAGTGGTTGGTAAGTTGATGGAAAAGATCCTAAGAGGCAGGATTTATGAACATTTGGAGAGGCATAATATGATTAGGAATAGTCAGCATGACTTTGTCAAAGGCAGGTCCTGCCTTACGAGCCTGATTGAATTTTTTGAGGATGTGACAAAAGATATTGATGAAGGTAGAGCAGCAGACGTAGTGTATATGGATTTCAGCAAGGCATTTGATAAGGTACCCCATGCAAGGCTTATTGAGAAAGTAAGGAGGCATAGATCTTGCTTTGTGGATCCAGAACTGGCTTGCCCACAGAAGACAAAGAGTGGTTGTAGACGGGTCATATTCTGCACGGAGTTTGGTGACTAGTGGTGTGGCTCAGGGATCTGTTCTGGAACCCCTTCGCTTCCTGAATTTTATAAATGACCTGGATGAGGAAGTGGAGGGATGGGTTAGTAAATTTGCTGATGACACAAAGGTTGGAGGTGTTGTGGATAATGTGGAGGGCTGTCAGAGGTTACAGCAGGACATCGATAGGACGCAAAACTGGGCTGAGAAGTGGCAGCGTAGAAGATCAGAGGGATCTTGGGTTCCAAGTCGATAGGACACTCAAAGCTGCTGCGCAAGTTGACTGTGTGATTAAGAAAACATACAGTACATTGGCCTTCAACAACCATGGGACTGAGCTTTAGAGCTGAGAGGTAATGTTACAGCTATATAGGACTCTTGTCAGACTCCACTTGGAGTACTGTGCTCATTTCTGGTCACCTCACTACAGGAAGGATGTGGAAACTATAGAAAGTGTGCAGAGGAGATTTACAAGGATGTTGTCTGGATTGGGGAGCATGCCATATGGGAATAGGATAAGTGAACTTGGCCTTTTCTCCTTGGAGCGACAGAGGATTAGAGGTGACCTGATAGAGGTGTACAATATGATGAGAGGCATTGATCATGTGAATAGTCAGAGGCTTTTTCCCAGGGCTGAAATGATTGTCACAAGAGGGCACAGTTTTAAGGTGCTTGGAAGAAGGTGCAGAGAAGATGTCAGGGGTAAGTTTTTTATGTAGAGAGTGATGAGTGCGTAGAATGGGCTGCTGGCGATGGTGGTGGAGACGTATATGATAGGGTCTTTTAAGGGACTCCTGGATGGGTACATGGAGCTTAGAAAAATAGAGGGCTATGGGTAACCCTTGGTAATTTCTAAAGTAAGTACGTTTGACACAGCATTGTGGGCCAAAGGGCCTGTATTGTGCTGTAGATTTTCTATGTTTCTATCCTTCACTTTTTTTCCCTTTAATTTAAGTAATGCTTAAATATCCTGCAAAATCACTCCAAATTCCAAGTGCTTTTGATCAATAGACTAAATCTACTAATTGTTGTCAATCCCCGGAGAAAGGAATAAAGGAAAACAGAATCTCTGATATCGAAACATAAATTATTACTACACATTTGGATGCAATGATAGAGAAATCTGTCTTGTGTATAATGAACACATGATCTCATGAGGGAGAAAAGCAGAAAGAAGACTGTGAGTGGAAAAAATACAGGTCTTTGAAGCAGGTGGGAATAAATGAGAATTTAGGCATAATTTTTTTTAAGTGGAGAGCAATTTTGTTTTTAAGAAGTCTGGCAGAACAGCCAAGGACCCTGCAATGTTAAAGGATCAGCTAAGGTTCAAAATCCAGGATTCAAGATTGTTTATTGCCATTCCCATGGGTGATGGAGAATGAAATGTTTGTACTCTGGATCTGATGCAGCATAAAAAATACAATAAACAAATACAATAAAGAAACAAACATGCAGGAAAATATGAATATTAAAGCAATCCTATAAAGCATAATGAACAAGCAGCTAAGCATAGCCGTATATATACATACGATTAGTTTATATACATAGACTGGCTGTATATACATTAAGTGACCCTAGGTGCAGGGGAGTCTATACATATGATGACTCTGACAGGAAATGACAAAGTGAAAAAGTGGAACTCTTCTCCGTGGTGGCAGGGCTTCTGAAACACAGTAGGGCCATGATGCGTCAACCCTGCAATGCTGAATCAACTTTATTCACCAAATACATTTACGTGTAATAGGAATTTGCCGTGGTGTGGTGACATGCAAATATTATTAAGAATAATGAAGTTTATAAAAACAACTGATATGTTGAAGTTGTCAAAGATGGTGGTGAAGCCTAATTTGGAGTATTGTATGCAGTTCCGATCATCTACCCACTGGAAAAATGTAAATAAAGTTGAAAGAGTACAGAGGAAGTTTACAAGGATGTTGCTGGGACTGGAGGATCGAGTTATAAGGGGAGATTGAATTGGTTAGGACTTTATTCCCTAGAACATAGATAATTGAGAGGTGATTTAATGGAGGTATACAAAATTATGAGGGTATTGATAGTGTAAACATAAGCAAGTACTTTCCACTGAAAGTTTGGTGGGACTACAACTAGAGGTCATGGGTTAAGGGTGAAAGGTGAGAAGTTGAACTGGAACATGAAGGGAAACTTTGTCACTCAGAGGGTTGTGAGAGTGTGGAATGAGCTGCCAGCACAAGTGATGCCTGTGAGCTCAATTTCCTGGCTAAGTAGATTGATGGTAGGGGTTTGAGGGCTATGGACTGGTGCAAATTAATGGGAGTAAGCAATTGAAATGGTTCTGCATGGACTAGAGGGGGCAAAGCACCTGCTTCTGTACAGGAGTGCTCTGTGACTCTATAGAAGTAATGATATAGAATAAAATGTGCATAAATATCACATGTATTTACAATGTAAACAGCATAATTAAAAATTGATTACTGGGCAGTGCAGTGATGGGGGTAATAGGTAGGAGGGGTAGGGGTGGAAATAACGATCCCAGGAGCCTGAATATTGAACCAGTTCTAATTACAGAGTCAGTGATGATGAGCTGCATCTTCACTCTCAAATACTCTCAGTGAAACCCAAACACTTGAGAAAATTAGATAATGGTCATTATCCTTTGGGATGAATAGCCTAATTCTGTCCAATGCCTTATGGTCGTCTGATATTAATGTTGGGAGATCCCTGCTTCTGTAAACCTTTCTCAAGAGGCTTGTATATCAGAACAAGTGTACAGTAATTTTCTGAATGGTGCCACAGCCGTTTCCTTTGTCAGAGAGCAGCATTCATCATTAAGGGCCCTCACCAACACGGACAAACCCTTTTCTCATTACTACCATCATGGATGTGGGTACGGAGGCCTGATGACCCACACTCAATGTTTTAGGGACAGCTTCTTCCCCTCAGCTGTCAGACTTCTGAACAGTTAATAAACGCATGAATACTACCTCGTTATCCCTCTTTTTATAGTCTTGCACAGTACCATGAAATGGCACATTTCATGACATATAATGCATAAGACGTAGAGGCAGACTTATGCCTTACGGCCCATCGAACCTGCTCTGCCATTCATCCATGGCCGATTTATTATCTCTCTCTACCCTGTTCTTTTCCATCTCCTGGTAACCTTTGACATCCTTACCAATCATGATCCTATCAACCTCTGCCGTAAATATACCCAATGATGTGGCCTGCATAGCCCTCTGTGGCAATGATTTCCATTGATTCGCCACCCCCATGCTAAAGAAATGTTTCCTCATCTTTGTTTTAAATGGATGCCCCACTATTCTGAGGCTGTGCCCTTTGGACATGGACTCCTCTGCTGGAGTAAACATCCTCTCCACATCCACCATCTAGGCATTTCAATATTCAATAGTTTTCAATGAGATTCCCTTCCTTATTCTTCTAATCTCCAGTGTATACAGGTCCAGAACCATCAAACACGCCTCACACGTTAACCCTTTCATTCCTGGAATCATTTCCGTGAGCCTCCTCTGGATCCTCTCCAATGCCAGCACATCTTTTTGAGAATAAGGGTCCCAAAACTGCTCACAATACTTCAAGTGTGGTCTGATCAATGCCTTATAAAGCCTCAGCATTACATCCTTGCTTTTGTATTCTAGTCTTCTCAAAAGGAATGTTAACTTTGAACTTGTCTTCCTTACCACCGACTCAAACAGAAAGCAAACCTTTAGGGAAACCTACACGATAATTCCCAAGGTATTTTGAAATTCTGATTTTTTAATTTTCTCACCATTTAGAAAATAATCCATGCTTTTTCTTTCCTTCTACCAAAGTGCATGACCTCAGAGTTCCCTACATTACATTCCATCTGCCACTTCTTTGCCCATGCTCCCAATCTGTCTCAGTCCTTCTGCAGACACCCTGCTTCCTCAGTACTATCAGCCTCTCCACCTATCTTCATATTGTCTGCTAACCTGGCCACAATGCCATCAATTCCTTCATCCAAATCATTGACATATAAATTGAAAAGAAGTGATCCTTACCTTGTTAAGCAGCCTCATTTGCAGTACCTTGTGAAAGGTCTTCTGAAAATCCAAATAATCCACATCCACTGGCTCTCCTTTGTCTATTCTGCCTGTTATTTACTCAAAGAATTCCCAAAGATTCGTCAGGCTAGATTTCCTTTTAAGGGAACCATGCTGACTTTGGTCTGTTTTGTCATGTGCCTCATCCTTAATAATAGATTCCAACACCTTTCCAACCACTGAACTCAGGCTAACTGGCCTATTATCTCCTGGGTGTATTCCATCTGGTCCAGGTGACAACTACCTTCAGACGTTTCAGCTTCACAGGCATCTTCTCCCTAGTAATGACAACTTCACTCACTTCTGCCCCCTGACACTCTTGTACATCCACCTATTGGTAATGTGTTCCACAGTGAAGACTGGTGCAAAATATTTATTCAGTTCATCCGCCATTACTACCTCTCCAGCATCATTTTCCAGCAATCTGATATTCACTCATCTCTTTTTTTACTCTTTGTATATCTCAAAAATCTTTTTGTAGTCTTTTATATTATTGGTCAGCTTAACTTCATATTTCATCTTTTCTCTCTTTTTTTAGTTTCTTTCTATTATTTTTAAAGCTTCCCAATCTTCTACCTTCCCACTAATTTTTGCTATACTATATGCCTTCTCTTCTGCTTTTATGCTGTCTTTATCTTCCCTTGTCATCCATGGTAGCCTCATCATTCCTTTAGAATACTTCTTCATCTTTTGTATGTACCTTTCGTGTCCCTTCCAGAAATGCTCGCAAAACTTCCAGCTTTGGCTTTTCTGCCGTCACCCCTCCTAGTGTCCCTTTCCAATTAACTTTGGTCAGCTCCTCTCTCATGCCTCTGTGATTCCGTTTATCCAATGTAAAACTGATACATCAGACTACAGCTTCTCCTTCTCAAACTACAGGGTGAATTCTATCATATTATTGTCACTGCCTCCTAAGAGCTCCTTTACCTTAAGCTTCCTAATAAAATCTCTGTCATTGCATAACAGATCCAGAATTTCTATTCCCATAGTGGGCTAAACAACATATAAGCAACATATATTACATGGGCATTATACAAATTCCCTCTCTTGGGATCCGGCACCAAACTGACTTTTGCAATCTACCTGCGTATTGAAATCCCCCAGTACTATTGTAATATTGGCCTTTTCTATCTCTCAGGTTTATATGTCAGTGAAAATAAAGCTGTTTCTGACTCTGATTCTGAAACAATGAGATGAACAATAAACTGAGAATCAGGGATAATTTTCAGTAATTTGCTGGTAGGCTCTGGTCTACTGCAATGTTAAATAGATGTGGAACTGACCAAACTGACCAGTCCAGGACTGTACTGTAGTATTCATGCACTGCCTTTTGATGAGAATAAATGTGAAAGGAAATACTTCAAACTAGTTTATTAGCCAATAGTACGATTTTCAATATCATAATAGGAGCAAATTTAGGCATTCAGGTCATCAAGTCAGCCTCTTCCCCTATTTTTGTATCATCTGCAAACTTGGCCACAAAGCTATCAATACCGTCATTCAAATCTTTGAAACATAATGCGAAAGAAAGAGGACCAACATCAGCATAACAGACAGATGTAAGTCACCATACACTAACCCTTTTCTAATAACTTGCAAATCCTGCCTTCAGAAAACTTTGGGAATCTATCTTTGCTGAAGTTCCAAACCATCGGGTTCAAGAACAGCTACTTCCTTTCAACCATTCAATTCTTGAACAATCCAGCACAACCATAATCCCAACCCTCAGTTTAGTAACACTCTGATCTCTTTAACCACTTTGCACTACGATGTGTGTGCTCATTTTTGTTCAAATATTTTTGTGTAATTTTGTAAGATAGATGCTTTATTTATGTTTATTTTGAGAAAGATGTGACTGACGCTGAATCCTCTGATGATGCTATGGGCAAGTTTTTCTTTGCACCTGTCCACACATGTACTTGTGAATATGGCAATAAACTTGAATTTGACTTTGAAATTTAAATTGGGAAGTTCAGTGTTTGAGATATCATTTAGATCAAAAGGAATTTGTGGCAATGGGACACACTCACGAACTTTAAAGTTCTTCAAAAAGGTAAGAGATATCAATTATTCTGATCAAAACTACACTTTCAGAAGTTTACTTTTGTAGATGAAGGAATCTAAATGAAATAGGAACTGGTTTGTGAAACTGTTAATGAAGAACATAGAAGAGTACAGCACAGGAACAAGCCCTTCAGCCCACAATATTGTGCTGAACCAAATAAATAAGTAATCAAATGGTCAACTAAACCATTCTCCTCTGCCTACGCAATGTCCACATCCTTCCATTTCCCTGACATTTATGTGGCTATCTAAACACCTCGTAAAAGTACCCAACGTATCTGCCTCATCCACAGAGGAGCTTGTTGTGGACTAGAGGAGGAATGGAGACAGGCTCCTATTGACATCAATGGATCTGGGGTTGAGAGGGTGGACAGCTTTAAGTTCCGTGGCACACCCATCACCGAGGATCTCACGTAGTCTGTGCATACCTGCTGTATATACGTACAGCAACTCATTCACCTCAGACAGTTGAAGAAATTTGGTATGGGCCCCCAAATCCTAAGAATTTTCTACAGGTGCATAATTGAGAGCATCCTGACTGGCTGCATCACTGCCTGGTATGGGAACTGTACCTCCCTCAATCACAGGATTCTGCAGAGCCCAGCACATCTGTAGAAGTGAACTTCCCACTATTCAGGACATTTATAAAGACAGGTGTGTAAAAAGGGCCCGAAGGATCATTGGGGACACGAGTCACCCCAACCCAAACTGTTCCAACTGCTACCATCCAGCAAACTGTACCCAGAGCATAAAAACCAGGACCAACAGGCTCCGGGATAGCTTCTTCCACCAGGCCATCAGACTGATTAATTCATGTTGATACAATTGCACTTCTATGTTATATTGACTGTCTTGTTGTACATACTATTTATTATAAATTACTATACATTGCACATTACACATTTAGACGGAGATGTAACATAAAGATTTTTACTACTCATGTATATGAAGGATGTGAGTAATACAGTCAATACAATTCAATTCAATCCAATCAGATCTCCCCTCAGCCTCCTCTGCTCCAGAGAAAACATCCCAAATTTATCCAACCTATCTTTATAACACAAGGCCTCTGATCCAGGTAGCATCCTGATAAACCTCTTCTGCACCCTCTCTAAAGCCTCGACGTCCTTCCTGTAGTGGGGCCACCAGAACTGTGTGCAATACTCCAGCTGTGGTCTAATTAGAGTTTTATAAAGGAGCACAAAGTCAAGCTGGCTTGCCCAAATTAGCCATGGTTTTCCAAATGCTCAGCCACTAATTCATCTATACTATCATCCTATTCCTGCCCTGACTAGCACGTGGCACCAGGACTAATTCAGACATTACTACCTTGGAGTTCCTGCTCTTCAACCTCTTTCATAAATCCCTGTTCTCTCTACGCAGGGCCTCTTCCATATCATATCACCTATATCATTGGTGCCAATGTGCACCACAGCCTCTGGCAGCTCACCCTCTCTCTTGAGAATATTCTGCAGTCGCTCTGAGACATCCAGGACTCTAACACCTGGGAAGCAACACACAATCCTGGCATCTGTTTTGCAACCACAGAGTCTCCTGTCAGTCTCCCCAACTACCGAGTCTCCTAACACTATCACTCTACCTGACTTTACCCTTCCCTGCTGAGCTTCAGAATTGACCTGACTGCTGCTGTTGTGCCCAGTTGATTTAATTCTTTTAGCGACAGTGATGACGAATTCTGCTTCCAAGATGAGGAGCTCTTTATCAGGTTGGTACTGTTTTCATCAGTAGCGGTCGTGTGAACACTCAACTCGAGTATGGTGTTCTTCTGAGGAGATCTCGGTGGATTCCCTTAATGACAAACACCTGTGTGTGACTTTGTTCAACTTGGGGAGGCCGATGCATGGGCAGCCACCATATGGTCCTCGGCAGATCAGGGTCAGGATCTGCCAGAAGCATGGAACGCAAGACAACTGGGGACCCTTCACTGCTGCAGCCTTCCTCCGCCTTCACTTCCTTTGTGATGTGTCTTCATCTTCCACCAGCTCCACCACGGATGTCTTGGTCAGATCAGTCTTTGTCTGGAATCTCCCCCTTGACCAGGATAACACTACGAGGAGCTAAGCTCCAGATGGCATCAATCTCAGGATCTCAGGAACTCACAAGCCTCTTCACCACGACGAGGTGACAATCCTCAGAAAAATTCATTGGTCGAATTAAAAGAATGTAATCCATAATGTCATAGAACATAGAACAGTACAGTACAGCACAGGAACAGGCTCATCAGGCCCACCATGTTGTGCCAAACCAAATAAATTAGGAATCAAACCAATCCTCTCATGCCCACACAGTGTCCATACCCTTCTACTTCCCTCACATTCATGTGCCTATTTAAACTTCTCTTGAAAGTCCCTAAGGTATCTGCCTCTACCTTTGCTTCAGGAACCCACCACTCTGCATAATAAATTTGCCCCACACATCTTCTTTGAAATTACCCCCTCTCACCTTAAAAGCATGTCCTAATATTGCCCTAACAGTGTGAAATGCCATTGCCACTATGTCAATAGGGATAAAATGTCATCAATGAACTGATCTGAAACAGATTATTAATCAGATGCAGGTATGAATGATAAAGCACTCCACTAGAGTGAGGCAGGGAGAAAACAAAAGGGAGAATTAAGCCAACTTTATATTTCAGAAAAACATTTATTTTAGTTTCAGAAAGAGGAAAAGGGAAGCATGAGTTGAGATTTATTGAGTTATTTCAAGATACAGTATAGTACAGATCCTCCTGCCTCAACCAGCTGCACTGCCCAGTGTTTAGTCACATTGACCTACTAACCAGTCCATCTTTGGACAGTGGAAGGTAACTGGAGTACCTGGCACAAACCCACACAGTCCTGCGGAGAATGTATAAATTCCTTGCAGACTACACAGGGATTGAACTCCGAACTCTGGAATGCCCCACATGTAATAGCACCGTCTTGACTGATATGCAATGTGCATGCGTGCAATTGTTTTTCTTAATTTTTTATGTTGAAAATAAGTTGAGAGAAATCTATATGTAATGGCAAATTCTGCACTGCTGGCTAATAAATTACTTAGAGCTTTTCGCGCAGTGAAAGCAATGTCGAGTCATTATAAAGTTATTATCTAGTATCATTTTAGTTGAAAATGAGTTGAATATATCTTCCCATTAATTAAATTAATAACTTATCTTTTCAAGTTTTTTTAGCTAATACATTTTGTTTAAAGACCACATACAAATTTATTATTGTGCAATAATATCCCTTTGATGAAATACTCAATATCTTTACCATATTTTTTGTTCTGTCAGTTTTAATTTTGGTTTTGTATCTGGCGATCTGTTTCTCTGGTGGTCGACTTTATATGAAAACGATTTTAAGCCAAGATTAGATCTCATTTGGTTCTGTGTATGTCTGATTTAGATGTCACTTGGTTCTGTGTAGAAGGTATATTTTCGCCCTCCTCTGTCACTTCCAGGCAATGTCGTTGTGGCTCTGCCGTCTCTGAACCAGAAGGTAAGTTGAGGCAGATATCCCACTCCAGAGGACAAAACCTGAGCTGACTCATCAGGTTCCACTTGCAAGGATAAGTGCCAGGAGGGAAGGGACGAATGGACAAGGAAGTCACACAGGGAGTGATCCCTGCAGAAAATAGGAAGTGTGGGGGAGGGGAGGGGAAGATGGTAAGATGGTGGTGGGATCCCATTGGAGGTGACGGATGTTTCGGAGAATTATGCGTTGGACACAGAGGCTGGTGCGGTGATGGTTGAGGACAAGAGCAACCCTATCCCTGTTAGGGTGGCAGGAGGATGGGTAAGAGCAGACATGCGTGAAATGGAAGAGATGCGGTTGAGGACAGCGTTGATGGTGGAGGAAGGGAGGCCACTTTCTTTGAAAAAGGAGGACAACTCCTTCATAGAAACATAGAAAACTTACAGCACAATACAGGCCCTTTGGCCCACAAAGTTGTGCCGAACATGTCCCTACCTCAGCAATTACTAGGCTTACCCATAGCCCTCTATTTTACAAAGCTCCATGTACCTATCCAAAAGTCTCTTAAAAGACTCTGTTTTATCTGCCTCCACTACCGTTGCCAGCAGCCCATTCCACTCACTCACCACTCTCTGACTAAAAAACTTACCTTCATTCTAGAATGGAAAACCTCATCCTGAGAGCAGATGCAATGGAGATGGAGGAATGGAGAAAAGGGAATGGTGGATGTCAGAGGTAAGTTCTTTTACACAGAGAGTGGTGGGTGCTTAGAACACCTGGCCGAGATGGTGTTAGAGGCAGGTGCATTTGGGATATTTAACAGACTCTTACATGAATGAGTACATGTAAGTACATTCGTACATGAATGATAAAGAAATGAAAGGCTACATGGGTGGGAAGAGTTAGATTGATGTTAAAAGGTTGGAACAACATTGTGGGCTGAAGGGCCTGTACAATGCTGTACTGTTCTATGTCCCATGGCCTATGAAAGGAGGGATAGGAGCCAGTGCTAATCAATGGACAGAGGAACTGGGGAGCAGCAACTCCTGGCGTTGATGGGGTTACTCATGTGCTGTACTGTTGTGTGTTGTATGTTCTCTGTTCTATGTTCAAGTCAGATGCTGTTGGAAGAAGTGACTTCTGGAAGGATGTCAAATCAAGATGTCTTCACTTACTTGGGCATCCAAATGACTCCACTCACTTTCAGGGACTGTGCCTTTGTTATGTATGGACTTTCATGGATTCTATTGTATTTCTTTATTTTCCTGCAGATTCCAGCAAGTAAATGAATCTCAAGACTGTATATAGTATACATACTTTGATAATAAATTTATTTTGAACCTTGAAGACTGTGTCTATGTTGTGGAACGTAACCATGTTCCACCATTTTTAGCTTGAGAAAAATCATTAAAATCAGATCATTGTGGGAGATTGTTGTGTTTTCTACATTAAAACAATCTCAATTTTAATACAACTTCATTGGATTTGAAAACTTCATTCCAATATTATAAGAGATGTTGTAGAGCAGTAAGGCTTTTATTACTAATCAGAATCAGGTTTAATATCATCAACGTAATTCTTGAAATTTGTTGACTTTGCAATACCATACAATCCAATACATAATAATAATAATAATAATAATAATAATAATAATAATAATAATAATAATAATAATAAAACCATGAATTACAGTAAATATATATAAAATAGTTAAAGTAAATTCATAGTGCAAAAAATGAAAATAAAAAAGTAGTGAGGTAGTGATCATGGGTTCAATGTCCATTCAGGAATCAGATAGCAGAGAGGAATGAGCTGTTCCTAAGATGTAGAGGGTGTGTCTTCAGGCTCCTGTACCCCCTCCCTGATGGTAGCAATGAGAAGAGGGCATGTTCTGGGTGATGGGGGTCCTTGATGGATGCTGTCTTTTTAAGACACCATCGTTTGAAGATGTCCTCAGTGCTGGGGAGGCTACTGCCCATGATGGAGCTGACAAAGTTCACAACTCCCTGAAACTTATTTCAAGCCTGTGGAGAAGCCCCTCCCCCATAACCAGCTGGTGATGAAACCCTCCTGGTCAAGGGTTTCAGCCTGAAAAATTGACTGCTTAACTGTTAGAAGCTGCCTGGCCTAATGAGTTTCTCCAGCATTTTGTGTGTGTGTTGCCCCGGATTTCCAGTACCTGCAGAATCTCTGGTGTTTAAGATTTTAGTTTTGGTTTAGAGTCACAGTTCACCAGTTCTGAATCAAATATGAATCAGCTTTTCATTAGCCAGCAATAAATGTGAAATTATTTTAACCAGTGTCTACTCTTTATGGGCAAATCATACACCTCTGATCCGTTCTGTTGACATTAAGCTCTTTATTCCCATGGTCACTCAGGGAAGTAACAAAGCAAGATAGACAAGAATAAATTCACTCATAAAAAGACAATGATTTGATTAGTCATATCCATAATTAATGATGGACTAATGGATGCATATGTACTATATAACCAGAACGAAGATAGCATGGCAAAACTCAAGAGATTCAGCAGATGTTGGAAATCCAAAACAACATACACAAAATGCTGGAGGAACTCAGCAAGACAGGCAGCATCTATGGACATGAATAAACAGTTGATATTTCAGGCCAAGAGCTTTCTCCAGGACTGGAAAGGAAGGGGTGCCAATGACACCAAAATAAAAAGGTGGGAGGAGAGGAAGGAGGGCAAGCTGGAAGGTGAGAGGTGAAGCCAGGTGGGTGGGAAAGGTAACGGGCTGGAAAGGAAGGAATCTGATAGGAGTGGAAAGGAGACCATGGGAGAAAGGGAAGAAGGATGAGCCCCAGGTGATAGGCAGGTGAGGAGAAGCAGAAAGAGGCCAGATTGAGGAATAGAAGAAGTGGGGATGGGGAGGTGAAAAGAAAAAATGAGAAAAAAATCACCAGAAGGAGAAATCGTTGTTCATGCCATCAGAATGGAGGATACTTAGACAGAATACAAGGCGTAAATCCGCCACCCTGGGAATGGATTCATAGTGGCAGAAGAGGAGACTATGGACCGACATGCTGGAACAGGAATGGGGATAGGAATTAAAATGATTGGCCTTTGGGGCATCTTGCTTTTGGCTGATGGAAGCTAGCATGGATGGTTTAAGAATGAATCCAAGACTTCTGTCTAGTGATATCTTCCACTTGACAATGCCAAAATCCTAACAATTCCAACTCAAGTATTATTTTACATATTTAACTTCTCCTTGGGTAAATAGAATACAGGAACTAACAACACATTTCCAGCAATGACTCTCATAGTGGAAAACATGCTTCTGCAATCTGTACAGTTGTTTAAACTTAGGAATCGCAACAAGTGCTCGGGACAGCTACTGTTGGTGGGGACTGCACTTTACTGGAAGGACTACTTTGAATTAAGGGAACGATTGAGCAGGAAAGCAGCATCCATCATCAAGGATCCCACCATCCAGGCCATACTCTCTCCTCAGTGCTGCAATTGGGAAGGAGGTAGAGGAACCTTGGGTTCCACACCACCAGGTTCAGAAACAGTTATTACCCCTCAACCATCAGGGTGGTGATCCAGTGTGGATATCTTCACTCACTTCAACTCTGAACTGATTCCACAACCATCAGACTTATTTTCAATGCTCTACAATTCATTTTCTCAGGTTTATTTATTGATCTATCTATCTATTTGTTTATTTATTTCTCTTTTTTTGTTTATTTACTTATACTTGCAGAGTTTGTCTTTTTTTGCACATTAATTTTTTGTCAGTCTTGGTTAGCAGTTTTTCAAAGATCCTGTTTATTTCTTTGTTTTACTGTAAATACCCACAAGATAATGAACCTTAGGGTTGATATGGTGACATACATACTTTGATAATAAATTTAGCTTGAACTTTGAATGTACTATATTCCCATTGCTCCTCCTGACATAGGATGCCTGTCTGACCATTGTGTCTCTGCTAGCTCTCAAAGCAATTTCATACATCCACTTATTGCCCTGAAACTTATTCTCGCATGCAGCTGCATGCCTCCTACTACCCTTCAATGATGGGGGCACCATACAACAGCCAACTAACTCAGCAGCACATCTTCCAGATGTGGACAAAAAACAGTGCATTTGGGGGAGTCCTGAGCTGGGAGAACATGCAAACTCCACACAGACATTACCAGCGGTCAGAATGGAACATAGTTGCTGAAACAATGAATCATTGCACTACCTGAAGCACAACTACATGGCCTCTAAGTAAACTCTGTGGTATATTTGCTTGAGAGGTGTAAATAAATTTTATCATTGAAACCTATTGAATATTGAACAGCCTAGATTGAATGGATGTGGAGAGGATGTTTTCTTTAGTGGAGGTGTCAAGGATTAGAGGGCACAGCCTCAGAATACAAGGATGTCTCTTTTGAACAGAGATAATGAGGAATTTCTTTAGCCAGAAGGTGGTAAATCTGTGGAATTTATTGCCACAGATGGTTGTGGAGGCCAGGTTATTGGGTATATTTAAAACCGTAGTTGATAGTTCCTTGATTACCAGTTTGTCAAACGTTATGGAGTACAGGCAGGAGAATAGGTTGAGAGGGATAATAAATAATCCAGGATTGAATGGCAGCACAGACTCGACGGCCTAATTCTGCTCCTTTGTCTTAGGATCTTCTGAGAGGCACAGGTGGACTCCAAGCTTGCTGGATTCCCAGTGATTTCCTAACTCTTTCACAACGAGTGTGAGTATTTCACACAAGTGAATGCAACCTGGGGCAGCTGTGTGTGTGGGGACAATGAATTCGCACATCAGCCAACAGCTATCAATACAGGACTGTAGAGGGGCATGTCTTACAGAGGGTAAAAATTCATTTCACCAAGAACAGTCACATTTCAAACAAAGATTAAAGAGATAAAGGACAGCAACAAGGCCGATTGGTAGTGTCACACTTCTACAGAGACAGTGACCCAGATTCAATTCCACCGTGGTCTGAAAGGAGTTTGCTTAGTATCCCCATGACCATATGGGTTTCCTCCAGGTGCAACCATTTCCTTCCAGGTTAGTAGGTTAATTAGTCACATGGTGATACTATCTTGCCCATCCATCAAAAGCCATTCTCCCGAGCTAGCTAGTGATTGGCTTGTTTAAGGAGCATTGCAGCTCCTCCCACTGACTGCCATTTAGCTGATGACATCACAGTGATTATAAGCCTAGCGTCAAATTCCATGTGGCTCTCTTGTCACACTTCACAGGCTGAGGGTCACAGTGCTATGGAACAGTAAACGGTGGAGGTGTGCTGCAGTAAAGTGGGTCCGGGTGCACACTTTAAGTATTTGCCACTGTGTGTATATTTGGAGTCTGTCTTTTTTAGAGAAGTGTTTATAACAGAGGGTAAGTTGAAATTTACTGAATGTTTAGTGTCTGTCTTGTCCTGTAAATAAATAGTTACCTTACTTACTGGTAGTGTCTTCTGTCGCCACTCACCGAACCTGCAAACCTGATTTCACACAACACAGCATGGGATGGTTGGGCCGAAGGGCATGTTACCATGCTGTATCTCTAAATAATGAGTAGACTGAGAGAATACACATCAGCAGAAGCTGACAGATCTGGTAGCTATGAAAAGAGGGCAGGTCCTGGGTGATGGGGATCCTTAATCTGATTTCGGTCTGAATTGCAGTTAAACTGTAGCTGAGGGAAACAAGCATATAATAGCCTGATTGAAGGGGCCATTGGGGATCATAGATGTTTACATTTCCCTGCTTGAGGCCTAGTTTCAGACCTGATGCCTGAGACTTACCTCAGTAAAATGATGGATGAACTCAATAGGTCAGGCAGCATCTAATAAATAGTCAACATTTTGAGCCAAGAAGAAGAGTCCCAGCCTGAAATGCCAGCTGTTTATTCTTTTCCATGGATGTTGCCAGACCTGCTGAAATTTCACTGCCCAATAATCTCAACCTCATGGACCCTGTAGAGATTACAGAAGAAGAGATGTTTTCTACTCTGAGGCAGATTAGGGTGGATAAACTCCAGGGCCTGACAAGGGACTCCTTCAGGCCCTATGGGAGGTGGGTGCCGTGATCTTAGCAGAGGTATTTAAAATATCCTTAGCGTCAGGACAGCCAATGTTGTTCTATTTCTTTCAAAAAGGCTCTAAGCATAAACCAAGAAATTATAGGCTGGTGAGTCTGACATCATCTGTGGGAATGTTATTGGAAGGTATTCTAAGGGAACAGATGTATAAATATTTGGATAGACATGGACTCATTAAGGATAGTCAGCATGGCTTTGTGCACAGTAGGTCATGTCTAACTAATCTTATAGACTTTTTTGAGTAAGTTACCTGGAAAGTCTAGGGCAGACATGATCTCAGTGGCTCTCCACACAGCCTTGGATCACCTGGACAATACAAATACCTATGTCAGGATGCTATTTATTGACTACGGCTCAGCATTTAACACCATCATTTCTACGGTACAGAGAACCAAGGCCTCTGAACCTCCCTCTGCAACTGGATCCTCTACTTCCTAACCAGAAAACCAGAATCATGCAGATTGAAATTAACATCTCCACCTTGCTGACAATCAACACGAGCACAGCACAGGGATGTATGCTTGGCCCACTACTCTACCCTCTCTACTCCCATGGGTGTGTGGCTAGGCACATCTTAAGTGCAATCCGTAAATTTGCTGATAATACAACCATTGTTGACAGAATTTCATATGCTTCAGGAAGAGTAAGATGAAGAAGCACAAACCAATCCTCAGAAAGGGATCAAAAGTGGAGAGAGTGAGCAGCTTCAAGTTCCTGGGTTTCAAGATCTCTGAGGATCTAACCTGGTGCCAATATTTTGATGCAGCTATAAAGAAGGCAAGTCAGCAGATATATTTCATTAGGAGTTTCAGGAGATTTGGTTTGTCACCTAAAACTTTCGAAAACTTCTACAAATGTACCATGGACAGCTTTCTAATTGCCTGCAGCACCATCTGCTATGTGCAGGGGGCATTGCTAATGCACAAGATCAAAATAAGTTACAGAAAGATGCAGAATTAGTCAGCTCCATCATGGGTACTGGTCTCCACATTACCGAAGACATCTTCAAGGAGCGGTGCCTTAGGAAGGCGGCGTCCATCATTAAGGATCCCCATCACCCAGGACATGCTCTCTTCACACTGTTACCATTAGGAAGGAGATACAGAAGCCTGGAGACATTCACTCAGTGATTCAGGAACAGCTTCTTCCCCTTCTACCATCCAATTTCTAGATGGGCATTGAACCCATGAACCTGCTGAGCTCCTGCAGCATTGTGTGTACATTGATTGAACCCATGAACACTACCTCACTACTTTTTAAATTTCTGTTTATTGCACTACTTATTTTAACAGAACTAGTTAATAGACATATATTTCCTAAATGTAACTCAGTTTTTCTCTCTATGTATTTATTTATCATGTATTGCTGCTGTAAAGTTAACAAACTTCACAACATATGCTGGTGATATTAAATCTGATTCTGACTCTTAAGTGGATGAAGGCAAAGCAGTTGTTGTCTGCATGGGCTTCAGTAAGGCATTTGTCAAGGTACCACATGGGAGGTGGGTCAAGGTCAGTCACTCAGCATTCAGGATGAGAGAGTAAATTGGATGAGACATTGGCTTTGTGGGAGAAGCCAGAGAGTGGTAGTAGTGGGTTGCCTCTGACTAGTGGTGTGCTGCAGAGCTTGGTGGTGGGTTCTTTGATGTTTGTCTTCTGTATCAATGATCTGGATGATAATGTGGTTAA
The DNA here is from genome assembly GCF_030144855.1 of Hypanus sabinus. NCBI lineage: Eukaryota > Metazoa > Chordata > Chondrichthyes > Myliobatiformes > Dasyatidae > Hypanus > Hypanus sabinus. The sequence continues at coordinate 66,497,100 of NC_082726.1, read as the reverse complement.
CTGGATCAGCAAGTTTGTGGATGACACCACGACTGGGGGTAAAGTGGACAGTGATGAAGGCTATTGTGGCTTGCAGCAAGGTCTATATCATCTGGAAAAATGGGCTGTAAAATTGGGAGATGGAATTTTTCAACACAATTTTTTGCACTTCCATAGGAGCAAGCAGGGTAGATCTTACATGGTGAACAGTAGGGCACTGAGGAGTGTGGTAGAACAAAGGGATCTGGGAATACAAGCCCATAATGTATTGAAAGTGGCATCGCAGGTAGATAGGGTCATAAAGAAAGCTTTTGGCACATTAGCCTTCATAAATCAAAGTACTGATTACAGGAGATGGGATGTAATGTTGAGGTTGTAGAAGATGTCAGTGAGGCCTAATTTGGAGTATTGTGTGCAGTTTTGGTCACCTACCCACAGGAAAATGTACATAAGGTTGAAAGAGTGCACAGAAAAATTACAAGGGTGCTGCCAGGACTGGAGATTTGAATAGGTTAGGACTGTAGTCATTAGACTGTAGGTGATTGAGAGGAAATTTGATAGAGGTAAAATTAAGGTGGGGGGTTATATAGGAGGCAGGGTTTGAGGGCCGGCACAACATTGTGGACTGAAGGGCCTGTAATGTGCTGTACTATTCTATGATCTATGTTCTATTATGAAGGGTATAGATAAGGAAATGTAAACAACTTTTTCCACTGAAGTTGGCTGTGACTGCAACTGGAGGTCATGGATTGAGGGTGAAAGGTGAAATATTTAAAGGGAAACGTAAGGGGATATTTCTTCATTCAGAGCATTGTGTGAGTGTGAAATGAGCTGCCAGCACAAGTGGTGCATGCGAGCTCAATTTATACATTTAAGTGAAGTTTGGATAAGTACATGGATAGAAGGAACATGGAGGAGTTTGTCCCAGTGCAGGTTGATGGGAGTAGGCAGTTTAAATGGATTAGATGGGCTGAAGGTCCCGTTTCTATGCTGAATTCTCTTTGACTCTGCCTGATTGCAATGGTATTCCTGAATCTCCACGCAGGTGAAAACCAAGAGACCATAAGACAAAAGAGCAGAATTAGGCCATTTGGCCCATTGAGTTAGTTCCATCATTCAATCATGGCTGATCCTTTTTCTTCCCTCACCAGCCCCACTCGCTGGACTTCTCCCCATAACCTTTGATGCCCTGGCCAATCAAGAACCTATTAATCTCTGTATTAAGTACACCCAACAACCTGGCCTCCACAGCTTCTTGTGGTAACAAATTCCACAAATTAATCACACTCTGGCATCTCCTTGCAGTGTACTTTGGCCAGGTCCTCTCTCATACCACTGTAATCTCCTTTCTTCAATTGAAATATGGCTGCATCAGACTTAGTTTTCTCCCTGTCAAATTTCCAGTTGAACCCAATTGTATTGTGATCACTGCCTCCTAAATGTTCCTTTACCTTAAACTCCCAAATTGCCTCTGGTTCATTACATAACACCCAATCCATTATAGCTGATTCCCTGTTGGGCTCAATGACAAGCTGCTTTAAAAAGCCAATTACTATCATAACATTGCCCTTTTGACATGCCTTTTCTGTGTCCTGTTGTAATCTGTAGTCCGTAACAAGAGGACCTGAACGAAGCCTCGAACACCACCGGAGACGGAGGGTCCTCATCGCCCCGCTAAACACCAGCGGCGTAATGGGCAGTAAACTAAGTTAAACCCGGCACTGCTGCCACAAAACAACTCTGCCCAGGATGAACCTGAATCTGATTCTGATCTTCGCGAAAAGGCAGTGCGGGTTATAGTCTGTGGGTCTGATCTGTTCTCTGGTAGTCAGTGGGACTTTGGGAGTTCCGTGCGCAGCTCCCGCCGTGTCCTGCTTTTAAAGCATTATCCACTACCGTTGTTAATTTTGCCGGATCACCAGGTTTGGCAGGGGCGTCGGGGTGTTAACGCGAAAACCACCACGTGTCTAATGCGCCAAAACAGGGTGGAATTCGGTTTTGGGGCGTCAGTGTGCAGCAGGAGCGTCAACACACTTGCGAGAAAACCAACTCTGGTGTTCGGGAATAAAAAGCCATCGTACAGAGAAAATGAAATTACTCAGGGAAATGTTTCGTGCCGCCCCTCACTGTGAATAAATTCATACATCGAGCGGAAATCATCTCCGATCGGGACTAGTGTGTAAACTTCCGTGGGGAACAGGAAACGTGTTGATTTCCAAAGCGTTTTTCTGCTGGAGACAACTTTTCCCGTGAGATTAAAAATGAGGTGATGCTTGGACGAATTGTTCTGGTCTCAAGCACAAATAATGAGAATATAAGCACCGTGTACATTTCAGTGCGAAACACATCTCCATCGGCAGTGAATTCGTTCTAGAAATTCAAGTTCAAGTTTATTGTCATCTGACAACCAAGCAAAACACACTCCCCCGGACCACGACGCACCCACAGAACAAATACCACACACTGCTTACAAAACAAATTAATACCAGAGACAAGTTAATAAAATACAATTCAAAATGCAAGCAGTGCAGAGCACAGGTGAACAGTAAGCTGTCCTCGGTGGTGGCGGGGTGCTCATCAGTACAGCCGACAGTCCCAGTCCTGATACTCCTGTACCTCCTTCCTGACAAAGATTATGGGATGGGTGGTAGGGCCCTTCATATCCAACGCTGCCGATACATGTCACAAATATGAGACGGGGAGACCCCGATGATCCTCTCGTGGCTTTTACTCTCCCCCGTGGGGTCTTGCGGCTCCTTACCGTTTGCAGCTTCCGTACAACAGAACGATGCAGCCGGACCAGACACTCTCCATGGTACTCCTGTAGAATTGGTTGGGATCTGTAACCCCTGCGGTTGTGTGAGCTGGGAGACTTGCCCGCGGTTTGTATATAACGGTTGCCATTTGTATACGTGAATCTCTTGTTGTTCCATGCCCCGTTTAACTGTGCGTGAACTTGCTACTTCGGCCGCGGTGCATCAGACAGGTTCCACCCTGTTCCACACCCGGTCTACCTAAACTCTGGGAATCTCTGCAAACTGAGATCCAAGACAAAATAGCAAATGCTGGAAACGTAAGCTGGTTATCATATCAGAGGACATGTCCTGGGACCAGCTTGTAAGCGCCATCACAAAGAAAACACGACAGCTGCTCAGTCGTTCGCGTGTCACCAAAAACGTCGTCAACTTCTCTCCTAACTGGTTGCTTCACGGCCAGGTATGGAAACAGCAATGCCCAGGAATGGGAAAGTCGATAGAAGGTGGTTAATACAGGCGTCCAGCTGGGAACAGTTATCACCCCACAACCATCAGGCTCCTGAATCCGTGCGGATAACTTCACTCACCTCAACACTGAGTTGATTCCACAATCTGCAGACTCACTTTCAAGAACTATACGACTCGTGTTGTCAGCTATATATACAGTACAATCTTTTGCACATTGGCTGGTTGTCAGACTTTATTTCTGTTTTGGTTTGCACAAATTCTATTGTACCTTATTTTCCTGTAAATGAGAGCAAGAGACTGAATCAGAGGGTCGTCTAAAGTGACAGAAATTACTTTGATTTTGGGGTCAGACTACGTCTTCGGAAGGAGAAACAGAGATAACACCAGATAAATGGTCTTTCCTCAGAATACTGATACTGAGTATTTAGAGTCATAGAGATACATAGCGCAGAAACAAGCCAATCGGCCCACTAGTCTATGCTGACCATCATTGCCATCTAAGCTAGTCTCATTGCCTCCGTTTGACCCATAACCTTCTAGACCTTTCCGATCCATATATCTGTCCAGCTGTCTTTGTAAAGTTGTTATAGGACCTGTCTCAACCACTTCCCCTGGCAGCTGCCGCCTTCTGTGTAAGTTCCCCTTCAGTCTCTTCCCCTCTTACCTTTAACCTGTGCCCTTTTGCTCCTGATTCCCCAGCTCTGAGAAACTGAGACTGAGTGTATTCACCTTTCCGTTTGCTTTTTGTATTTTAATTTTCCAGAATCTGCATCTTTTTAAAAATACATTTTCCACAAACGTAATTGTCGCCCTCACCGTGACACTTCAGTTTTTTAGATTTTTTTTGAGATACAGCGAGGAACAGGCCCGTTCGGACTTTCGAACCGCGTCGCCCATCAATCTCCCGATTTAATCCCAGCCTAATCACAGGCCAATTTACAAAGATCAGCCAGTACGTCTTTGGGCTGTGGGAGGAAACCGGATTACCCTAAGGAAACCACTGTCACGGGAAGACTGTACAGACAGCGACAGGAATTGAACCCGGGTCACTGCAAAGTCTTGTGCTGTCCACTACACTTCCATGCTGCTCCATGGGGCATCCTAAGTATGAAAATATTTAAATAATAGCTTTATTTTTCACATATACATCGAAACATACCATGGAACACGAAACACATACACAAGAGATGCTGGAATCACAGCGTTACGTACAATGAAAAGCGAGTCGTTCTGCGTCAACGACCAACACGATCCGAGGATTGTGCTGGGGCAGCCCACAAGCTTCGAGGGCCAGCATAGCATGCCTACAACTCAGTATTAGGAAGTTTAAAAATAAAACATATTGCATTTTGTTTTAACCATCATGTCAAGTCTTATGATTGTCAACCTGGGCCCCGTCTGGAGCTACGTCCCTTTTAGGTTGCTGATCGAATTCAAATGAAGCGTTCGTTCATTATTTCAAACTTCCTGCAAGCTGGTGTTTTGTTCCACAGAACATCATCAGTCCTCCGATCAACATTTCGCAGTATTACTTACCTCGTTTCGCAGTCAGGATTTGCCAATAATATTAATACATTAGCGTCGCAATTCGGAATTCAGGTCCGGCGTCGTCTGCAAGGAAGTTTGGACCTTCTTTCCGTAAGCGTGTGGGTTTCCTCCGGGAGTTCCGGTTTCCTCCCACAGTCCAAAAACATTCTGATTAGTAGGTTAATTGTAAATTATCCTGCGATTAGGCTAGGATTAAATAGGTTGGTTGCTGGGCGGTGTGGCACATTGAGCGGAAAGACTCTGTATCTCCGAATAAGTAAATACTTGTTGAGACCGCAGTTACCGGAGTCTCTGTAGTGATCACTCCAGCTGACCATGATGTTCTCCTCAGGGCTTGTCTACTGGCGGCTGCAGAGGCCGGTCTGCCGTCCACATTTTCAGGTGCATTATGGCCGCGGTCTTTTGGTTGTTCGGTCTCTCCTTTTGCTAGGTCGCTGACTTGTGCACAGTTCCCTCTTGAACCCATTTCCTCCAGGGGTGTCCATTGAGTACAATGCGTAGATGTAATGTTGCATTTCTGATTTTGATGTTACCTTCGAAGTATTTCCTTTGCTCACTGGGGCAAAGTCTCCGCAACACGCAGTGAGATGGGGGAACTGTGGGGGAACAGACGCAGGGAGAGCTTTCATCGCAGATATCTACAATTACCCCGCTCAACACCGCACCCCCACCCCGCCAGATGCCGCTTGAAACAACAATGCGTTTGCATTTGATAACGAGTTTAATTATTGGCAAGTGAGCTATTTGGATAATATATGGAAAATGAGCTTGATATTTGCTTCACTGTTGTCAGGTTAGTGCATTATTGTTTTTGGACCCGAGACGGACGGATGGGGTTAAATGCTACAGTTAGAGCCCAATCAAACCAACTAATTAACTAACTAACTAACTAAAGGACTTTAATGAGTTCTCCCCACTGGTATATTTCTGAGGAATGGGGTTCCCCACTGCGGAGTGAGGGGAGGGAAAGAGTGTGGGCGAGTCCACTGTTATTAATTATTAAGTCCATCGGCTTTCCACTCCTGACGTTAATACGGATCGGTCCTTCCAATCATCACTCTGATCCACGCCCGCGTTCTTTGATAAGACCACAATTCGGCCCATCGAGTCTGCCCCGCCATTCGATCTTGGCTGATTTATTAGCCCTCTCAACATTATTCCCCTGACTCTCCCTCGTATCTTTTAAAGCCCGTCGATGGATCTGGGGATAGGAGGGGCAGCCCCGCTCTTCTTCGAACGTAGAACAGTACGGGGACCGGCCTTTCGGCCCATAATCTTGTATCGAAATTAATATTCATCTGGGGAAATGTCAAACCTTTAACTGCAGGAACTGGAACTTAATATCCCGAACATAAAGCCGGTCCGGTTCATCAATGGCCAGCGGCGGAAGGGATTTTTGTGTGAACACGATCTCAGTGCACCAGTGCCCTGGGCGCAAGAGGCTGGCACAGCGGTGGGAACCCCAGCAAAGGCGTGGAGTGGTCATCTCTACAGAGATTACTGATCAATCCATCTTAGTTAATCAGTTAATTCTGGCTTTTTTAAAAATAGCCGGTTCACTGTTTAAAAGGGAGTTCGTTTTAGGTTTAGACCTAAAAAGCTAGTATTTAGAAACAATTCAGAAGAATTATAATGATGACAGACCATTTAATCCCCTAACCTAGAGTGCATGACAATTATAGAAGCACAACAAACTGCAGATGCTGGAATCTGGATCAGAAAAAGCTGTTGTAAACTCAGCCAGCTCCATCATGGGCACCAGCCTCCCCAACATCAAGAACATCTTCAAAAGGCGGTGCCTCAAGGAGGGCCCTCGCCATCCAAGACATGGCTTCTTGCTACCATGTTTTAGTAACAGCTTCTTCCCCTCCGCTGTCAGATTTCTGAATGGTTTCTGAACCCATGAACACTATCTCACTATCTTGCACTACCTCCGCACCTTTGCCGCACGCTGGACTTCCTGGTGGCCAAGCAATTCAATTCCCATTCCCGTTCCCAGTCCCGCTCTGACGCGGGGCCACACTCAGGGCAGAGGAGGCATTCCGTCTGGATTGCCCTCCAACTTGATGGCATGAATATCAATTTCTCCTTCTGATGAACAAAATTTCCCCACTCTGGCCCCTTACTTCTTCTCACCTGCCTATCATTTGACCCTGCGAACTCCTCCTTCCCTTTCTCCCATGGTCCGCTCTCCTCTCCTATCAGATTCCTACTTCACCAGCCCTTGACCCGGCTGGCTTCACCCAGCTCCTTGCAGCTAGCCTCTTTCCCCTCCCGCAACATTTTTATTCTGGCATCTTCTCCTTTCCTCTCAGTCCTGAAGAAGGGTCTCGGCCCGGAATATCAGCTATTTATTTATTTCCGTAGATGCTGCCGGACCTGCTGAGTTCCTTCCGCGTTTTGACAGTGGGGCTCTGGATTTCCAGCCTCTGCAGACTTTCTCGTGTTTTTGTTTTGTATTTATTTCTTATTGTAATCTCTCCGTTCTGCTGCCGCAAAACAACAAATTTAACGGCATGTGTCGGCGATACTGAACGAGCTGCTGAAAGAACTCAATAGGTCAGGTAGCAACCGCGGGGGCAAATGGACAGTCCAGGTGAACGTCGACCGCCCATTTTCCTCATCGGACGCTGCCTGAAGCGCCGAACTCCTCCAGTATTTTATGTGTAATTCCATTACAACGATGTTTTTTTTTATTGACGCGAGTCCTCGCTTTGCTAATATCTGGCAGTATTTTTCTAAAGCCATAGATTATGTAATAGCATCGCCGAAGATCTCTATTAATCGGACCTGCATCCACGTTAGCACAGTGATGCACGGAACTCTATTTCGAACCGATTGCTCATCTATTTCATAATTTATTATCAATAGACACAATTTATAAAGCTTCGATTGCAGGCTGCCCGGACTGGAAAGTTGGCAAGGCGGCTCTGTTTCATGGGCCGGCGCGGGTTAATTACAATTCCAGGACGGTACCAACTTTCTTCACGACAAAAGCAACCGTGGATTTATTTGCTCGAGTTAATTGCTGATCCGCGTATTTCCAGCCAATTGACATTATGAGTCTTGAGGGCATCAACAATAAAGAGGTTAGATGAAATTAGAGGCAGTCACCTTGACTAATTTGGCATTTACGTGAAGGGAATAGAAGTTTGAAATGGAGACAAAATCTCGCCGACATAAGTAATTCACGCTGAGGTTTTGTACTGATGAGATGATTTCGGTGCTTTACTGCATGATATGTTTTGCCCAGTGCTTGGCGTCGAGAAGTGTTTTGTTTTATTTTCACCGTTCTCTTAATAAAACGAATGCACGGCGACCAAAGACACGTTTTCTGACTGACCACCAACCCCTCTAAATCGTGCTACAGTCGTGTCTGGCTTCCCGAGGAGGCAGATCATGGAGGGGGGCCCGCTGCCCCAGCAGCGGACGGTCCGGTCACGTCTCTACCACCGTCACCACCATCAAACATTATTTCTGTGAGTCAGAATTGAGCTGTAAATCGCGCTCTGTCTCTCGTTAAGGACGGCTGATTGATAAGTCAATGGGATCGATAAGTGGTCCAAGTGAGGGTGCATGAGGAGGTGCTTCAGCCCTGCCCTACTATATCGAACCTGTTAGGGTACACCCGCCCTGCCCTGTTATCACAGTACCTTCTCTTCAACAGAACAATTTCGCCCGGGTATATTAGCTCCAACCCTAGGCACACCAGCCCTGCCCTCTGAGAATACACCAGTCCCGCCTGGGTGCACCTACCCCGCCCGGATACGCTCTCCCCGTCCCAAATACAACAATATCGCACGTTTACACCTTATGTAACAGTCCTTCCGTCCAACCAACCCATCCCGCCCTGAAATATTACCCCCAGTCCCGAAAACACTAGCTCCGCTCAGGGGCACCCAACTCGTCCCGATATATCGATCCCGCCCAGGCCCAGATACACCTGTTCCACCAGGATACACCCGCCCCACCCTGATGTAACAATTTATCTCTCCAGCAAATCAAATCCCGCAGAGAAATGTCAACCCCGCCTGGAAACAGCCTCCCCCTGTTATAACAGCCACTCCTCCCCCATAGACTATTCCTCCCAAGAAATGTCAGTCCCAATCCCGGGAACACCAATCCCGTCCACATGCAACCTTCCTAACCCCGAATATACCGAACCCGACTGGGAACACCAGCTTCGCCCTGTTATAACAATCCCTCTCCCCTAATAGACAATTCTAGTTCGGGAACATCAGCCCCAATCCCGGATACACCAGCCCCGCCCGGGTACATAATGCCCCGTTATAATAAACCCGCCCCGACCCTGACACGCCCTCTCCCCCCCCCCGCTCCTACCGGTATCCCACCTCGCCTCACCCGGGAACACCAGGCACACGCTACTCTTTATTCGACTCGCTCACCTGTTTCAGAATTTTCCGACAGAGAGATGACAGTTAACCCAGAGACCCGCAAGCACCCTCATTTGGAGAATGGGTCAAGTGAGGGTGCATGAGGAGGTGTATTAGCCCCGCTCCAATACACCCGGCCCCCGCAAGAGTACACCCGCCCACCCTGTTATAGCAGTCCCTTCTCAAAACAAACCAATCCCGCCCGGGAATTTCAACTCCAAACCTCGGTATACCAGCCCCGCCTTCCGGGAATACACCAGTCCCGCCTGGGAGCATCCACCCTGTCCGAATACAACAATAAATCTTGTAACTATGAGCCAGAAGCCTTAAAAATACAATTTGAAACAAAGTGGACGGAAGAGAGGGGAAAAACTTATCAACAGTTGTCTGACTTGCAGCTCATAGACGCTCCATCTGAACATCTTGCAAAGGTCATAAACCAACTTTATTTTCCGTGGCGCATAAATTAATTACGCGCATTTAATAACCAAAATATCATTATATTCCCCCCTAATATCATCAAGGCTTTACGCTAGGGAAATGCTTAATAGTGCAGGGGGCTCTAACGGGCTATTATCTTTGCGTAATGCTATTACAGAACCAATTGCGCGCCATTATACTTGCATTTTTTGCAGTTTATATGATTTAGCCCAGTCCCGCGCCTCGACTTGGAATTTTTAGCGAGTGCTTAAAGCGCAAATTGCGGGAGGCGGGAACCGCGCGGTGTCTGCTCCTGACTCTAATGCGTTTTAGAAATAATATCATAGCGTCCCCTGCACATCATTTACTGAGGGAAGCGGCGTAAATCGATGCACCCCTTGCTGTGAGTATCTGAAAGAGGTAGCGATGTGACAGCATCCAAACCGCGGCTTGTGCGCGGGGCTCGCAGCGGCGGGTCGCCGGGGTCTTTCACTGGGCGGTGAAAGTGGAGCGCTGTGATGAGCGGTGACTCTCCCGAGAAATCGTCTTATCTCCGTCGTATAGGTAAGGTGTTACAGACGGGAGGAACGATGGAGAGGGTGCACGTTTTCGGAGAAGCAGACTCCCTTCTGCAAATGGGTGCTGTTGAGAAATGACGTTCCAGACCACGTGCGCATTTTAGCAAAGCCCAAAGGGCCTATCTAAGTTACTCACCGAAGACAATGCTGGAAATAATTAGATTAAACCCAATTATGCGTGAGATTATAAAGGCAGAGCCTGCCGCAGACAGATAGCGGCAGCTGGTCAGTCGCTTGCTGAGGGTTGGCCACTCGCTGCCGGGAAGGGTTCGCAACCTCCTCCACAGCCGCCCCACACCCTCAGCCGGATCCAGGTACCGGTCACTTGCTTCTGTTCCCTGGACGGTGGCAGAAGGCGCTCGGGCCTCGCTTCTGCTTCTCGCAGATGGAAACTCTATGGTGGAAATCAGCTGCAGATTATTCTTATTCTCATTATTAACATTATTGATTCTTTTTTCTTCTTCTCAGATACAAAACAAATTTTGCCCAGTCCTCTGGTGTAACACGATGTTTTACTTCCATTGCCCGCCGCAGTTAGATGGGGAGTGTTGCAGGACTAATTCCTGTAAGTACGTTCTCGTGCCTGTAACTTGGCGTAAATTAACCGTGTGCGGTAACAGCGAGGATCCAACTGAACACATTAATTGCCAAAAAACATCGCCTGCCAATGGCCATGGAAATAGAATAATAATTGTGTTCTGTTAATAACGGAATTTTCGTACTTTATAACGAAGGCTCAAATCCGTGTATTCCAATAGAACGTTTCTTTACCTAGATTTGTCCTGTCGGATAGTCCGCGGTTTTCCGCACCTGGGTGATGTGCGAAGGTGTGATGCCGGTGCCGGAGCCTAACTCAACGCACCTTTTTAACGGAACAACATTTGGCGAGAGTCAAATGTGGCCGCTAACTAACGAGTTAAATAAATAGTGAGTGTGCGTGATCCTATCCTGTGTATATCTGATCTGATTTTGCTCTGCACAATCTTAAGGGTTTGCTGTTAATTATTTATATTTTACAGAATTATTGAATCTCTGTGTAATGACGGATATCCACTTAAGGCGAGTGCCGTTCGCAGCGCCCGTGTGACGGTGCTCACCCCGGTCTGCCGAGAACGGGCCACCTGCTTCCTTCCTTCCTCTGCGGCTATAAAGGAGCCTTCCTTTTCGCCCGGGGGTTAAATTAGGCTTTTACCATCGCAGATGTTCGGTGTCATGCTTCGAATCAACGCCTTAACATGTGGTCACGCTCAACCCCCTTTGCCAAACGGCCCGCATGAATCTTTTATGCTGTTTTGCAAACAAATAATACACAGGGTGGGGTGGGGGGGGGATAGATTTATTGGAAGTTTTCACTCCCTGTCCAAGTGCTGGAGTTAGCGTTCCCATTCGAACTGAAGGCCACTGCGATCATTGCCGAGAGATTTGGGAGAATGGTTTTGAGAAAAATAGTTTTTGTTAATCTTATCAATATGCCTTTTTGATGGATATTTTCAATGTCTGTGTTTTATTGAGGACCTGCCATTTGCAAATCAAAGCTAAGCAGAATATTTTCTAGGCGAGAGACCCCCTACCCAGTTCACCGGCCCGCGGGGATTGTCCCCCGTAACTGTTACCTAATTGAACCACAATCTGAAAAAGCAAATACGGGATTTAAAAATGCTATTTTAAAAGCTGAGCTTACTGTCTCAAGGGGTACAGGGGATTTCCCTCCCTCTCTTAAATAAGCTTTCCCCATTGTTCAAGTGGGTAAAGGTTATGCTTCTTCTTTCTCAGTGAATTCCAGCGGCTTTGGAGGTCACGGCGCCGGCGATTTCGATGACGGGTTTCTCCGCAGAAAGCAGCGTCGGAACCGGACAACGTTCACCCTTCAGCAGGTCGGACTGCCGCGAGAGACCTGCTTGTGAGACGCGATTGAAGCACAAACAAGCTGTATAATATTGTTCACGGGGCTCCCTCGATGGTCAAAACTTCCATACAAATCAAACCGATGTTCGGATGGTTACAAATTTAACTTATGGTCTTTCTCACAAACGAAATCGGTTGTAAGAGGGTGAACTGAGGCCTGAACCAATTCGTCGAAACAAAAAAGATACCATTGAAATTCTGCTGAATTCATGGCCACAGAGGGCTGTGGAAGCCAAATCATTGGGTATATTTAAAGCGCAGGTTGATAGGTTCTTGACTAACGGGGAGAAGACAGGAGAAATGGGGCTGAGAGGGATAATAAATCAGCCATGGTGTAATGACAGAGCAGACTCAATGGGCCGAATGGCCTAATTCTGCTCCTATCTCGTGATTTTATGGAAATCTATTTCCAAAGTGTGAGAAATTTGATGCCACTTTGCACATTCGTTTCAAATCGCAATCTAACGGGGCAAATTCCGAATCACGGTATTGTCGCTGATTTATAGGGAGATTTGTTTATTAAAAAAGTGCATTCTCTCACTCTATTCCAGTTAGAAGCTTTAGAAGCCGTCTTTGCACAGACACACTATCCAGACGTATTCACCAGGGAGGAACTCGCAATGAAGATAAATCTTACCGAAGCACGAGTCCAGGTAAACGGGCTTTGAAGGACAGCTCAGACCTTTTGATATCGTCAGTGTAAAGTGCATATCTGGCTGTAGATATAGCAATGAAAGACTATCTGTCATTTATGTGATGCACTTTAATAACGTCAACATAATGTGGAATATTAGATTAGGTTGATTAATCGGTCATTCATAATTAACTAGTGATAATGTTCTACACTAATTTGTCCGTGTCTCTAAGGCACTAAATTACATCAATGCACATCCATTTCCTTGCCTTGGAAAAAAAAGTCCCAAACTCTCTTCTATATTGTGAGCGCAAACTGGTTTTTGTCCTTTGTGAAAAAAAGAGGGTGCAGAAGAGGTTTAACATGTCGCTGCCTGGATTCGAGGCCATGTGCTGTAACAAGAGGTTGGACAAACTTGCGTTGTTTTGTCTGGAGGAGCTGACGTTGAGAGGAGATCTGATAAAGGTTTATAAGATTATCAGAGGCATAGATAGAGTATCTTTTTCCCAGGGTTGAAATGTCTAATACCAGAGGGCATACATTAAAGGCGAGCGGGGTAATTTCAAAGGAGCTGTGAGGGGCAAGTTTTTTTTATACACATTGGTGGGTGCCTGGAATGCCCTGCCTGGGGTGGTGTAAGAGGCAGATACATTAGGGACTTTTTATAGTCACGTGAATGTGAAGAAAATGGAAGGACGTGGACATTGTGTAGGCAGAAGGGATAAGTTTAGATGGCCATTTATTTACTAATTTAATTAGTTCAGCTCAACATTGTGGGCCGAAGGGCCTGTTCTTGTGCTGTACTGTTCTATGCTCAATGCTGAAACCACGCTGTCAGTGAAATTTTTGAATATCTGGCTGCATGTAATTTAACACAAAGAGCCGGCTTAAAAAAAACTCACCCCATGTTTAATAAAGGATTGCACAGACATGCAGTTATGAAGTCTGTTGTAGGTGAGATCTATGGGTGAATGTAATTGCAAGAATTATAACAGTTTGTCTCTGGGTCACGATTCTATCGTTGTAAAGTGAATGAACACAGCGCAATAATGGAATTCGCTGCTCTGAATTAGGCATTGTAAACATATTATTCTTCCTTAAACGGATTAAGAGCTCTTGCTTATTAAATCTGGACATGATTCGACGTTCACTTGGAGGCGTATTATTATTTTTCAATGGAACCCTATTTTAGGTGTGTTTAAAGTGCTTCTTCACCGTCGCCTGCTCCCCTCCTGCCGAAAGAGAAACTGCAAATTAAGATAAATGTAGCAATTAGGGGCATTGAGGACGGGCAGCTCACGACTTTGTGCGGGAAGGTGCAGGGGTGAGATAGCAAGTGGAGACAATTACTCTGTAAACCGGAGCCTGAGATTTTCAATCGTCTTTTTATTTTCTTGAGACAAAAGAGAACTCGGAAAACAAAGCCAATAAAAAAAAAAATCCGCGACGTGGAATCCGTAGACCACTAAAATATGATTAATGCGTTAGAAAGCCCAGCCTTAATCGAAGCTGATGTTGTCAAACAATCACTAAATAGGATATAAACGACTTCATCATGCATGTTACTTTGTAGCGGACTGTCAGTGGAAAGTCATTAAAATATGATAATGAAAAATTGCTCAATTAAATGTTGTTATAGCCAATGACCTTCATTCAATTATGATGCAAGAAGTTATCTGCATCTGGTCCGCACTTAACTGACCCAAGTTTACGTGATTATAAAGTCATTAATATCGTCGTGAAGCTAACAGAAATTTCAATAGCGCATGCATAATTGGGGCAGAGTGTCGGGTCCGCCCTTCACCGAGTGTCCGCTACCAAATTTAACAAAACGGACTAAATTAGAATCTGAAGCAGGTTTAATATCACTGGCATATGTCGTGAGATTTGTTGTTTTGTGGCATCAGTACAGTGAATAATAAAAAAACTATAAATTGCAATGAGCGTATATATATTAAATACATAAAATTAAATTAAATTAGTAGTGCAGAAAGAGAGGAAAAATAGGGAGGTAGTGTTCATGGGTTCACTGTCCATTGAGAAATCTGATGGTAGGGTGGAAGAAGCTGTTCCTCAAACGTTGAGTTTTGTGCCTCCAGGATCCTGATGAAGGCGATGAGAAGAGAGCATGTCCTGGTGATGGGGGTCTTCACCATGGACGCTACCGTTCAGAGGCATCGCCTTTCGAAGATGTTCTTGATGCTGGGGAGGCGAGCGCCCACGATGGAGCTGGCCCAGTTAACAACTTTCTGTAGTTTCCCCCCGACCCTGTGCGGTGTCCGCTCCATACCACACAGTTAGAATGCTCCCTATCGTACACCTTCAGAAATTTGCAAGTGGCTTTAGTGACATACCAAAACTCCTCAAGCTGCCAATAAAGTACAGCATGTAATGCATGTAATTTTAAACAAATCTGAACTTGAACATTATTGCATTTTGATCGAACGTGCATCGGGCGGTCATTACCAAGGCGGGGTCTTTCTGACGGGCGGTGGTAGTCTTTGAGTGCGGAGGGGTTGGAGAGATCGGGGCAGTAGGAAAAGTGGTAGGAGGAAAGGTCCTCGTGTTTCACCTTAGTTAACAGATTGTAGAATCTCAGGGCAGCGGGTAAGTAGTTGCCGCCTTTCGGAAACACGAGCGGTGTCCTCGAGAGCTCGGCCTGACTTTGAACAGAAGTGTCGGAGCCCCATTCGATAACGCGACCACTTATTATCAGGCCAAGAAAACACGAATAGTGGGTTCTCGAACCTGACTTCACATCCCGAGCTTTGAATTGACAGGTATGGTTCCAAAACCGACGAGCGAAATGGAGGAAGACGGAGAGAGGGAGCGCGGAGCAGGAGACTGGGAAAGAGATCTCGGGAGAGGGTTCGCCGCCGATGAGAAACCTAAACTCTCCCTCTCAAATGGAGCAAAATAGGAACAAGAAGGAGTCTTTAGAAATGCAACAGAAGTAAGGGATACTGATTTTGCATCTTGCTTGTCGCTTTTGAGTTTTAACTGCCTGTGATGGTCCTGCTAAACTTGGCGTTTCTTTCAGCCTCAGCAGAGCGGTTGGCCCCGCCGGGCCATTCTTCCCGTCGTGTCTGCCCACCACTCTCCTCAACACCGCCACCTACGCCCAAGCTCTCACCCAAGTTGCATCGTTAAAAGGTGAGTCTGGTTTGCAGTTCGCTCGGTAGATCACAAGTGAAGATGCACCGAACCGGAAGGATAGCGAGGTGGGGTGGGGTCGGTGAGTGAACTATTAGGCTTGAGGATAGAACGAGATGCAAGGTCTTCATCAGGAACGATAAGAGGCAAGATTACCTTTATTTGTCACATACATTTGAAACATCAAATACGTACAGTTAATTGCATCGTTTGTGTCTGAAGATGAGCTGGGGGCAGCTCACAAGTGTCACCGTGCTTCCGGCGCCAACATAGCATGCCCACAACTTACTAACCCTAACTCATACGTCTTTGGAGCGTGGGACGAAACGGGAAGAGTGTATAAACTCCTTACCGACAGCGTTGGGGATTGAACCCTGATCGTTGGTGTAGTAAAACATTGCCTTAGCCGCTACACTACATGGAAAACTACTCCACCTACTGAGAGTCAACGGGACCACGGAACTCCAGATTAAAGATGGCACTTTATTCCTCCGTCCTGCATCCCAGGAGTCCAACGACAGGGAATCCGAGTCTGAGGCTGTTTTCTCCCCGAGATGTAATGGGCGAGGTTGTGGTGATGCCCACAGTAAGGCAGGAGAGAAACATAGAAAACCTCCAGCACAATGCTGTGCCGAACATGTACTTACTTTAGAAATTACCTAGGCTGACCCATAGCCCATAGAGAAAGATCAATTCACCCCTGCTGCCAAACCCGTCTCAGTATCTGAGACTCAAACGCCCTCAATGCAGAGAATCCTTAAGTGAGACTTTTAACACAAGTGACAGGGAGAGCCGGCTTTGGCCAGTTACGCCAGATGATGGAAGAAGACGTAGCTTGACATTCCCTCGTTATCGCAACCTCGTGCGAATCGTTCAGGAAAATGCTGAGGCAGAATCCATTAATGTCATTAGTTGGGAAAACAAAGTATGCCCGCCATAGTGCTAAAGGCCGGCAGATGGATTATATACTCGGCTTTGTAACTCCATAAATGTTGCTTGATTTACTGAGTTCCTTCAGCAATTTGTGCATTGCTCAAGATTTCCAACATCTGCAGAATCTTTGTGTTTCCCATTTGCATTGAGGTCTTTAAACAGAAATTCCCATCAGGCGGTAGGACTCCTCCACTTCACACCTGCACTTACCCCCATCGATGCCCCGTAGAGACATCACACCACCCATTCAGGGTAAGATAAGTCGGTGGCAGCGCCAGTAATTGCACCGGCGCCCTCAGCCTCCCCCAGAAGGAATTCCAGGCGCGGTGCTGTTTTACAGACCCCGATGACTGTGCCCTGCTGCAGATCCAATCGAGCTGTGATTTTAAACATATTAAATGCGGCGAGAAATAAAATTTTCATCAGGTACGACTTGTTACTCACCTAGTAGGTTTGAGCAGAGTAGTGGACTGGTTGTGCGCCAGATTTGAGAGGTAGTCCCGTGAAATATAACTGATTTGATTCCGTTTTAATTATTGATCGGTGCACAGAGGGGCCGGTATCACATCGAGAGTAAATATGGAGGCGAGAACTGCATCAGTTAATGTCTGGACTGTAACATTCACGAACTATTGTCACTTTCAATATTTATACCACAAACTAACGAATCTATTGGAGACAGAAACAAACAAGCCTAGAAATAATTGTATTTGAATCGGACAGTTACAATTGTTTCTCATCAGGTACAGGTTCGGAAGAAATGGGGGTTGGGTTAAAGTTAAACGCAAGTGAAGGTCATGATTAAGGTCCCGATGAAGGGTTTCGCATCCGAAGCATCCACTCGTTATTCCTCTCCATGGATGCTGCCGTGCCTGCGGAGCTCCTCTAGCATTTTGTGCGTGTTTCTTTGAGTTAAACTTGGCATTTTATCTCGTGTTCTAGTGAGCTGGTGGAGAGCGAAGGAAACCACAATGCATTTTTCCCGGTTGGTTCAGGTTTGATGTGGGTGTTGAGTTTACTGTGAATGACGTGTTTATAGCGTGGAGATCCACGACAGACCCGCAGCTTCAAGCTAAAGTATGAACAGATTTGTTAATCGGTCACAGATGGGGGCAACTGCGAGAATGCTGTACAGATTACATGTGTATCCCACAACAATAGCATTGTTCCTTCCAGTTACCATGAGAGTTAATGAACAGCTCTGATAATACTCAAGCCCCTTTGGCCACAGAGAGCTGATAAGGAAATTCGAAGCAAATTTCTCTCCATATAACCCCAACAGCCACCCCAACACTGAACTGATTCGACAACTTCAAGGACTCCAAACTCATGTTCGGAATCGGAATCCTGTTTAATATCGCTGGCTTCTGTTGTAAAATTTGTTGTTTTGCAGCAGCAGTACAATGTATATATATAATAATAAAAACTAAAGTGACTTTAGGTATATAGCCAAATGGTACTGAGGGAGTGTTCATGGGTTCATTGTCCACTCAGAAATCTGACGGCAGACGGGGAAGAAGCTGTTCCTGAAAAGTTGAGTGTGTCTTCAAGCTTCTGTACCTCTTCCTTTCTCAATATTTATTAGTTTTTTAATGCACTAGTATTATTATTTTCTTGTATTTGCACAATTTGTTCTCTTTTGTACTTTGGTTGGTTGTTTTTGATTTTGTACATTTTTCAACGATTCTTTTGTGCTTTTGTTTGGTATTTACTGTGAATGCCCACAAGAAAATGAATCGCAGAGTAGTATATAGTGACATATATATACTTCAATTTACTTTGAACTTTGAAATTTTACATGAGCAGGACTAAGTAGGATTCAGTCTAGACCAGATTATATCATCTAATTGTTAAAATGAGTAAAAATATCTTTGTGTGTTTAGTAATAATTGATTAAATCCACATTCTGGACTCTGAATTAAATTGTGGCATTATGAAACATACAGCAATTTATACATACATTTAATGCAAATGACTGTTTCTGGGCAGTTGATGATTTTACTATACAAAAAGGACACGGTATGGTGTGAGGCGATGAGGGGGCATCATTTTAAGGTGAATGGAGGAGAAAATATAGGGGGGGGTATGTCAGAGGTAAGTTTTTACACAGAGTAGTGGATGCATGGAACACTCTGCCAGGTGTGATGGGAGGGGCAGACACATCAGGAACATTTAAGAACTCTTAGGCACATGGATGGAGGGTTATGTAGGAGAGAAGGGTTAGATGGACCTTGGAGAAGATGAAAATCCTGGACTGTGCTGTAATGCTCTATTTTCTATGATATTCTGTGCATCTCTAGAGCTCAAAGTCCAAGCACAGGTTAGGTCAAGGGTCCCAAACATGTCCTTCCAATCTGGACCAAATAATGGAATGAAATGGATTTGCTCAATGACACTGAGGAATCTGAGTGAAAAGCGTAGCAGTTAGCACAATGCTATTACAGCTTGGGACACCAGAGTTCAGTTCTGGTGTACTCTGTAAGAAGTTTGTACGTTCTCCCTATGACCATGTGAGTTTCCTCCGTGTGCTGCAGGTTCTTCCCACAGTCCACAGATGTACGGGTTAGTAGGTTACTTTATCATTGTAAATTGTCCTATGATTAGGCCAGTGTTAAATAGGTGGGTTATTGAGGAGTGTAACTCACTGGGCCAGAAGGGCCTGTTCTGTGCAGTACCTCTAAATAAAATACAAGCAAAGTCCCCTTGTAGAGATCTCAGCAGATTGTTTTACAGGAGCAGATGGCAAGTCAGGTAACCAAAGTGGTATCAAGTACGTGTTGCTCATATTTGATCAGCTTTGTGAGCTGGGGTCAAACATCTAACGTCATTGCTGTGCAAAGCAACCCTTTTAATCCCTGGACCTTTTAATGATATGTTATCTTTCCTATTGTTTTTTATTAATAGAAATTTAGGCATATATAAATTGAGATCAAAATCCAGAATTCTTTCAAACCCAGTTGACTGTAAGGTTTGAAGTGATGTTTTTTACTGTTTATATTTGGTCTATCAGTACCAAGGAACTCATCTAGTGCAACTTGATCTGAGACAGAGATATAGTAAAATATAGATTTGCCAATCACATTACACAGTGGGAAAGAATTCAGTTTTGAGGAAGATGACCATTATCTATTAAATGTCCATTAGACCATAAAATATCAGAGCAGAATTAGGCCATTTGGCCCTTCAAGTCTGCCCTGCCATTTCATCATGGCTGATTCATTTCCCTGTCAGCCTCAGCCTCCTGCCTTTTCACCGTGTCCCTTCATGCCCTGACTAATCAAAAGCATATCAATCTCTGCCTTAAATATACCCGATGACATGGTCTCCACAGTCACCTGTGGCAAAGAGTTCCACAGATTCACCAACCCCTGGCTAAAGAAATTCCTCCTCAGTTCCATACAAAAGGATTCCCCTCTATTCTGAGGCTGTGTCCTCTGGTCCGAGACTCCTCCACTATAGGAAACATCCTCACTATGTGCACTCTATCTTGGTCTTTCAATATATAGTAGGCTTCAATGAGATCACCCCTTATTCTTCTAACCTCCAGTGAGCACAGGTCCAAAGCCATGAAACACCCCACTTATGTTAATGATTCTTGGAATCATTCTCATGAACCTTCTCTGGACCCTCTTAGGAGAGTACAAACCCAAAGCATCTAATGTTCCTCTTCCATTCCTGGGATCGTTCTCATAAACCTCCTCTGGAGCCTCTCCAATGCCAGCAGATCCTTTCTTAGATACGGGGTCCAAAAAAGCTCACAATACTCCAAATGTAGTCAGACTAACACCTTATAATGCCTCAGCATTACATTCTTGCTTTTATATCCTAGTCCTCTCAAAATGAATGATAACATTGCATTTGTCTTCCTTACTACCATCTCAAATTTATTTACTTATTTGGAGGTATAGCATGGAGTAGGCCCTCTGGCCCTTCAAGCTGCACTGCCCAGCAACCCCCAACAAGCCCGATTTAAAGCTAAACTAATCACAGAATAATTTTCAATGACCGATTAACCTACTAACCCACATATCTTTAGATTGTGGGAGGAAGCTGGAGGACTCAGAGAAAACCCATGCAATCCACGGGGAGAACATACGGAGACTTCTTAGAGATGGCACCAAATTGAACTTCAAACTCCAATGCTCCAAGCTTCAATAGAATTGTGCTAACTGCTAAATTACAGTAGTAGCCAAAACAAGCCAACTTTTAAGGAATCCTGGACTAGGAGTCCCAAGTACCTCTGTATTAAATATTAGCTTATAAACTCTGCAAGATGCAGTTTTTGTGTATAATTCTGAAGGATACTTGAGATAACTGTGTATTTTTATTAATTGTTCAAAAGGGACCGGTTTTGCGTGTTATACTGGAAATCTGAAGTGCAGCAAAAGAATCCCAAAGGAAATATCTCTATTGCACTGCCAGACATGTCATAAATACATTAACTACTATAAAAATTGGACCTTGGTGAGATCATACCTGGAGGACACAGTTTTGACTGTTTGAATATTGCCTGAGAAGGGCATTGTTGGTCCACCAGACTGATTCCTGGGATTGCAGAAGAAGTGATGGGGTCAACCAGGCTTGCCTTCACTGGAGTTTAGTAGAATGAGGCTGAACTCTTATTGGAACATATAGCATTCAGACAAACTCAACGCACTATTGCAGGGAGAATGTTTCCCTTGAATGTGTGTCATCTGGAGTTAAGTATCACAGAGACAGAACAGGGAATAAGAGATTTAGGACTGAGATAAAATGCTTTATAAGAGGTTGGTGAAAGTTTGGAAATATTTTCCAAAGAGGTGTATGGAGACCAAGTCACAGGATATATTTAAGAAGTCAACCTCTGTTGACATAGGACATGGGGCAGTACAGCACACTAACAGGGATATAGCTGAGTAGCAGAACATTTGACTGTGAATTTCTGGTCAACAGTGCTTTTTATTTTCATAATCTACAGTTTGTTGTGTGGGTCATTTGTACGTGTGTTGTGTATGTATTTGTGTTTTGTGTGTTTGATATGTGTGTTCTGTGTGTGTTGTGTGTAAGTGCTCTGTGTGTGCTGTGTGTATCTGTTCTGCAAGTGTTGTGTGTAACTGTTCTGTGTGTGTGTGTTGTGTGTATTTCTAAACAAAAAGCATAAAGGACCAAAGAGAGAGAATAGAAGTATGGTATTATGAAAGAGTATCTTCCAGAATAGCATTGAAAAAGGATCAGGCTTGAAGAGCTGAATGACTCAATGCCACTCCTACTTTTCTCCATTCTATGAATTAAGGACTTGACCAATCAGAACACAGCTCCAGGGTGAGATCTTTGCAGAGTGGATTTTAAGTTTTCCTGGGAATAAAGTTGGGATAGTGCACTGGTTTGCTCAATAGAAACTTTTCCTATGTGTTAATGACTATTTTAGTTAGCATGTTAATCCTTTTTTCCTTCCCTAACTTTGTGGAACTGAAAGGAAGTTTTATTTGAAACAGATGCAGGTATGCGAAGTATTAGAGTCATACAGCATGGAAACAGGCCACTCAACCCGACCTGTCCATGCCAGCAAGCAAGTCCCATCTACCTGCTTATGTTCCATAGTCATCTAAACCTTCCCTCTCCATGTACTTATCTACATGGCTTTTAAATGTTGTTAATTGAAGCAAGAGGCAGACTTAATTACTCAACCCATTGATCCTTGATCCTGTAATTGCTGATGTAAGGGTATCCTTGTTAGATGATTATGATAAAGTACTTTCAGTTGGATCTAAGTAATGTAGATTGTTGTGAAGTGTTGATGACTTTTGTAGAACATGCCACTTTCCACCAGATTAACTTATTATTTGCAACAGTGATTCTTTTAATTATTTCACAAAGAAAGGAAACATCTGTTTTAATGTTACCAAACGGTGACCTGTACTCTGTGCAATAATGCATCTAATTTTTTATTTATGGTAATTGTTAGTAAAATATCTTTTCATTATAGATTAAAACAATAAGCTTTATTTGTCACATGTACATCAAAACTTTAAGATAATGTCACATTATTTTTGCTCTCCTTTCACACTCCTTATTTAATTTACTTTTTTATGTATGTATATTTCCTATTGTAATTTATGATCGTTTATGTATTGTGTTGTACTGCTGCCATGAGACAACAAATTCCATGTAAATGTCCGTGACATTAAACTTGATTTTGATTTTATTAAAATAGCAGCTCGTCAACTGATCTGGCTTGTCTTGAGTTGGCAGATATGATTAGAAACAATGAGTTGTCAAGTTGCCTAACCTGGAACTGTTTTCAAATTTATTGAAATGGATGCAAAGCACAACATGAATTACTAGAATGCATCATTTTCTAGTCTCAAGATATCTTATCCAACCGCAATACTGAGTAAATTTTAAATTTCCCATATTAACACAAAATGCTGGATGAACTTAGCAGGTCAGGCAGCATCTACGGAGAAGAATAAACAGTCAACATTTTGGGCCAAGACCCTTCATCATGATCCCGACGAATGGCTTCAGCTTGAAATGTTGACTGTTTATTCTTCTCCGTAGATGCTGCCTGACCTGCTGAGTTCATCCAGCACCTTGTGTTTCTTCCTCAGAATTTCCAGCATCTACAGAATCTTTTGTGCTTATGATTTCCATATGCAAAGGAACATTATTAATATACTTGTGTTCATTTCAGGGAATTCCCTGTGTTCCTGTTGCACGCCAGACCCAATGGGCCTGTCCTTCCTGCCACCATACGGCTGCCAGAGTAATCGAACGGCCAGCGTGGCTGCACTACGGATGAAAGCACGTGAACACTCCGAGGCCGTGCTGCAATCTGCCAACCTGCTTCCGTCATCCAACAGCAGCCCCGCCATTGGAACAAAGGCTGCCTTGGATGGCGACCAGGAGAAGGCAAGCCTCCCCAAAGAAAAGATGGAGAGTGAAAGGAACCTATGAACAACATAACTGTAGCGACAACACTTGAGATCACTTTACGACATCATTGTGAATGTTCTGACTATGCTGGATCTACACTACCGTCAAGCCGTGACTCCAACTGTACAGAAGCTAAGATGTTCTTACCTGGTCAAAGCCAAAAGATGTAAATAGAGGGATTCTGAACTTTTGCAGCAGCATATCTGACTGGTTTTGTTTCTTTTAACCATGTTCATTCAACTCTTGGATTAATGGGAAGGTAGGAGCCTTTTAGCGTAGCTGTGCAGTGGCTCTGGTCTTGATGTGGATGAATGTCGCCAAGCGTTTCCTCAGAACACATGCAGTTTTATCTATTCTCTGATCACTATGCAGGAAGGAGGTTATAATCCCAGCCAGGTAAGTCATCACCGACCAAATGTGAATGGACAGAGTACAGCAGATTACTGATAAATTTGCATATGCAGGTGGTTCTTCTGCAAGCTGAGACCGTTTGTGTGCGATCCGAGTTTCTAGGTCATTATGATATAGTAGATTTCTATTAAGTGGATAAACTGTTAATAGGAATTCATTTAAAATATTAATAGCACAATTTCTGGTATACTTTCCACTGCAATAGGATTTATGAATTTAATTTATGCTGTTAATTTTAACTTGAAGTTCTGATGAAATATGAATACTATAACAGTTACAAAGAGTGAGATATTTCAGGGCTCTATGTATTGTGGACTGTAAATACTATTAAAATGTGTGATTTTAGAAAGAAAATATCTTGCATTTAGTTAAGGGGAAAACAAGAATGAAACATTAATATGTAAAGATCCTAAATTTTTAAAAATGTTCATTGTTGCTACTTTATTTGAATAAATTGGGTGTTTTACTAAGAAAGTACAAGTGGGCACACCATGAATCAGATTTCTAAATTCCAGAGCAATATTCCACTGTAATTTCTTTAAATAGCCTCTGTCTTAGATTAATTGCCATATGCTGTAATAAACTGTGCATTCCAGTCTTTAATAATCAGGTTAATACCATTTCCTTCTAAAATATGATTAACCGGCATAAAATTCAACTTGATATGATCCAGGGTTCTTGTAACCTAACTTTCATATTTAATTGTTTGATTAAATTTGTATTTCCAACAGAAAGGTGCATAAATAAATGACGATTGAACAAATTAAGAATACTTAACAGCATTGCATCCGAAAAGTAGTTACACTGATTAAATTTTCTGTCCTTGTGGATTTTCAGGAAATTACTTTTGATCGTCAATAACACAATTAAGTAAACTACACGCACATTAGCATGAATAATTGATAAGAAATTATGTATTACCACGAAGTACTGATTTAATAATTCACGATGCGACACTAGTGACTATTGCCATACTAGATAACATGGAATTCTTGTCTGATGCTTGAGGCAGTGTGCAATTACAGGGGGTGGAAGGTTGTGTATTTATGATGCATGGTTTAACCTCTTTGTTTTAAAAAAATAAATTAATAAAGATTAAAAAGCTATTGAGATGGCTCAATTTATTTAACAGGACAATAAGCATTAGGAGAAGAATTAAATCATCCCACAGATCTGTTCATACAATCAGTGCTTTCAAAGTGCTCAGCACACTAACCTGTTTTATTAATGGCAATTTTATCCTCGTAACTGTTGTTTTTGCAACTCCATTGAAGCTGTGAATTCCATTTTGAATCCCAAAGCTTTTAAAGTTATTTGACTAGGATCTGATCAATTGCCCAATCAATTTTGAGCATCTCAGCTGCAAATCATTAAAATACTATTCTTTTGAAATGTTGTGCATCCTGCAGGATGGCAGTATGGGTGGATACTATAAAGCTTGTTCAGCAGCCCTGTAAAAGCATGGACATTGTTCCTTTCTGCCTTATTGAATATCACTTCCGACCTCATTGTCAGTAATATATCATTGTTGAACTAGTCTAGTGCCTGATGCCCCTCACTGCCAATCACTTCATTTCATTACTTAGGCTGTTCTTTTTTATTTGAAGTATTTTATAACCATTTCAGAATCAGGTGTAATATCACTGGTGGATCTCGGGAAATTTGTTGTTTTGTGGTAGCGGTTCAATGCAATACATAATAATAAAAACCTGTAAATCCCAATAGGAACTATATATATTAGTTCTTTATGTATATGTGTATGTTCATATATAAATAAAAATTACATATATATATATATAAAATTAAATAACTAGTGTCAAAAGAAAAAATTAGTGAGTTAGTGTACATGGGTTCATTTTCAGCTCAGAAATCTGAAGGCAGTGGGGAAGAAGCTTTTCCTGAAATGTTGAGTGTGTATCTTCCTGTTTCTGTACCTCCTCCTTGATGGTAGCTATGAGAGGAGGGCATGTCCTGGGTGATGGGGGTCCTTAATGATGGATGCCACTTTTTTGAGGCATCACCTTCTGAAGATCTTTATTTGATTGCAAAGATGTTCATACAAGAAGAAAGTATTCCAGATCAAATAGAGTTTAAGCAATTGGCTGAGTGTGTGGAAAAGAGTTTTCTTTCTGAAATTTCTCTACTCCACCCATAATGTTCTTCAGTCAGTGACTGAGACTTTGGAGATGGTGCAGAAGAGGTTTACCTGGATTAGAGGGCATGCACTATAACAAGAGGTTGGACAAACCTGGGTTGTTTTCTCTGGAGGGGAGGAGCCTGAATGGAGATCTGATAGAGGTTTATAAGATTGAGAGGCATAGGTAGGGTAGAGGGACAGTACCCCTTTCCCAGGGTTGAAATGTCTAATACCAGAATGCATGCATTTAAGGTGAGAGGGGGTAATTTCAAAGGAGATATGAGGGGCAATTTTTTTCACACAGAGTGCTGAGTGCCTGGAATGCACTGCCTGGGATGGTGGTAGAGACAGATACATTAGAAACATTTAGATAGACACATGGATGTGAGGAAAATGGAAGGGTATGGACATTGTGTAGGCAGTAGAGATTGGTTTGGTTAGCCATTTGATTACTAATTGAATTGGTTCGACACAACATTGTGAACTGAAAGGCTTGTCCCTGTGCTGTACTCTTCTGTATTCTATTTTTCTCTATTCCTCCCAAGTGCTCTTCAACCACTGACTGAAGTTGTGCTCTGACTCCAAAGCTGCTGGCACTTGGAGCCAAAGACAGACTGTTGGAGGAAGCCAGCAGGTCTAGCAGACTCTGGAGGAAGGGTAAGGGGTGTGAAAAGAAGGAACTGTAAAATTTTGGGTGGAGACCCTTCCTAAGGACCTACTACTTAACCAACTGTGTTCTCCCAGTAGTTTGTTTTTCACTCTCCAGTTTTTTGTGTTCCATGTTTGGCATCAGCTTACTAGTTAATATTAGATCTCTGCAGCACAGGTTTTCTGCTGGTTTCTGGGGGTGATTTGTAATTGTACGCCCAGTCCCTTATTCCTCACTTTTTTTAGCCAATATTTGTGAGGTTTGTTCATTTAAAACAGGATTTTTCTGCTCCTTGTTTTCTTTGACAGGCATTAAACATAGTCAACATAATAACCGGGATGAATGCTTTAAATTAAAGAGACAGGAGATCTGTAAATGATGGAAATCTGGAACGGCAGGAAGGAACTCAGCAGGTTGTGCAGCATCTTACCTCTCACCTGCCAGTTTAGTATTTTCACCCTCTTTTATGTTGAAGTATTCCATAACTTTCATCCACTGACGATAAAGGAAAAACATTGTTTGCGGTCATAAACACAAAAGATTCTACAGATGCTGGAAGTCCAGAGAAACACAGACAAGAGCGGAGGAACTCGGCATGTCGGGCAGCAGCAATTGTGAGGAATAAACGGTCAATATTTAGGACTGAGAGCCTTGATCAATCAGGACAGGAAAAGGAAGGGGAAGAAGCTAGTGAAGAAGCCTTTTCTGGCTCCTTCCCCCTTGCTTTGCAGTTCTGATGAAGGGTTTTGGCTTAAAATGTTGACTGTTTATTACTCCCCGTGGATATTGACTGACATGCCAGGTATGTAGGTGACCTCGTTTATAGGTGGCAGTGTTGCTGTGACGTTCAATTTGCTGAATGAAGTGTGTGGATCTGGGAGGAGCTGCGTGAGAAGATTTTGGTGTCAGAAGAAATAGAGGCTTAACACACAAGCAGAGCAGCAGAGCCGATTCAGCAGAAAATAATACTTTACTGATAAACTGCAAAATAACAAGCCACAAGGAGCCACCAAACAAGAGAGAACAGATACCTAATGCAACGAGGCAATGAGGTAACTGAAGGCAAAGAGCAACTGGCTGAGGATGGGTAACAAAGTCTGTGGATGAGAACTGGGTTTAAATAGGCTGCAGGTGATGAGCTGGAAATGAATGGCAGGTTGCTCCTGTTAGCTGGGTGGAGACTGGGAGGTGTTTGCCTGTGCAGGCCTGACATTTGGAGAGTGTTTGCTGAACTCCCACTGTACTCTGTGACTCTATTAAGCAGAGTGTGCAGCCACATCGATATTCTTCCTTCCTTCACTCGCGACGCTGTCTGTTGCTGATGTTTCTGTCTATGGAATGATTTTTATAATCACATTGCATTAGCCCACCTTTACAGGGTGGTAACAGGTACTGTGCTTAACTTTGCTTTGCAACAGAGTGTTCCTTTTTCAGAGCCTTTTGTTTACACCCAGAGTTTTGAAACCAATTTTATAATGTTGCACTCACTGCATTAAACCTGCCAGTGTTCACTGTCACTGTCACTGTTGCATAGGGCTGACCACAGTTCTGGCAGTTTGCTGCTGAAATCACAGAGCTGCAGAGTGTGAAGCAGTGTGTCGTCACAGAGGCCCGTGTTCTCAGCTTCTCCATTGCAATCTTTCTGACATCACAGAACAGGCAGCATTGATGGAGTGGAATAAACAGTTCTGATGAAATGTCTCTGCCCAAAACATTGACTCTTTATTCCTCTCCATAGATGTTTCCTGGCCTGCTATGTACCTCCAGCATTTTTTTTTGCATGTTACCATCCATTTCACCTTTCTTACAAGCTGCTCTTGATATAAAATCAGTTTTGTGGTGCAAGATGTTTAAGAACATAGATCAGTACAGGCTCTTTGACCCACAATTTTTTCCATTTTTCTATCATCCATGTGCCTTTCTAAGAGTTCCTTAAATGCCTCTGATGTATCTGTCTCCACCTTCACCCCGGCAGAGCATTCCACTCATTTACCACCCTTCAATCACCTGAAAGTTATACCCCCTTGAATGAACCATTTCCACCCTGGGAGAAAAGTTTTTGCACTTCTTTTGACAAGCTGCTTTTGATAAAAAAAAATCTGTTTTGAGGTTTAAAATGTTTAATATTTCTAGAAATTACTTTATGCAATGTATTGTAACTTATTTGCATGATTATCTTATCATAGAATATAAAGGATTTTGGAACCTTTTTTATGTTTTAAAAGTTACCTTACTGTGTTTGTGTATCCTGTCTTAGTTAACCATGTTTATGTAAAATCACTCGCAAGTCTGTTTTAAGAGGGTGATTTAATGTGACTGGCTGCCTAGCAGGACATTGGTGCCCAGTAATAACAAACGTGATTCTGATTCTGAAAGACTCTCGCCCACAGCTGCCAAAATCCAGAACTTCCCAGCACTTAGGGGGTAGATGTCAGAAGGCTCCCACAGAACTGCTGGCCTTTGCCAGCAAGATCTCACTCAGTGCTGGTACCAAAGATTTATTGCTAAGACATTCTCTAAGGTCAGCAGAATTCAGACTTATATAGTTCTCTGGCATGTCCCAATTTATTGATTAATTTATTGAGATACAGCCTGGAATAGGCCTTTCTGGCCCTTTGAGCTGTGCCACCCCAGCAAGCCCTGATTTAACCCTAACATAATTACAGGACAATTAACCTACTAAACAGTACATCTTTAGACTGTGGCAGGAATATATGCCTCTTATCATTTTATGCACCTCCATCATAATAAAGCAGAGGAAACCCATGAGGTCCTGGGGAGAACGTATAATCTCTTTACAGACAACTGTTGGAATTGAACCCGGGTCACTGGTACTGTAAAGCATTATGCTAACCACTACATTATTGTGCTTTGGTTAGCAATGCTTTTATAGAACATAGAACACTACAGCACAGCACAAGCTCTTTTGCCACCAATATTGTGCTGACGTTATAACCTACTCTAAGGTCAATCTAAGCCTCCCCTCTTACACAGCTCTCCATTTTTTTATCATTCATGTGCTTTCTAAGAGTTTTTTAAATGCCCCTGAAGTATCTGCCTCTACCACCATCCCTGGCACACACTCACCATTCTCTGTGTTAAAATACTTACATCTGACATCCTCCGTATCCTTCTCTCCAAGCTCATTAAACTTATACCCCCTTGTATTAGCCATTCCCACCCTGAGAATATGTCTCTGCTCTGCATGGCCACACTGTCCATGCCTCTTCTCCTCTCTATCAAGTCACTGCGTACCCTCCTTTTCTATAAAGAGAAAAGCCCTCGTTCACTCAAACTATCAATGGGTTTTCACCACTCATTTCCACACATGAGCAAAGGACTGAACTTCGAGGTGATATGGCAATGTTCCCTCTCATATTTTTTTCAGCTGTGCACACCAATCATTGCTGTGAGCAGGACATTTTTGCATGGCCTGAAAATGGCACAGCACTTTAAAAGATGTCTTCCTTTTTTAAGCAAAGGGGCTTCCCTTTGTCCACCATCAACTCTGCTCTCAAACGCATCTCTCCCATTTCCCGCACATCTGCCCTCACCCCATCCACCCGCCACCCCACTCGGGATAGGGTTCCCCTACCACCCCACCAGCCTCCAGGTCCAACATATAATTCTCCGTAACTTCCACCACATCCAACAGGATCCCACTACCAAAAACATTTTTCCCTTCCCCCCCCCCTTCTGCTTTTTGCAGGGATTGCTCCCTACGCGACTCCCTTGTCCACTTGTCCCCCCATCCCTTCCCACTGATCTCCCTCCTGGCACCTTTCCTTGTAAATGGAACAAGTGCTACACCTGCCCTTACACTTCCTCCCTCACCACCATTCAGGGCCCCAGACAGTCCTTCCAGGTGAGGCGACACTTCACCTGTGAGTCGGCTGGTGTGGTATACTGCGTCCGGTGCTCCCGGTGTGGCCTTTTATATATTGGTGAGACCCGACGCAGACTGGGAGACCGTTTCACTGAACATCTACGCTTGGTCCGCCAGTAAAAGCAGGATCTCCCAGTGGCCACACATTTTAATTCCACATCCCATTCCCATTCTGATATGTCTATCCATGGCCTCCTCTATTGTCAAAATGAATCCAAACTCAGGTTGGAGGAACAACACCTTATATACCGGCTGGGTAGCCTCCAACCTGATGGCATGAACATTGACTTCTCTAACTTCTGTTAATGCCCCTCCTCCCCTTCTAACCCCATCCCTGACATATTTAGTTGTTTATGCCTGTTCTCCATCTCCCTCTGGTGCTCCCCCCCCCCCTTTCTTTCTCCTGAGGCCTCCCGTCCCATGATCCTTTCCCTTCTCTAGCTCTGTATCACTTTCGCCAATCACCTTTCCAGCTCTTAGCTTCACCCCACCCCCTCCGGTCTTCTTCTATCATTTCGCATTTCCCCCTCCCCCCAATACTTTCAAATCTCTTACTATCTTTCCATTCGGTTAGTCCTAACAAAGGGTCTCGGCCCAAAACGTCGACAGTGCTTCTCCTTATAGATGTTGCCTGGCCTGCTGTTGCTCCAGCAGCATTTTGTGTGTGTTGTTGTTTGAATTTCCAGCATCTGCAGATTTCCTCGTGACATTACTTTAAAAGTTTTTTTTTGTAATCTGCACATTAAACAACCACAAACCACAAATCATAACACAAGTAAACAATGTCAGGCAGTCAAAACAACTGACGAACACAATGACAAAAGGAAGATGTTTTGATCAGACGGTATTGGTGTTCAGTGGGATGGCGGTTTATTGACATTGAGCTGCTGACTAATATTCTGTTTATTGTTATAATTCGTAATTTGAAACACTGACGATGTAAATATGTTGAAGCTCTAATCTTTCAAAGTCAATGTTGTGGTACTTCTATTTAAATTTTGAAAATGTATGGATTATATTAATTAACACAATTAATTACAAGGTATTTCACAATTATATTATAATTTTCAAGATTATATTAACAAAGTTTTAAAATTATATTAACATTATATAAAAAGTCCAGCTCTATGGCAACAAAGGCTATGTATGTGGGAGCACTTCAGTTAGTGCATGGCCGCGCACCCACACAGCCTAGAGGGAACAGCACATCAGGGTGATTGCCTTTGATATCAAAACTGCACACCTGTCCTTACACTTCCTCCCTCACCACCATTCAGGGCCCCAGACAGTCCTTCCAGGTGAGGCGACACTTCACCCGTGAGTCGGCCGGTGTGGTATACTGTGTCCGGTGCTCCCAGTGTGGCCTTTTATATATTGGTGAGACCCGACGCAGACTGGGAGACCATTTCACTGAACACCTACGCTCGGTCCGCCAGAAAAAGCAGAATCTCCCAGTGGCCACACATTTTAATTCCACGTCCCATTCCCATTCTGATATAACTATCCATGGACTCCTCTACTATCAAGATGAAGCCACACTCAGGTTGGAAGAACAACACCTTATATACCGGCTGGGTAGCCTCCAACCTGATGGCATGAACATTGATTTCTCTAACTTCTGTTAATGCCCCTCCTCCCCTTCTTACCCCATCCCTGATATATTTAGCTTTTTCCCCCTTCTCCTTTTTTTTCCTCTCTCTGCCCATCACTCTGCCTGTTCTCCATCTCCCTCTGGTGCTCCCCCCTCCCCCTTTCTTTCTCACGAGGCCTCCCGTCCCATGATCCTTTCCCTTCTCCAGCTCTGTATCCCTTTTGCCAATCACCTTTCCGGCTCTCAGCTTCACCCCACCCCCTCCTGTCTTCTCCTATCATTTCGCATTTCCCCCTCCCTCTCCTATTTTCAAATCTCTTACTATCTTTCCTTTTAGTTAGTCCTGACGAAGAGTCTCGGCCCGAAACGTCGACAATACTTCTCCCTATAGATGCTGCCTGGCCTGCTGTGTTCCACCAGCATTTTGTGTGTGTTGCTTGAATTTCCAGCATCTCCAGATTTCCTCGTGTTTGCACTGAACTGAGTTCGGCATCAAGGCACCCTGGTAAGATGGCAATCTTTGCTCTGCCTTACACAGGGAAATACAGCTGCAGTTGCTGGATGAGTCCCCAGGACACCACTGTCATAAGGCATAGAGCAGAATTAGGCCACTCGGTCCATCAAGTCTTTTCTGCCATTCCACCTTGGCTGATTTATTAACCCTCTTAACTCCATTCTCCTGTGACCTTTGATGTCCTGACTAATCATGAACCTATCAACCTCTTCTTTAAATATACTCAATGACTTGGCCTCCACAGCCATCCGTGGCAATGAGTTCCACAGATTCACCACAGCTGGCTAAAGAAATTCATCTCTGTTCAAAATGGACATCCCTTGAAACTATTCTGAGGGTGTGTCTGTGATCCTAGACTCCCCCCAGTGCAGGAAACATCCTCATTATATCTACTCTGTTTAGGCCTTTCAATATTTGATGGGTTTCAATGAGATCCCTCCTTTATTCTTCTAAATTCCAGCTAGTAAAAAGAGCCATTTTCATGGGGATTTGAAAAGTGCTAAACTTTTAAGAAGTGCTTTACATTCTGATACTTTATTCCAGTGAAATCAAGGAAGGTATATACTTTCTGTGATCTCGGAATTTGTCAACTTCACAGAGACCTACACCCATCTGCATCAGACCCACAAGAGTGAAATTGTTTGTGCTCTGTGCCCTGCACACAAAGAGCAAGGTGAATTGAACCTACCCTGAGAGCAACCTAATCCTTCCCTCCCACATAGCCCTCTATTTTCCTATCATCCACATGCCTATCCAAGAGTTTCTTAAATGTCCCTAATGTATCTGTCTCTATCACCACCATTCCACGCACTCCCCACTCTGCGTAAAAGACCTGCTTCTGGCATCCCCCTGCAGTTTCATCCAGTCACTATAAAATTCCATCCTCTCAGATAAGCCATAAATATGGAAATCAGAGCACCTGGAGAAAACACAGGGAGAACATACAAACTCTTTACAGACAGTGGTGGGAATTGAACCCAGGTCACTGGCACTGTAATTGTGTTTTGCTAACCGCTATACTATGGTACCACTTAACCAAGCTCTTGCCCATCTGCCCTCTTCGACTGATGGAG
This sequence comes from Hypanus sabinus, assembly GCF_030144855.1. Lineage (NCBI taxonomy): Eukaryota > Metazoa > Chordata > Chondrichthyes > Myliobatiformes > Dasyatidae > Hypanus > Hypanus sabinus. The sequence goes on along the minus strand of NC_082726.1, from coordinate 66,463,156 downwards.
AGCCACCCAGACTTCTGCCTATTAAGATTCCTCATGCTCCCGGACAGCAGGATCCCAAACTATCCACCTGCAGCATCCTGAGCTAAATCTGACCTTTCACACCTGGTTGTCACGTAGGTAACCAAGCCCCATGGTCTGGGTTCACATAACCATACAACGAAGTTCCCAACCTTGGAACATCCAACAGTCCGTGACAGCACAGTGGCTAAAGGGATCAGGGGGTAGGGAGAGAAAACAGGTACAGGGTTTTGAGTTGGATGATCAGCCATGATCATACTGAATGGCGGTGCAGGCTCGAAGGGCCGAATGGCCTACTCCTGCACCTATTTTCTATGTTTCTATGTTTCTATGATCAGCCTTCTGTTCAAATTGAAAGGGGTTGCTTTACTCTTCAAGCAAGGATGATGCACAAATTCCTGAAACATTCAATATTGTACTTCTTCAAGGATCCCGACTTTTTCATGGAGTAGAAGCTTGTGAGTTCTTGAGATCCTGAGAGCGAGGCCCTCTGGAACTTAGCTCTGGTAGGGTCACCCATAGCCTTACGGTCAAGTGGAAGGTTCCATCCAACCAAGACCTCAACGGCGAAGCTGGTAGAAGATGATGACTCATCACAACGGCTGTAAAGGGTCCCCATTCATCTTGCACTCCATGTCACTGAACCCTGACCCTGATCTGTCAAAGACCGCGTGGCGGCTGCCCATGCACCAGCCTCCCTACATTAGATAAAGTCTCACACGTCTACTCCAACATCCCAGTCCTTCTCATGTGGCACAGTTCCCTTTTGAACAGATTTCCTCCAGGCGTATCTATTGAATGAAATGTCTTTGCAGTTTTTAGATGAAGTGTTGAATTTCTTCAGGCTGATGTTGATGTATGTTTCAAATGTTTCCTTTGCCCACCGAGGGCTCACTGACCTTTGTTCAACTGGGAGCAAAGGATCTGTTTGGGGAGATGAGATCTTGGCATTCGGTGACATGACCTATCCATCGGAGTTGGTGGTGCTTTATCATGGTGGAGATGCTGCTCATGTTGGCTTCCTCCAATATGTCAGTGTTAGTGTATCTGTCCTTCCAGCAGCCTGAGCAGTCTGGTTTTCAAATTTATTGCTCTTCATCTAGTAAAAACAGAAGAGGTCATTCTGCCCATTGAGTCTAGGCAGCTCCCAGGGAAGTAGTCCATATCACCCCAGTTCCCCTTATTTGTCTGTTTCTCCTGCAATCTGGTCTCTCCTAATCTGGCCAATAACTTCCCTTGGCTTCTTTCCTGCCAATAAATTACAACGTGAGCAATCTACAGTGGCTAATCAAATTCAAAAGAAATTGATTATTGAAGTATCCATATGCTACCACATTCATTTTCTTGCAGGTATTTACAGGAAAATGAAGAAGTACTATAGAACTGATGAAAAACTATACATAGCACAGACTGAAAAGCTAGCAATGTGTAAAAGAAGAGAAATCTTGCAATACTGTACTGAGAACATGAGATGTTGACTTCTTAGAAGTGAGTCTGTAGGTTGTAGAATTAGTTCATTGTTGAGGTGAGTGAAGTTGTCCTTTCCGGTTTAGGAGCTTAATGGTACAGTGTTCCTAAATCTGGTATTGTGGGATCTAAGGCTCCAAGAATACCTTACTATTGGCAGCAGTGGGAAGAGAACATGACCTAGCTGGTGGGGGCCTTGATAATAGATGCTGCTTTCTTGTGGCAGCGCTCCTTGTAAATGTGGTCAATGATGGAGAGGGCTTTGCCCTGTGACAGACTGGGCTGTATCTATCAACTTTTGTAAATGTTTTTGTTCCTGGACATTGGTGTTTCCATACCAGTTAGATCACTTTCCACAGTGCATCTAGAGAGCCCATGTACAAGCACATTTTTGGGACATGGGATGAAGTTGGAGTGCCCACCAGAAAAGGCCACATCTATCATTAAGGGACCGCATGGCCCAGGACATGCCCTTTGCTCATTGCTACCATCAAGCAGGAGGTGCAAGAAACTGAAGACACACAGATGGTGACAAGAGGGTGTACAGGAGCAAGATATGCCAACTGGTGGAGTCGTGTCATAGCAACAACCTGGCACTCAATATCAGTAAGACAAAAGAGCTGATTGTGGACTTCCGGGAGGATAAGACGAAGGAACACATACCAATCCTCATAGAGGGATCAGACATGGAGAGAGTGAGCAGTTTCAAGTTCCTGGGTGTCAAGATCTCTGAGTATCTAACCTGGTCCCAACATATCGATGCAAGATAGTGGCTATACTTCATTAGAAGTTTGAAGAGACTTGGTATGTCAACAAGTACACTCAAAAACTTCTATAGATGTACCATGGAGAGCATTCTGCAGGCTGCATCACTGTCTGGTATGAAGGAGGGGGTTTGCTACTGCACAGGACTGAAAGAAGCTGAAGAGGGTTGTAAATTTAGTCGGCTCCATCTTGGGTACTAGCCTAGAAAGTACCCAGGATATCTTTAGGGAGCGGTGTCTCAGAAAGGCAGCGTCTATTATTAAGGACCTCCAGTACCCAGGTCATGTCATTTTCTCACTGTTACCATCAGGTAGGAGATACAGAAGCCTGAAGGCACACACTCAGTGATTCAGGAACAGCTTCTTTCCCCCTGCCATTCGATTCCTAAATGGACATTGAACCCATGAGCATTACCTCACTTTTTTAATACATATTATTTGTTTTTTGCACAATTTTAATCTATTCAATGTACACATACTGTAATTGATTTGCTTATTTATTTATTATTATTATTATTATTATTATTATTATTTTATTTTGGTTTTTTTCTTTTATATTGTGTATTGCATTGAACTGCTGCTGCTAAGTTAACAAATTTCACATCACATGCCGGTGATAATAAACCTGATTCTGATTCTGAAAACAAAGTTTAGGAACAGCTTCTTCCCCTCTGAATGCACAATGAATCTACACTACCTCACTATTTTTTCCCCTTTTTTGGTTCTCTTTTTGAGTTACTTAATTTTTAAAAAATATTTATATCTCTTATCATAATTTATATTGTTTTATTATTATGTATTGCAAAGTAGTGCTGCCACACAAAATAATAATCACAAGATGCCAGTGATATTAAACCTGATTCTGATTCTAATGTTAATTCTGAAATGCACATGCTTGAGGAGAGAATGTACAAACTCCACAAGGTTGAGACTTGGGACTAAATCTGTGCACGGTCCCTGACAAAGACAAGGTGAGTGACAGAAGGATCAGCAATTAGTGTGTCCTGAACTTACAAACATTTGTATAATGAGTCCCTTCAGAATTACAAGTCACAGTAAAAATGTTTGAGCAAAATATAACCTGTAGGTTCAACCTGACTGAATGTAGCATAGAACATACAATAGAACACAGAGCAGATCTGCACAGTACAGGCCCTTAGGCCCATGATATTGTGCTGACCTTTTAACCTACTCCAATATCAATCTAACCCCTCCCACCCAAATAGCCCTCCCTTTTTCTATCTTTCATGTGTCTATCTAGGATTTTTTAAATGTACCTAAGGTATCTGCCTCTACCACCATCCCTGACAGAGCATTCCACCCACCCACCACTCTCTGTGTAAAAAACCTAGCTCTGACACCCCCCCTCCAATCACCTTAAAATTATGTCCCCTTCTATTCACTATTGCTGCCTTTTGGCTGTCCTCTCTACCAATGCCTCTTATCACCTTGTATATCTCTATCAAGTCACCTCTCATCCTCCTTCTCTCCAAAGAGAGAAGTCCTAGCTCACTCAACCTATCCTGATGAGTCCTGCTTTCTAGCATCCTGGTAAATCCCCCCTGCGCCCCCTCTAAAGTCTCAATCCCCTTGTTTTTAATTAGGTCTTATATCTGCAAATACAAAAATAATAAATTTAAATTTTATGTTTCCACCTGAATATTGAGATTATTTCCATACCGAGATCATTCCAGAGTACAATTCAATCCTTTGAGTGCCACTAAAGAATGATTAAGATTTACATGTCAGTTTCAAGAATTCTGCCTCAGGGCTTTCTACGCAATTATTCCTTCATCCATGGAAATCTGGTGCTTGAATTAGGTTTTAATATTAGCAGTGTTAACTGATCACTTACTTGTCCATGTATTTGGACAGGAGATTTGAAAAAAAAGCACCCTGGGTTCTGTTCCACTGATGCATGTACATTGTCCCCATGGCCGTGTGGGTAACCTGGTTTTTTCCACATCCCAAACCTGTAGGTTAATGCTCAGTGGGTATAGTTGGGCAGCTCAGGAAGGTCCTGTTACTGCACAGAAATTTTATTTCTAAGTAAAATCTAAAAAATAAATAAATGAAAATGTATATATATTGATTCAGTATAAGCTGCACGTCCCAAGTACCTTCTATGATGTTGGATTTAAGCCATTATTAAAAACTGATTGGAAAATCAAACAGACATTAATGTTTGATGATACTTTTTGGTGTTAGTTGCAAAGCAGAATCATCATACTGTGGGTGCCACAGTAGCTTAGTGGTTAGCATGGCTTTATTACAGCTCAGGGTGTTCCGGAGTTCGGAGTTCAATTCCAGCACCATTTTGTAAGGAGTCTTTTTACATCCTCCCCCATGGAGTGTGTGGGTTTTCCCCAGGTATGTCAGTTTCCTTCCACAGTCCAAAGGTATACAGGGTAGATTAAATAGTTATTTTAAATTATCCCGTGATAAGGTTAGGGTTAATTGGGGTTGTGGAATTGCTGGGGCAGCATGGCCCAAAGGGCGGGAAAGGCCTACTCCACACAGCACCACCAAATAAATAAATAGTTGGATCATTGGAATGAACTCCCTAGTCTCACTGTACGCGAGGCTAGAAATACACTTTCAAAGCTCTGCATCAATTCTTTCCTCTTTCTTCTGGAAGGTCTTGAAATCTGCGTAGATGGTGGCCCTGCCTTCGTTCATCGGTGGACATTGATCATCTCTCTGTCATTAGTTCTGCAGGCACACTGACTACAGCAAAGGGACTGGGATTTGCAAATCACCATCATAAGAGATTCCGCAGATGCTGGAAATCCAGAGCAACACACACAACTGAGCAGGTCAGGCAGCATCTATGGAGAGGAATAAAGAGTCGATGCTTCGGGTGAAGGTCTTGGCCCAAAATGTTGACTGTTTTATTTCTCATTCCGCAGATTTGTTTTGGTCTGAAATTTTCATATTATGAAGATGGTTAATTTTCAATATACTACGAATTATAACCATTTGTTCATCCATCTTGTCATTGCTTTACCCTGATTTCTCTTCCCTGCCTTATTTTCTTTTCACCCCTTCTGTAGACTGCAGTTGTTGTTGACACTGGCTGTACAGAGCTGGATCACCATGGACTCCTGGTCATAAACACATGAGATTCTGCAGGTGTTGGAAATCTTGAGAAAACACACAAAATTCTGGAGGAACTCAGCAGGCCCGGCAGCATCTATGGGCGGGGGGGGGGGGGGGGAATGAATAGTCAATGATTTGGGCTGAGACCCTTTATCAGGACTGGAAAGGAAGGGGGAAGAAGCCAGAATAAGAGAGTGTAGATAAGGGAAGGAGTCCAAGCAGGCAGGTGATAGGTGAGACTGGGTGAGGGAGAACACTTCCCTTCCCCTGGCCGCACTCTGCACACCCCATTCACAGTATGAAACCCCAGATCACACTCAGACTGAGAGATTCCACAGCATCAGGATTTCTCAGCAATTGGTGCTAGATTCTCGGAGTGAACTGTTCCAGGTCTCAGTTACACTGCTGACCAAGATTTTATTGCCTCAATGTTAATTCTAGATCATACTCAGGACTTACCTTGATCTGGTCAGAGCAGAGATCATAAAGATACCCTTGAAAAGAAGTAGATAGACTCAGAATGATGGAGGAACTCAGCAGGCAAGGCAGCTTCTGTGGAAAAAAGTACAGTCGACGTTTCGGGCCGAGCCTCCCAGGGAATTACACCCGCGTGAAGTGCACCCGGCTGCAGCTCCTTGAAGACCGGGTTAGGGATCTGGAGCAGCAGCTGAATGAACTTCGGCTTGTACGGGAGAGTGAGGAGATCATCGATCAGAGTTACAGGGAAGTAGTCAGCTGGTGAGTAGCTGGGTGACTGTCAGGAGAAATGGAAATGTAATAGGCAGTTAGCACAGAGCTCTCCTGTGGCCATTCCCTCAATGATAAGTATACCGCTTTGGATACTGTTGTGGGGATGACTTCTCAGAGGAATGCCATGAAGACCAGGTTACTGGCACTGAGCATAGGTCCATAGAACAGAAGGGAAAGAGGAGAAGATAATGATAATTTAATGATAGGGGATTTGAGTCAGGGAACAGACAGGAGATTCTGTGGATGTGAGCAGGACACCCAGATGGTATGTTGCCTCCCACGGGCCAGAGTTAGGGATGTTTTGGATTGCATCCAGGAACTCTTTGCATTTCCTCCTATTTCATTGGTACCTATATGTACTAAGACATCTGGCTGCTCTCCCTCCCTCTTCAACTAGGTCCTGAAAAGAGAATTTAGAGAGCTAGGCAGAAAGCTGAGAAGCAGGAACTCCAGGGTATTCATTTCTGGATTGCTGCCTGTGCTACGCATCAGTGAGGGTAGAAACAGGATGATTTGGCAGATAAATGCATGACTGAGAAGCTGGTGCTGGGGGCAGAGCTTCAGGTTCTTGGATCATTCTGGGGGAGGTATGACCCGTACAAAAGGGATGGGATGCAACTCAACCCGAGGGGGGACCAATATTCTTGTGAACAGGTTTGTTAGAGCTGCTGGGGAGGGTTTAAACTAATTTGGCAGGGGGGATTGGAACTGGGGTGAAAGGACTCAGGACAGGACAGATGGCAAAAAACAAAGATAGCATGTCAGGAGGGGCGGGCAGATGATTGGACAAAATTGCAGCCAGCAGGGTGAGTATCAGTGCATTAGGGATGCAGAATCAAAAAAGGTAGCAAATACAGTATCAAAGTGTTGTATCTCAATGCACAGAGTAAAAAAGATAAGGTGGATGATCCTGTTGCACTATTACAAGTCGTCAGGTATGATGTGGCCGTCACTGAATCGTGGCTGAAGGATGGCTGTAGTTGGGAGCTGAATGTACAAGGTTACACGTTGTATCGGAGGGATAGGAAAGCAGGTAAAAGTGGTGGTGCGGCTCTGCTGGTAAAGCATGGCATTAAATCAGTAGAAGGATGTGACATATGATTGGAAGATGTTGAATCCTTGCGGGTTGTGTTAAGAAACTTCAAGGATAAAAGGAGACAGCAATAGAGGCCTGGAGGTGATTGGTGGAGACAACAGAGGGCAGCAGATGATGGAATCTGATGTGAGAGAAAGGTAATGGGAGGAATCATATGAGGGAAGGGTAGAGGGCAAGTTGGTGATTGGAACTGCCAGGGGGGGGGGTGGGCGGTGTAAAAGGTGGGATGGTAAATGGAGGAATAGATACGTGAGAAAGAACAGATCACAGGGATACATGGGGAATGCTGTTATGGGAATTTCCTGGGAGCAGCTATTGACACAATTGGCCAAATGCCCTCCCTTTAGATCAAGAGTCCAGAACCTGGGTTCCACAGACTCCCTGGTTAATGGTAGTGGTCCATGGCATAAATGAGGTTGGGAACCCCTGCTCCTGAGCCTCAGACTGTAGAAACAGACCCTATAGCCAATCAGAACAGAATTGTCAATAAGCACCCAGAGCTTGCAGTGAAGCTTGAAGCTTGCACCCAACAGCTCTGTTGGGATGGTTGATGCTTCAGGTCAAGACCCAACAGCAGGATGTAGGGTATAGTGCGAAGAATACAGCTATGTAGAAGTGAGAGGGGCAGGTGAAGCAGAGGCTCCACTGGGGCAGGCAGAACTGAAGGAGAGGGTAATGACGTTGGTGGAGGGGGAGGGAGGAATGTTGAAACAGAGGCCTCTCAGTTACAGCCATCAATGTTTGCATCGTGCATAAGATCCTGTACAAGGGATCAATATTGTGCCAGAATATCTTGGAGGAGCCATACTTGGGACAAGTCCAATTCGTTCAGCCACCATGTAATGAGCAGCTAATTAGTCCCGACAGGGACATTTTTGAAGGGCAAACTCTTAAGCATCTGTAGGAGGGGGTACCACACAGTTACTGAGTGGGTAGTGGGTCTCTCAACAGCTGCAACTATTGCACCTTGTGAATAGGAGTTTCAGAGTTTCAGAGCTGGTGCTGATGCTTGTATGAGCGATTGCTTTAATAAACAGACAGAAACGTTATGTAATACGCACAAAATGCTGGAGGAATCAGCCGGTCAGGCAGCATCCATGAAAAGGAATAAACAGTTGACATTTCAGACCAAGACTATCCTGATGAAAGGGCCTGAACCCGAAATGTCAACTGTTTATTCATTTCCATAGATGCTGCCTGATCTGCAGAGTTCCTCCAGCATTTTGTGTGGGTTGAGCTGGGTTTCCAGCATCTGCAGAATCTCTCATGTTTACGAAACGTTATGGTCTCTGCCTTCGATCTGTCGCTTCCTGGAGACCTGTTACCATTTGATGGTTTAAGACTAGTGCTCAGACGTGTCACCACCAGGGGTGAAGTTGTAAAAGCTGCGCTCTGTTTTCTTGTCATTATGAGGTTGCCTCAGGTAGGTGAAATTAAGCAGCAGGTTTCAGATTAATGCCGTGCCAGGTTGGAACTCCCCGAAACCTAGCAATCCTGAAGTAAGGTCATTAATTTGTAAAGACACTACCTGGTGTTCACTGTTACATGCAGCTGGGAGGTAAGTAGTGGAGAATTTGGTCATTTCAGATCTGAGGTTTCCTAATTTCTAGGAAGGATCAAAAATGTGAGAGGTCAATTTATTTATTTAGAGATACAGGACGGACAGCCCTATGAGCTGCACCATCAGCGACCCACCTGTTTAACCCTAGCCAAATCACAGGGCAATTTACAATCCCCAAATAACCAACTAAGCAGTATGTCTTTGTACTGTGGGAGGAAACCCACGTACATGTGAGAAGAACATCCAAACTGTCTTACAGAGGACACTGGAATCGAAGTTGAATCCCAATGCCCCGAGTTATAATAGTGTCACACTAACTACCATGGCACCCTAAAAGGGCTGCAGTTTAACCAGAGAGTCTGTGAACATAAGAGCAACACACACAAAATTCTGGAGCAACTCTAAAGGTCAGGCAGCATTTATGGAGAGGAATAAACAGTCAACAATTTGGTCTCAGTCCAAAATGTCAACTGTTCATTCCCCTTCATAGCTGCTGCCTGACCTGCTGAGTTCCTCCAGAATTTTGTGTGTGTTGCTCTGGACTTCCAGCATCTGCAGAATCTCATGTGTTTGTGAAAATGGAATCCTTGCTGTAAACCAACATGAAAACTTACAGAGAAATAGAAAACACCTTAAAACACTCAGCAAGTCAGGCAGCGACTATGGAGAGAATACCTCAGAACAGAACTATGAAAATGTATAGAAAGTTCATTGTAAGTTGTAAAATACCGATTGTGTTGCTGTCCACATACAAAGGCATTGGAGTCAGTGCATAAAGGTGGTGTGCAGTCTGACAGGCTGTCTCGGATGTTTCTCTTGTGATCATAAGACTCTGTTGGACATTAGTTACATAAATTGGACATAAATTAGTAAAATACTTCAAGTCCGGTTCACTGAAGGTGGAGGAACTGTGTGGCCTCAGTTGTAGTGAAGACTAGGCCTTATGATGTGGGCTTGCCTGCTGCAGCCATCCATGCTGGAGGCGGCATGGTGTGGTATCCATGCTGGCCCCCTCCCATCAATGTCCTTCAGTGTTCACTCGGTGGTGGAAGACAAGCTGGATTGTGTGTGTGCATGCGTACGTTTGTCTGCAGACTTTTGAGAAGTGCTTGTACTTGCTGATCACACCCAGCTACCATCAAATTACAGGAGAAGACACTCAGACAAAAAATATATTATATTTTTTGTGTGAATGTTTGTTTACTTATATGTTCTGTTTGTGCTTTGTGCTGTGTGTGACTGTTGGTACTGTGATTTGTATCTCGGCCACGGAGGAGCACTGTTTCATTTGGGCTGTGTTCATGGGCATTCATGAATGATTGAATGACAATTAAACCTGAACGTGAATAAGCAGCACAGTAGTGCTAGTAACTCTATTACAGCAGTAACACAGGTTCAATGCCGCTGCTGTCTGTGAGGCGTTTGCACATTCTCCCTGTGACCAGTGGGTTTCCTCCCAATTCCAAAGACATGTGGGTTACCAATGTAATTGGGCAGCGTGGGCTCGTTAAGCTGAGGGGCCTGTTACCATGCGGTATCAGTAAGTTCTAGCCTGTCCAAACTCTCCCCATAACACACACCCTCAAGTCCTGGAATTTCCTTGTAAATCTTTGCTGCACTCTTTCCAGTTTAACAGCATCTCCCCTACAGAGCAGGGTTCCCAACCTCTTTATGCCAGGGACCAAAGCCATTAGGCATTGGGTCAGTGGATCCCAGGTTGGGAACCCCTGCCACAGAGAACACCTCACCAGGTTTGTACCAGGACTTTCCAACTGACATGCTGTTTCAATTGGGAGAACAGATTTTGTGGGCTGAAGGGCCTGTTCCTGTGTGGTACTGCTCCATGTTTCAGGTATCATATAGCGTACTTCCAGTGGCAGATCAATCAGTATCTGGGAGTCTTGCATTTATATTAATATGCAGAAGGGTAAGAAAGGTGCTACAAAACAGGCACATATGGAAACGTTGACTGTTTAACCATCATAGATACTGCCTGACCTGCTGAGTTCCTCCAGCACATTTTTTTGTTACATGTGGAACTCACAGTGCCTGAATGACTGGTTGAGGACAAAAAATTCATTGCATTACAAAACTATCAAATGAGCACTTCAAGACCTTTGACCTTAAACACACGAGATTCTGCAGATGCTGGAAAACCAGAGCAACACACAAGAGCTGTGAACCAAGGCTGGGACCTCAGGGAGTAATTTGAATAGCTGTGTTTTCAGCTGGCATGAGGACAACAGTCGAAACAGATCTTCTGCATCATAAATGCCTGTGTTCTAGTGAAGTCCTGGATGGCTATTAATGGCCTATACAGGACAGCAGCCTCTGGGCCTCTGGACCTTTAGTGAGACATTATCAAAATGCATTTACAGAAACTACAAGCTGAGGCCTTGAAGGCTTTGGTCAGACCACACCTAGAGTACTGTGACCTGATCTGGGTCCCTTATCTAAGAAAGGACATGCTGTCATTGGAGAGGGTCCAAATGATGTTCATGAGAATTATCCTGGGAGTGTAAGGGTTAATGTTTCATGGCTCTGGGCTTGTAGTTGCTGGAATTTTGAAGAATGATGTGGGATTTTATTGAAAGCGGTTGTGGAAGAAAGTTTCCTGTAGTGCAGGGAGTCCAGGACCAGAGGACACAGCCTTGGCACACAAGAACATCCCTTTCGAACAGGGATGAGGAGGAATTTCTTTAACCAGAGCGTGGCTAGTTCATGGAACTCATTGCTACAGACAGCTGTGGAGACCAAGTCATTGCGTAAATTTAAATCAGAGGTTGATAGGTTCTTAATTATTAAGGGCGTCAAATGTTATGGGGAGAAGGCAGGAGAATGGGATTGAGAGGGATAATAAATCGGCCATAGTGGAATAGTGGAGCAGACTCAGTTGGCTGAATGGCCTAATTGTGCTGCTATGCCTTCTGATCTTACAACGTTCTCCCCATTTCAGCTGGCATGGTGACAATGGTTTGAACAGCCTGGGGTCAGCAGCACTGAGAAGTGAAGTCTGTCAACATAATCCTGCTTGTGCTGATGTGGATGAAGGTTTACTGTCTGCAGGTGAATGATGACAAGACTAACCCTGGCGAGCTTTGTACTGCACTTACTTTCAAACGCATTCTTTAATGAAAAGGGTCAGGAGGCTGGAGATGTTCCTGTCCTGGGACTGGAGGACTGTGTACAGTATGTGTGTGGGTTGGTGGGTGAGAGGGAGGAAAGACAATAGACAATAGGTGCAGAAGTAGACCATTCGGCCCCTCGAGTCTGCACCGCCATTCTGAGATCATGGCTGATCATTCACTATCAATACCCAGTCCCTGCCTTGTCCCCATATCCCTTGATTCCCCTATCCATCAGATATCTATCTAGCTCCTTCTTGAAAGCATCCAGAGAATTGGCCTCCACTGTCTTCCGAGGCAGTGCATTCCACACCTTCACAACTCTCTGGGAGAAGAAGCTCTTCCTCAACTCTGTTTGAAATAACTGACCTCTTATTCTCAATCCATGCCCTCTGGTACTGGACTCTCCCAACATCTGGAACATATTTCCTGCCTCAATCCTATCAAATCCTTTAATTATCTTAAACGTTTCAATCAGATCCCCTCTCAATCTCCTCAATTCCAGTGTGTACAAGCCCAATCTCTCCAATCTCTCTGCGTAACACAACCCTGCCATCCCAGGAATCAACCTAGTGAATCTACGCTGCACTTCCTCAATTGCCAGAATGTCCTTCCTTAAACCTGGAGACCAAAACTGTACACAATATTCCAGGTGTGGTCTCACCAGGGCCCTGTACAAATGCAAAAGGACATCCTTGCTCTTGTACTCAAAAAAGAAAGGGTCTGGTTTTGCTTTCTTGTTTGTCCTGTTCGGTTTTGTGGTGTTCCATGTTGCTTTGCCGAGCACAGTAGATATGCCATGATGGAGCTGGAATGTTTGGCAAAACTGGGGGCTGTCCCTATCTCACCCTTGGATGTACTGGTTGTTAATACAAACATCACATTTCACTATATGTTTTGATATACATGTGATAAATAAATTAGAATCCTGAATCCTGAAGCAATTCTAGTGGAATATTAAATCCTTTATTAAAGTGTGTGCTCTATCTTCACTGACATTTCGACAGGAAACAGCAGCCTCTAGTGCCTAATCCGAGTGAAAATCGTTCACAAAGCACAGAGTCTTCTTTACTTACTGACCACTCCGGGACACTCATGGCCCCCAGCTCACCTTTCCTTTTAATTCCAAATTCGTAACCTCAGGTTCAACATTTCACTGAGACAATAATAAGCCAGCAGACATAGGAGCAGAATCAGGCCATTCGGTCCATTGAATCTGCCCCACCATTCTCTCATGGCTAATTTATTATCCTTTTCAACCCCATTCTCCCGCCTTCTGCCCGTAACTTTTGACACACTTCCTAATCAACCTCTGCTTTAAATATACCCAAAGACTTGGCCACCACAGCCATCTGTTGTCATGAATTCCATTGATTCACCAAAGTTCAAAGGTACAAAGTTCGAGGTGAAATATATTATCAGAGTACATACATGTCACCATATACAACCCTGAGATTCTTTTTCCTGTGGGCACACTCAGCAAATCTGTAGAATAGTAACTGTAAGCAGGATCAATGAACAACAAACTGCAAATGCAAATATATATAAATGCACTCTACCTGTCTTTCAATATTCGTTACGTTTCAATGAGATCCCCCCTCATTCTTCTAAGCTGCAGCAAGTACAGGCCCAGAGCCATCAAACACTGCTCATGCATTAACCCTTTAATTCCCGGGATTGATCTTTATTATATAAGGGGCCCAAATCTGCTTACAATACTCCAATTATGATCTGAGCAATACCTTATAAAGCCTCAGCATTGCAACTCAAACCAACTCCCATTCCAATTGCAGTTTTACAGGGAGTGCTGCAAACAGAACCAAATGAGCTACTTGCCAAGCCACAGGCATTTCTGAATAGCCGGATCAGTACTGTGTCATGGTCAGGTTTCTGAGTATCGGCAGTGTCCCTTTAAACAGGAAACTAACCATTGGACTAGTGTGATGTGTTGCTGGTTCTACAGAGACTACTCCATGTTAAAACATAGAACATTATAGCATCATCCAGGCCCTTCGGCCCAAATGTTGTGCCAACATTTTTACGTACTCTGAGATCAATCTAACCCTTCTCTGCCACATATCTCCATTTCTATCATTCAAATGCCTATTTACGAGTTTCTTGGATGTCCCTAATGTATCTGCCTTTACCATCATCCCTGGATGGGCATTCCACGCACCAACCACTCTCTGTGTAAAAGACTTAGCTCTGTCAACCCACTATATTTTCCTCAGTGACTTTAAAATTATGCCCCTCGTATTAGCCCTTTCTACCCTGGGAGAAAAGCCTGTGGCTTTTCACTTGATTTGTTCCTCTATCATCCTGTACATCTCTATCAAGTCACCTCTCATCCTCCTTTGCTTCTGTGGCCTTTCAACTTAATCAAAAGTACCTGCCCCTCCACCTATCTTCATATCATCTGCAAACTTTGTAACAAAGCCCATCAATTCCATCATCCAATTCATTGACATACAAGGCCCAATACCAACCTCTGTGGAACACCACTAGTCATTGGCAGCCAACCAGCTCCCTTTATTCCCACTCTTTGCCTCCTGCTAATCAGGCATTACCTACCAAATGTAGAAAGGAGTAGATAAGGTGGACGTGGAGAGGATGTTTCCTTTGGTAGGGGTATCCAGAACCAGAGGGCATAGCCTCAAGTTTGAGAAGCGACTTTTTAGAACAGGGGTAAGGTGGAATTTTTTTTAGCCAGCGAGTAGTTAATCTGTGGAATGCTCTGCCACAGACAGCAGTGGAGGCCAAGTCCATGCGTATATTTACAGCAGAAGTTGATAGTTTCTGGTCGGTCAGAGCATCAAAGGATATGATGAAAGGGTAGATGTCTGGGGGTTGAATGGGATCTGGGATCAGCCATGATGGAATGGCAGAGCAGACTCAATAGGCTGAATGGCCTAATTCTGCTCCTATGTCTTATAGCCTTAGCCAATCCTCTGTCCATGCTAGTATTTTTCCTGTAATATCATGGGTTCTTATCTTGCTAAGCAGCTTCATGTGTGGCACCTTGACAAAGGCCTTACGAAATCAAAGCACACAACATCCACTGATTCTCCTTTGTTTGTACTGCATGTTATTTCTTCAAAGAATTCCAACAGATCTATTGGCAAAGCTGACTTTAACGTATGTTATCATGTGCCTCCAAGTATCCTGAAATCTCATCCTTAACAATTGACTCCAACAACTGCCCAACCACTAAAGTCAGGCTAACTGGCCTATAATTTTCTTTCTTCTGCCTCCCTCCCTTCTTAAAGAGTGGAGTGACATTTCCAATTTTACAGTCCTCCGGATCCATTCCAGAATCTAGTGATTCTTGAAAGATCATGACCAATGTGTCTCTGCAATCTCTTCACCTACCTTGTTTAGAAGCAATGTTCCCTCTAATTTCTAATGACCAGTATGCGCAAAATTCTTATGCTGTGCAATCTTTGCCCAGTGATAACATGTGCTCACTGAATAATTTCTTCAATAAAAACAGTATAAATAAGTAAGTGCTAAAATCTGCAGACAAATCATCACAAACTCCACTTCGTCTACACCATCCACATCAGAAACCAGAAAAGGAAATGTGATAGTGTATGATCATGAAATATACTTAACATGCCAACGAGGTAGAGAGTGACAGTTTAAATGCCTTTGTGCACTAGCTTCTAAAGGTGTGAACTGTGCGCTCACACAGATATGCACCTGAGAGGGAACATTGTTCGTAACCCTGGAGAGTTGTCCATCAGGTCCAGGTGACTTGCCTACCTTCAGATCTTTCAGTTTCCCAAGCAGCATCTCTCTAGCAATAGCAACTTCACTCACTTCTGCCCCCAGACACTTCCGAACATCCGGCATACTGCTAGTGTCTTCCACAGTGAAGACTGATGCAGACTTATTCAGATCATCCGCTATTTTGTTCTCCCCTATTTCTACCTCTCCAGCATCATTTTCCAGCAATTCGATATTTACTCTAATTTCTCTTTTACTCTTTATATATCTGAGAAAACTTTCGGTATCCTGTTTGATGTTATTAGTTAGCTTACCTTCAAATTTCATCCTTTCCCTCCTTATAGCTTTGTTAGTTGCCTTCCATTGGTTTTTAAAAGCTTCCCTATCCTCCAACTTACTCTATTAAATGCCTTCTCTTTGGCTTTTATGTTGGCTTTGACTTCCCTTGTCATCCTGTCTTTAGAATACTTATTCCTCTTTGGAATTGCTCACAGAAACTCTGCCATTGCACTTCTCTGATCATCCCTGCTGGTATTCCCTTCCAATCAACGTTGTCATGCTTCTGTAATTCCCTTTACTCCACTGTAATACCAGTACATCAAACTTCAGCGCCTGCCTCTCAAATTGCAGGGTGAATTCTATCATATTATGATTACTGCCTTCTTGGGTGCCTTTAAATCTTTCCCCCTCACCCTAATTTTGGATTTCTCTACCTTGAGGAAAAGTCTGTTACCAGCCCCCTTATCAATGCCTCTCATAATTTCTAAGGTCATCATTTTTTCTCCTGTGTTGCAAGGAATAAAGCCCTGCTCTGTCCAATCTTTTCCTGTAACTCAGGCCCTCTAATCCTGGCACTTCCTCATAAATCTCTGCTCTCTTTCTAGTTGAATCGTATCTTTTCTATTACAGAGTGACCAAAACTATGTATGGTACTCCAATTGAGGGCTTACCAATGACTTATATAATGGGAACAGAATGTCCCTGCTCTACAGTCAAAGCCCTGACTGATGAAGGCCAGCATGCTAAATATCTTTTCCACCACCCTGCCTACCTGTGATACCACTAAGCACGTGTGCTCTTAACTCTCTTTATTCCATTACACTCCCTCGATCCCTACCATTTTTAGCAATGTCCTATTGATCTTACCCTACATTCATTTGACTTCCCAAAATGAATCATCTTAAATATACAGTGTCTTTAAAAAGTATTCATCCCTCTTGGAAGTTTTCTTGTTTTACAACATTGAATCTCAGTTTTTGACACTGATCAACAGAAAAGGCTCTTTCTTGTCGAAGTGAAAACAGATTTCCACACTTCCCAATTTCATGTAATTTGGAGTTACTCCTTAATACTCCATCACACTTGTAATTCACTTGTTTTTAGATGTTAAGACGGTAAGATCAGAATCAGAATCAGAATCAGACTTTAATCGCCAAGTACCTGTGCACATACAAGGAATTTACTTCCAGCAGATGTTGTCTCTTTTCTCATAACAATAATAATGATAAATATAAATGAAAATATAGATTATACATACAGGTAGTGCAATCCAAGTAATAGTTAGCCGACAGTTAACCGGCAGTTAACTGTTCAGCATGTTGAACAAGATGGTGACGTTTTCAGTCACAGCAGCTTCTATGGAGTCAAGAAAAGGTGCTACGCTCCTGGTTAAATGTATTTTTAATGATTGCATGATCCTGCCATACATTTAAAGTCCTGCAGGTATACCCGATCAGCGAGTCGCTTGTTGGTGGAGGGAACAAAGGAGTTGTACATTGCGTTGCTGCCTGAGTTTAAGGGGCTGTACAGTATAATTGCAAGTGCTCATCTCAGTCACTTTTCTTGTGATCAGAATATCCTTTTGGACGTTGCTAATGTGGAATACCACAAATTCAATTCACCGATTTATTGGTGGAATGCAGGTGGAAGAGATCCATGGCCTCAGTCATAGTGAGGACCAGGCCTCAGGCTGTGGTGTCGCCTGTTTACAGCCACCAGGATAGAGGTATCGGAGCCAGTGTGCTCCACTGAGGGCGGTGTAGCACGGTGTCTGTGCTAGAGATCCATGGCCTCAGTCATAGTGAGGACCAGGCCTCAGGCTGTGGTGTCGCCTGTTTACAGCCACCAGGATAGAGGTATCGGAGCCAGTGTGCTCCACTGAGGGCAGTGTAGCACAGTGTCTGTGCTACCCCACTGGTGTTTGAAAGATGGGCAGAAGACTGTGGTGTCGCTTGTTTGCAGCCACCAGGAGAGAGGCATCGGAGCCGGTGCGCTCCAATGGGAGCGACGTAGTGCAACATAGGAAATGGAGTTGGTGCTGCCCTCCCTGGTGTTCAGTCAGTAGAAGACAGGCTCTGTTGTGGTCAACTGGAGATTTCTGCGCATTCAAATGAACTCAGGGTCTGGAATATATATGCAGACTATTGTGGCACCTAGCTTGCATCTGGACTCTTACTGTGTGGCTGTGACTTACTGCACAACTTTATGAGCTTGCTAAATTCTATATCTATGCGAGCTTTGTGCTGTGTGTGACTGTTGGTACTCTATTTTGCACCTTGGCCCAGGGAAATGCTGCCTTGTTTAGGTGTATTCATGAGTAATTATGTATGGTTGAATGACAATTAAACTTGAAATGAATTGAACAATAAATTTTCTAGTGGACACCGTAAGGACAGGAGCCTGAAGACACACACTCAATGTTTAAAGAACAGCTTCTTTCCCTCCACCATTAGATTTCTGAATGGTCCATGAACCCATAAACACTACCTCACTATTTTTTGCTTTCTTTTTTGCAACACTTATTTCATTTTCTCCCTATCTATCCATCTATCTACCTATATATGTTTTTTATTATTGAGATACAGCACAGAGTAGGCCACGCCACACAGCAATCCCCCGATTTAACGCCGGCCTAATCAGCTTACCATGAACAATCAATCTACTAATCGTCTTTGACCAATGACCCATTTACCACAGTCTTTGGAATATGGGAGGAAATTGGAGCACCTGGAGGAAACCCACATTGTCATGGGGAGAACATACAAACTTCTTCCAGGCAGTGGCGGAAATAGAACCCAGGATACCTGTACTGTAATGCTTAGTACTAACCAGTATACTACTGTACCACCACAAATATATCATATATATATGTATGTATATGTGTGTGTGTGTATATATATATATATATATATATATATGTATATGTGTGTGTGTATACACACACACACACACACACACACACACACACTTCCGGTGAATTGGGACCAGTGCATTTTGGCCCAATTAGCCAAAGCTTCATGGAAATAGTTAAAAAGGCATTAAAAAAACTGAGTAATGAATTGTGTATTTAAATGAAATACAGAATGAATGAGACCACCACCAACACCACTGCAGTACCACCGCTCCCTCTAAGCTGCACAGTGGCACAGAAACGGAAACTCTCCCGTGCACGTGGCCTTTGATACCACGCAGCTGGAATAAAGATAGATGAGAAAACCTTTGTAAAACGTGAAATATGTTCTTTGTTGTACTGCATTTCATTATATCATTCAATTAATAAATAAAAAGTATGTGATATTTCAGTATTGATAATATGCTTATTACAAAAAAGTCTATTTCAAGGGAGCTTGGGCTTTACTCTTTGGAGAGGAGGATGAGAAGAGACATGATAGAGGTGTACAAGATATTAAGAGGAATAGACAGAGTGAACAGCCAGCACCTCTTCCCCAGGGCACCACTGTTCAGTACAAGAGGACAGAGCTTTAAGGTAAGGGGAGGGAAGTTCAAGGGGGATATTAGAGGAAGGTTTCTCACTCAGAGAGTGGTTGGTGCGTGGAATGCACTGCCTGAGTCAGTGGTGGAGGCAGATACACTAGTGAAGTTTAAGAGATTACTAGACAGGTATATGGAGGAATTTAAGGTGGGGGTTTATATGGGAGGCAGGGTTTGAGGGTCGGCACAACATTGTGGGCCGACGGGCCTGTAATGTGCTGTACTATTCTATGTTCTATGTTCTAAGTGCCATGCAGTTTTCAGGCTGTGTAAAAATCTGCTCAGAGCATTGGTTGGCCCATGCATCCTTCAAATGTTCACTTTCATTGTAACATTCAACATTATTGTTGATACCTTCAAATTCTTTGTAGGTCTTAACTCATTGAAGTAAGGAAAAATTTAATTTTTACTCGTGGCTATTTCTGGAATCCCCAAGCCTGAAAGCTTGAAACCACAGTGAGCAAAACAGTTTTGAATTGTCTTACTGTTTATTTCTCGCCAACAATCAGTGCCAAAAGTCACTGCTTTTTGAACACAAACACATGCAACTGATGCCATTTAAAAACTTCGCTAAAAATATTAATGTATTATACACAGTACTGTGCCAAAGTCTAAGGCACACATATATAGCTAGGGCATCTAAGACTTTTGCACAGTATTGTAGTAATTTTATGTATTGCACTGTACTGCTGCCACAAAAAAACACATTTCATGATACTTATGGGTGATGATAAACCTGATTCTGATATTGTTCTCTGTTGTAGACTGAGATGGAAATCATGATTAAGAAAAAGGAAAAAGGAGAGTGGAGGGAGCAGGAAGCACCAGAGAGACATTCTGTAATGTTCAATAAACCAATTGTTTGGAATCAAATAACCTTGGCTGGTGTCTCAGGGCTGCGTGTGTCTGCGCCTGTGCCATCTGTCTGCCCCAGCACTGAAATCAGATAGCTGATTATCAGAGAAGTTCAGTTGGATCTAATATGTTCTGAACACAATTATTGAATAAGATTAGTGTCTTTGTATGTATGAAGCATTGCCTAGTAGGGATATGTGTAATGGGAGGTTAAACTAATTGGCACAAAATACCATCTATAAATTTGCTGATGATACAACCATTGTTAGTAGAATCTCAGATGGAGACAAGAGGGCGTACAGGAGCAACATATACCATCTAGTGGAGTGGTGTCCTAGCAACAACCTTGCACTCAACGTCACCAAGACAAAATAATTGATCGAGGACTTCAGACAGGGTAAGACGAAAGAACACATACCAATCCTCATAGAGGAATCAGAAGTGGACAGAGTGAGCAGCTTCAAGATCTCTGAAGCTCTAACCTACTCCCAATGTACCGATGAAGCTATAACGAAGGCAAGACAGCAACTATATTTCATTAGGAGTTTTAAGAGATTTGGCAGGTCAACAAAAACAACTCAAACTTCTACAGATGTACCATGGAGAGCATTCTGACATCACTGTCTGGTATGGGGTGGAGGGGGGAAGGACTACTGCACAGGACTGAAAGAAGATGCAGATGGTTGTAAATCTAGTCAGCTCCATCTTGGGTACGAGCCTACAAAGTACCCGAGACATCTTCAGGGAGCGGTGTCTCAGAAAGGCAATGTCCATTATCAAGGATCCCAGCAACCAGGGCATGCCCTTTTCTCACTGTTACCATCAGGTAGGAGGTACAGAAGCCTGAAGGCACACACTCAGCGATTCAGGAACAGCTTCTTCCCCTCTGCCATCTGATTCCTAAATGGACATTGAACCCTTGAACACTACCTCACTTTTAAAATATATATTATTTCTGTTTTTACATGATTTTTAATCTATTCAATATACATATACAGTAATTTATTTATTTATTTTTACTCTTTTTATTCTAGATTATGTTTTGCATTGAACTGCTGCTGCTAAGTTAGCAAGTTTCATGTCACATGCCGGTGATAGTAAACCTGATTCTGATTCAGACAAACGAACCTTATGAACTTGTTTTCTGTGGGAAAGCAGTGATCTTCCGAGTTTGACCACAGTTCAAGCAGAATTATTTGAATTCAAATTCCCCACTGGGGATGCCTTGGTAAACATGTTGGAACATGGTTAGAATTTCTCTCAGTGTGAGGGGATACTTGGGCTCGGAGGCCAACAGATTTAAGGATGCAGCATGGTACTTTGAACTTCATATCAAAGTATTTCATCCTTCTGCTAAGAACCATCATTCAAATCCAGGCTTCAGAAAGCCTGAAATTTGGAACACAAGAGATTCTGCAGAAGTTGGAAACCCAGAGCAACGCACACAAAATGCTGGAGGACCCCTATCACCTGCCAGCTTGTACTCTTTCCCCTCCCTCCACCACTGTCTTATTTGGGCTTCTTCCCCCTTCTTTTCCAGTCTTGATGAAGGGTCTCAGCCTGAAACATCGACTGTTAATTTGTTTCCATAGATGCTGCCTGACCTGCTGAGTCCCTCCACCATTTTGTCTCAAATTCGGTATGGGTTGTCATCAGTCATGTGACCAAGCCTGCCAACACACCCATCATTAACTGCTCTCCCTTCGTCATTAAGAACCAATACGTTTTTTACACAACTTTTGTCTCTTTATTTCACTTTCCAATCTTTGATGCCACATCTAATTTAACATCTTAAGGGTTAGGAACCACAATACAAAGCAGCACGTGTATGGACGCCTCCGTATGTAACTTCTGAGTAGCTCAATGGACACCAGACTCCTCTCCAGCAAAGGCCTTCACAGCCTTCACTGTCTCTATGTTAGTCGTTTTCTATGGCAATATCCTCCAGATCCCCCATGACTATTAATTCCAAGTTATGGTCTTCTGGTTGGATCTGACTATTTATCGCACTACACCACGACTCCTTTTCACTAGCTGCCCTGCTCCCTGTGTGAGAGTCATATAGTGTCTCAATATATGGCTGGTTTTCTCGCTCCTCTGTGTATCCCAGATCAAAGTTAGTCCGTTCATTCAGAGACTCCTCCTCCCTCTGTATCTCCAGGAGCACTGCGGGAGCTGACATTTGGGAAGGGGCCCTAAGAGACGACGTCAGTGGGAAGGACAGAAATCCAGGATACAGCACATAGGAAGTGTTAAAAAAGTCTAGTGTGGTATTTTGACCTGTCGAGGGTATGGACACTTGGAAATAATTCCCAGTCTCTGGATCGTACAATGTCTTCTGCTGCACTTGGATGGGAATATCTACAACAAAGTATTGACCAGTTTCGGGATCTTGAAGTAATTTCTGTTGGCTGAATGGGAATGAATGTAGAGGGGTAAAGGACTGAGCGCTATCTAATGCCAGGCTGTCAGGAAGGGCAGGGAAATCACACGGAGTGAGTGGCGGTTGAGGAGCTGGAGAGCAACTCGCGGGCAGCGGTGATGTGGGCACACTTGTGGGAGACATGGGCACACTTGGAGAAGCATCATTTTCTGCTCCCTCGCTGCTCTGATATCTCTGCTTGCTCTCTGACCTTTTCCTCCTGGTTGCCAGCTTTTTGGCCCGGCGCAGTGCTTTCTCCGACTTGGGAGGGACAACAGGTGGTTTTGCCGCTGCTTTTGAATCCAGGCTGCATGTTGATTCCGGCCTCGGATTGGGAGTGGCTGAACTGGCCAAACACATCTCAACTGAGTCAGGCTTGGCACCTTCTGGGGTTTCATTTGATGGAAGCGTAGTTGGTGTTTCAGCATCTTCACCCACCCCTTTGGGCAGAGTTAGCTTTGTGGGTTTTGCTCCTGAGGCTGTTCTCAGTACATTCTCCTTGGCTTTAAACAGACCAAGTCGCGGGGAACTTGGGATGTTACTTCCTGATCTGTCTTCTTCCTGTTTTGAGAAAATACTGTAGAACTTTTCTTCGCACATGACTGCAGAACCATTCTCCTTTGTTTTATTCTCTGGCAGGCCTCTCAATATCTCCTGCGGGGAATGACTTTGAAATGTCATCAGTGTGGCCTGTTTCTCCCCTCCCCTTTCAGAGCTTGTAGCTGGATCACTCAGTGCGTAATACTCTAACTCATTCCTTTCAAAGGTTTTGTCATTTTCGGCTGCAGGGCGACTCTTCAAAACATTGGCATTATTTCCAGGACACAGCTCCTTCGAGTGGTGACCTGCTAGTGACTCCTGGACCTGGGACTTGCTGGTACCTAAGTCAATGTAGGACTGACTGGATAACTTTAAATCCTGCCTGGTCCTGTCTTCTCTTATCGAATGGGAAGAACCTCGGATGCTCGATGCACTCGGGTCTGTGGTTGGGAGACCAGCATCCTCTGACCGCTGTGACGTCAATGCTCCCTCCTGCCTTCTGGAGTGCCTCTCGTGTGTGCGACCATCTTTCTCTGAGTGGCAGACCGGGTCACATTCAGGCTTACTCCGTCTCATCTCTGCCCTTTCTTGCGCAATTGGAGATGTCTCTGGGCTACCACTCGCAGTCAGCAAGTCCTGTGAAGTTGTCGTGGGAAGATCTGTCTTCGGTTTATTCAGCTGATGTGAAGCCCTTCTGTGCGGACTTCTTCCTGCATGAATCTCTGACGCTGTCATGGCCGACTGAGGTCTGGAACTTCTTGTTCTCCAGACGGGGTAGCTCCCACCTTCTTTAACCGTCTGTGGTGATGGCAGGTTCAGATAGTTATCATTCTTCCCCATGTCCAGCTCGCCTTTGGGAACCATGACAACTTTGAGACCATCAGCAGGAGGTCTTGCATCTGCAACACTGGGCACCCTGCCAACCTTCCCCTGATCACTGGCATCAGTCGCACAGTTTTCCTGGATGGCCAGCTGAACAGGAGCGGAAGATGTTCTTGTGCTGGTCTGCTGGGTGCTTTGATAGAGATAGAACCTGGCTTTTCCAGGCTCTGACAGGTTCTGTGGAGCAACAGCTGGTGAGTAGGTGGATTTTACCCGTTTCCTGACATCCTTCAGACTGTACATCAGATTTGATGCTTTGGATTTATAGCCTAAAAGAGTCTGGTTGTCACCTTTGATCTCATCGCCCTGATTGGTGCATGGCTGAGTGAAGGGAGGTGTCACCTCGGTGGGCTGGTTTCTGTGTGGTTCTGCTTCATTTGTACCGTGGACAATGTTTGGTGTCAGGAGCTTTGAAATGCTGAAGGAAGGGCTTTCCCCAC